>NC_056524.1:189590360-189813213 GCF_019175285.1 Sceloporus undulatus
ATGATTTATTTATAGCCCACCCAATCACAAGAGCTCTTCTTCTTGAGGCTAGCTGTGATGGAGATGGGCCAGCCTTTCACTCCCTCCCAGGCCAGAAGATGACAGTTGCCATGGAAGGAGGTCTCTTCTTGTTGGGGCTAGCTCTGATAGAGATGGGCCAGCCTTTTCATTCCCTCCCAGGCCAGAAGATGATAGTTGCCACAGAAGGAGAGCTCTTCTTCTTGAGGCTAGCCCTGATGGAGGTGGGCCAGCCCTTTCACTCCCTCCCAGGCCAGAAGATGACAGTTGTCATGGAAGGAGGGCTCTTCTTCTTGAGGCTAGCCCTGATGGAGGTGGGCCAGCGTTTTCTCTCCCTTCTTATCTCTTTAAGCAGATAACACTTCTTTTGCCTAATTTAATACCCAGGCATGCATGCTAATACTGTTCTAATTATCTGTATCTGTGGGCCAGTACAGACCAGCCCTTTCTGATGCCCTTGTCACATTCTAGGGTTGCCTTGGGGCAGCGCTTCCAGACACCCCTCAACCCTAGCAAGTGATGAGGGTGTCAAAATGGCGGCGCCCTGGACACATGGGTGCCACCATTGTTATGCAAGCATTGTGCAACATCTGCACAGTGCCACATGGCACTTGCGTAACAAGTGCGCTAGTGGCGCACTTGTTACACTGCGGCCGCGGTGTAAAAAGAACCCGCTTTTCGCGGGTTCTTTTTACTCTGCAGGGAAGCCGTGCAGTTTGGCAGCTGTGGCTTCCCTTTGGAGAGAAAACAGGCACTGGCAGGGCACCATTTTTCGGGGCTCTGTACCGCACCTCTGTCTGTATCTGTATCTGTATCTAAATATCTAATCTCTTTTAGCATTCTGTGAAAATACATACTACTTCATCTTGTTTCCCAAATGTCTTTCATGGTACCAACAGAGCCCTAAAATGCAAGGAGATTGGTGACATCTTGAGCTCCTGTGAAGGGAAAGAGGTTTATAACCCAACAGTTCTTTCCCCGAGAGGCTGAAATCTGTTAATTTGCCTGCTTACATGATAATTCAACTTAATTGCCACATACAGAGAAAGCCCTTATTCTAGTTCGAGACCTTGAGGCTAGCCACAGATCACAGTATGAAGGTTTGTAGTTCTTTCGTTCCAGTCATTCCAAACATGTATCGCGTTAGATCTGTCTCATTTACTATGAGTACTACTCTTCAGGCAAAACCTTATAAAGCAGCTAATAGTGTTCATGCTGCTTTCCTACTTTTGCCCCAAATTCATCAAAACTTGGGGTAGGATAAGAGATGGGATCACACCGTATCACTACAGCCCCTATCTAGTTATTTAAATCTGAATTTAATAAATATGCAGAGGGGAAGCAGGGTAGTAGCTTCACCACCTCATTGCTTGCAGCCCTCTTCTCCTTTGGACAGCAGCTTTTGGAAATCTGCATTCTGTATTGTGAATAGTAAGGAGATTTTCCTCTTTAGAAAGTCTCTTTTAAGGTGAGTTAGGATTCTTCTTCCACTTCCTTGTCTGCATCTTTAAATTCCATTTAAAATGCCTGGCTAAGGTTCAGGCCACAAATATGCCTCTCCTTTCAGAATTTAGAAGTAAACTAAACTGATAATAGTGGTTTTGTAAAATATTTTTTGAGTATGGGAAGAAGTTTATGTCCAGCCATCTATGCCACTAGCTCTGGGCAACTGTTGGGGACAATACTGTGCCAGATTAATCCTCATAATCCAGCTGTTGATAACATCTGTGGGGGTAGAAACAAGAGTTTCCCCACACAGCCTGAGATTTTCATTTTTAAAAAAATTAAGTATTTGTTTATGGCTTCTTAGGCCACTAGGCCCCTGAAGCAATGCACAACAGATGTTCCTGTGCTGTTTTGTCGCCTTCTTTTTGTTGTTGGCAACAGGAAGAAATCTTGGCTCACAGTGATTTCTGTATTATGAGGAAGCAATGGTCCCAACAAGACCATGAGAATTAAACTCAGCAGTCATCAATCAAAACTTTATTGCTTTTGACCAAAGGTCATTGCACAGCACAATAATATAACAATACATTTAACAATATAACACTATTAAAAATACATGTAAATTATATCTATAATACGGGTATCTCATATCTGGTATAGAATTTCTAAATGAACAAGCAACAATTGTCATTATGCATTAAAATTTTGTCAAATATAGTCATCACCTTTACAATTTATGGCTATCCCTGTTATATACTTATTCCTGATTTTTTTAGCTGCTAAGGCAAACAAAGCTACTTTCCAGGTTACATATTTATTCGGGTCCAATAGAAGATAGAAAATCATATCCTGTGGGTTTTGACTGGGACTGGTTTCTATTATAGGTATAATGAACCTTTCTCTTGGTTCTTGGTACTGCCCAAGGAAGCTTTAAGCCTCAGGATCTTGGACAGTGCTGAGCAGCCAACTCAAATGCAAGTGTTTCAGGTCCCTAGATAGCAATCCTGCAGCTGCGAGTACAAAATGTATGACTTCAGCAATTGAGTGTATTAATTCCAGCCTAATATATCAACACCAAAGTCCTGCATTTAAAGTGTTACAGTTTTGAGTATTAACAAGCCAATGTCTTTCATTGCAACTGCTGACTTCTTCTATGTGAAGGGTGGTGGACTGAGGCGGAAATATTCATAATGTTCTGCAGGGTTTTCCTGATCCTTGGAAAAGTCAGTAATTTCTGTTTGTCAGAGCCCACAAGTAAAGGCAACATGCTGCTGAAAGTACATGGGGCTAAAACAGAATCTAGGGCCAATATGCCTGACTTGGATGGGACAAGGATTTAAGATGCAATAGTGTTTTAAGGTGCATCTATATTGTAGAAATAATGCAGTTTGAAACCACTTTAAGTGCTGTAGCTCCATGCTATGGAATTCTGGGATTTGTAGTTTTGCAAGGTCTTTCGTCTTCTCTGCCAAAGAGTTCTGGTGCTCCACAAAATTACAAATCCCAGGATTCTGTAGAAAGAAGCCTTGACAGTTAAAGTGGTATCAAGCAGCATTGTTTCTAAATTGTAGATGTACCCCCAGTGTCTTAATCCCAGGCCATGGCATGAAGGGGTTCCAGTGGCACAGTGATGAGAGAGGTCTTCTCCCTAAATTCCTGCTTCTTGTTTCCTGCTGCTGTTATTCCTGCTTTCTTTGCTGGTTCTGGAGCAGCTGCCAAATTAAAAACTGGATACAGGAAGTCAACATGCCAGATAAAGTGAATACAGTTTAGTTTTATTGTATTTGAATAAAAACTGGATGCTGCTTTTATGATGCAGATGTTCATTTATATGATCAAGCTTCATTGTGAGTCACAGAACTGCATAAATAGAAGACATTAACACACCAGTCCTATGTCCCTATATGGACACTTCCACCAGTATAACATGGTTCTATTCCCATGCTCTCCCATGTACCATTAGAAGAGTAACATGGCAGCAATGACAGACCCTTCAATAGTTTCTTGTCAATTCTGTCCCTATCAATCTACCAATAATAATGATACTCACTTAGGGCATATCCTCATCAGCCATGCATGAAAGCCACAAATAAAAATGTGATATGTGTTAAAGCACTAACTCTTATTCTCCAGGATTATTTTGTTTAACAAAACAAAATTTGTTTTTCTCTTGAATAAACTGAGGGTTAGCAGAAGATACCAACTTCGGTTGATACGCCAACTGCGCCCTACCAGGACCGAAAGGACCTTGAAGCAGTAGTACATGCTCTGGTAATCTCTTGTCTTGATTTCTGTAATGTGCTCTACATGGGACTACCCTTGTACTAAGTTCAGAAGCTTCAATTAGTTCAAAATATGGCAGCCAGACTGGCCACTGGTTCATTAAGGTTTGACCACCTAACTCCAATTTTAAAAGATCTTCACTGGCTGCCAATCAGCTTCCGGGCACAATCCAAGGTGTTGGTTATTACCTTTAAAGCCCTATATGGTTTGGGGCCCGAGTTACTTGCAGGAACGCCTCTCCCTACATAATCCGCCCCGCACTCTTAGAACATTGGGGAAAAATCTGTTGGTATTACATACAACTATACTAACTTCTACTTCCCAGAAAGCCTTCACTGCAGCTGTTCCAAAACTTTGGAACAGTCTCCCGGAAGAGATCTGTCTTACTACCTGCTTGGAGGTCTTTAAGAGGGCAGTTAAGACGGATCTCTTCTGGTGAGTTTACCCACCTAATCTCTTAAAAGATATATTTTTCTATCTCCTTGACAGATTGAAACATCTCTCTCCTTTTAACTCTGATAGTATTGTTTTGTTATCCATTTTTACATTTTATTGTACTATATTGTTGTTTTTATTGTTGTGATTTGCATTTGTAAACTGTATATTGATACTAGGCTGTAATCCCGCCTCAATCCACCAGGGAGAGGTGGGAAAATATAAATAAAAATTGTATTATTATTTATTATTATATTATGTTTGGGGTTTCCAGTAGGATTTAAAGGACATTATTCTCTAATCTTTTCCCCTTGAAAATTCTAACATATCTTCCCGACTGTGGGACATAAGGTCAAGCTCCTGACAAGCAGAGAAAGTCACTTCTATTTTGTGGTTCACCAAAAAGTAACATGGGACACTTCTTGTGTTTCCTCATGTTACAATGGACAGAACAAAAATGTACTCCAATGGCAAACTCAGTTGTTACTTGTCTGTATACAAACAAACATTATGTGCCTAGAAGATGACAAAATAAAGTTGATGCACTGAAGTAATGGGATTTACATACATTTAGAGTCAGTGTTGAACAATTGATTCAACAGAACCAGTTTAGGTGGGACTAATTAATAGGAATAAGAGTTTACAAAGTTTCAAGTAATTATGTTGTAATATATAGCATTTAGTTCTGTGTGAATTCTGGACTATGATTCTGAAAGACTAAAATGTCTCATTGTGGTGCATGAGAATGAAAAAAACAACAACCCAGAGATAAACCCCACATGACTTGAAAAAAGTCTCTTTTTCATTAAATGTCTTTTATGCATGTTTTAAAAATATGCCCTTATGACACTTTCAGCGTCTCCCACTGCCTTTTCAGATCAGCCCCTGTCTTTAATGCAGTCATATAAATACAACTGAATACATTTTGCTGAGACTTCTTCTTGTGACTTGGACTTTTTCTTATGTAAATCCAGGCCTACCATTACTTAAAAATGAATAATGTTAATTTGGCACATCATGTCCTTTTGTGGAAGTTAAAAAAAAATAACATAAGTGAAGGCTGTGCTGATCTCAGCAGTTGAACAAATTCATGGTAATTCCTATAAGGAATAGTCCAAAGGGCATAGATGATTGCTATTATTTTACTAAATACAGCATGAGCAATCTTAATGAAAATTTGCATTTGGGGTGGATGCCAAGAACAAAGCAAGTGGAAAGTATCCAAAAGGCAGCCATTGATTATGAAGGTCCTACAGTGGCACTTCAGCTCATGTGGTGAACTCTGCTAGGCAAGGAGGTCAGAGCTATGCCATTTGTATTATTCCCAAGTTGTCTCTGGCTTCTTACCAGTATAGATTGCCCAGAGCATTGATAACTAAGCAGAAGAATCCAATAGTCTGGCATTTGCTCATAACAATTTGTCCCAAAATTCAGTTCAAAGTATTGGCTTACCAAACCAGAGCAGGAATGGGCAACTGTTGGAGACTAGGGGGTGGATTCACACCTACAAGAGACCTTGAACGGCTGTCCCTAGTTTCCCTCTAAAATGATTTTTCCTGCCCTAAAATACCCCCTAAATGCCTTCAATGCAGTGTGGGGTTATTTTATCACATGGGTGTGTGTGAAGCGGGCCATTTTAGACCCTGATGAAGCCTTATTTTTATAACAGAAAATGACTTGGAAGTCTCACTCTGTTCACTTCTTTAAAAAAATCTGTCCTGGGGCTAAAATAGCCCACACTTCCCTTATAGGTTATAGCTTAGAGGTTTGCCTCATGCCTTAGAGCAGTGCTTTCCAAACTTTGGCCTTCCAGATGTTTTGGACATCAGCTCTCAGAATTCTTGATTGTTGGCCAAATGGGGCTTTTGGGGGTTGAAGTTCAAAATACCCAGAGGACCAAGGTTCAGGAAACGCTACCTTAGAGGGTGGTTGGGGCATTTGTCACAAAACAGTTATCAAGTTTGTAAGCTCTGCAAATCCTGGGGATCTGATGTTTGTCTCACTATCATAAGAGGCTAGGAGGATTATGAATGCACAAGGCATAGGATTCTCTGATTCGGTTGCAGGACCTCCCAGCAAGACTTGCTCTAACCTTGTGGAGCATCCAGGAAGTGGTCAAGCATACACTATTCCATCTGACTTTCATTTTTAGAATGGCTTTTAAAATTATTTGCTCAGTAGGATTACTTATCATCAACAATAGAAACCAATCTCTATAGCAGACCTAGCTACCAACTCTGTCGCTATACTGGAAACATTATTATAGAACCTAGTAATGTTATCCATAACATCTGGGGCTCACTAACCCACTTCAATATTTGGCATAATTTGCCAGCAATGCTCTGCTGCATATGACAAAAGGCCAGAATCCACACGTAGTATAGTAATAAATGGACACCAACCTGACTTCAGAAATGTCAGCATTCAAAAATGACTGACAGATTTATCTGTCTCCCAGCATATCTTTGTCTCCCAGATGACCTTAAGGTAGACATTTCTGAACAAAAGAATTTCAAAAGCACATTCCAGCAGAAAACAGTTGAACAAGAAGTTCAGAAAACAACTGAACATTGAATACAGTTCTAACTGAGACCCAGTGTGATATAGTGTTTTGAGCACTGGATTAAGACTCTGGATTCCAAGGTTTGGATCCTGGCTTTACCATGTAAACCCACTGAGTGAACTTGGGAAAGTCACACTCTCTCAGCCTCAGGTGATGGCAATGATAAAACTCCCTCTGAAGAAACTTGCCAAGAAAACCCCATGATATGTTCTCCTTGTGGTCACCACGAGTGGGAAACAACTTGAAGGCACACAAGCAACAAACCCCTCTAATTCCTAGGGCTTGAAGTTCCTTTATCTCATTATACAGTATGTGTTAAGCTGTTCATCTGTGCACAGAGGTCTGTATTACTACCTAAGTCGTTTGTTTTGTACTACTGCTTTAGGAGTTATTCTGTGCCTGACATTTTGTACTTCTATTGCCTTTGTCTCAGATTTCAGCACACACACATCCCAGTTCATTTAAACAGAAGGGGGGGAGTATGACCCAAATACCTTTTTAAGCTTCCCCCAAAGTCACCATTCCCCCTGAATCATGTAGTCAAAAATTAATTTGCATCCCCAAAGGCACAAATTTCCAAAGCTTTGGAAGGGGTTCTTACTGTCAGTTTTGAAGTTTTGGGATGTTGGGTCTTGTTTTTGGGTTTTTTGGCACCCCCTACCTTTTTATAGCTTCAAATTGGGTGTTTGTTTGTTTTCATAAAAAAGGTAGTGACTTTCCATGCATAAAACAGGTGAGGAGGAGTGTAGCATCTCCTAGAGTCTTGACAATTGGGGGAAGGGGGGGGGGTTAAATGAAAAAAAAATTAGGAATTAGGAATATGTGTAAAGTCAGCAAAAATGGGGGTGGAGCCCTCTAAGATCTTCTGAGAGCCAATGTAATTCCCCACCCCATGGCCACTGATCTAAAGGTACCTTGAGTCCTGGAGAAAAGTGAGATATTAATTTAATGAGGAAGGAAGTCATCTCTTACACTTGGAAGGGACATAGGTGTTTCATCACCATACATGTACTGATCAGGTTACCTATGCAAGATGGCTTGGGCAGTTCCCAGCAGCTGTTAAACAACAGCCCTAACATGAACTGCACAAATTCTACACACATGTGGATTAACTGATTATCCCACTTTTCTCCAATAACCCAAAGAGCCTCATAGCCTACATTAAAACAATATAAACAAAATCATTCCAAAATACAAATATTAAAAAAGCATAAAATAAAAACCACTTTAAAACCTCATTTTAAAACAATTAAAGGCATATTAAGTCCTGCCCATTGCACCAGTCCAACCAGTTATAAACTGAAAGCCTGTTTAAATGTAAAGGACTTGGCATGTGGCTGGTGTGCCTCTAAAATACAATATGATGTTGCCCTTGTGGAACATAATGTTTGTACATATGGTATCATCTTCTATGAGTCATATCCAATCTACTCTTCCGATCTGTTTGGATTTCCAGAACAACAAAAATAAAACAAAAATAAGCATGGGTCACTATGTCTAGATTGATGGATAGAGATATAGAAACGGAGCACAATAATTAGAGCTAATTGTATTACTATAGGAAATACATGTTTTAATTACCCTTATTCATAGCAAAGGCATTCGTAACCTGTGAAACTGTAGATTGATAGCTCCTAGTAATTTTGCAAAGAAAATGCTAGTTTATTCATGCTGTAGCATACTTGTGATTGAGTCAACAGTCAAGGTTTCATTCTTCAAAAAAGAAAAAACCCAAACCCTAGCTATTGCACTTCAGTGAAAGTCACTTGGCTGTTGAAGTATTTATTTTGGAATGGTTAGGTATCTATTGTAAAATTAATACTGATGTCTTGTTTGCAGTAGGCTTTGTATTGCAGTAGCTGCTGAATATAGTGCTGTCTTCATCTAATATCATCTTGGTGATATTAATGTTTGCTAACTTCTCAACAATTATTTGGCTTTCAAAATTTCTACTGGCATTTCAGCAAGTGGAGTGGGTGCATATTTGTGTAGTGTCCTGTTATCCAGTTTTATAACTACTGACTTTCACTTCAGTTCTTTGCAAAGCTGCTAATAAAGCTATAAACATGTCAGTTTGTTGCTCTCCCTTCCATTTTGCATAGCTACTCTTGACAAAGGCTTCATAACACTGTGATGATGTATGTAAATATTTTTAAAAGAGACTGGTTCATTTTTTATTCCATTAATTCACTTATCAAAGGGGAATGAGAAATGTAGCCTTATTTATTTCAGCTCATAAAAGAATCCCTGTTTACAGCCCTCCTTAGCAGAAATCTGCCAGATATATTAGAGTCAGTAAGAGTCATTCCAGCACACATTAGTGTTCAGAATAAGAAATACAGTCAAAAAAGAAAAAGAGGAAGAGAGAAGGCAGTATTACACAATGTAAGGAGAGAAGTATGAATTGTGCTTCTCTTCATTCTTCTAATCCAACATCTAAAAGGGAAGCAGCAAAATATATCTCTAGTACAAACCACTGACTAATTGAGATGATTCAGTCTATATGAGATGGAAATTCCTTACTAGAAACAAAAAGCTAAAAGCCTGCTTGAATAAAAATGCCTTTGGCTGGTGGCAGATAAAAAGGAGAGAGGTACTCAACCAAACCTCCTCTAGGGAGGAATTCTACAACATGGGAGCAGACACTGAAAAATCTCTCGACTATGTCCTCATCAAATGTACCTGTGATGGTGGACTAAGAAAAAGCCTCTCGGCTCCCAAAGATCTTAAAACTCAGGCAGGCTCATAGAGGGAGATGTGGGCCCAAGCACTAAAGAGCTTTAAAGGTCATAGCCAGTACCTTGAGGTCTGCCTGGAAATGGACTGGTAGCCAATGAAGCTCTTTCAACAGGGAGTGGGTATACGCTCCTTGTAACAAGCTTCAGTTAGCAGCATGGCCATAACATTTTGGGCCCCTTGAAGGTTCCAAATATTTCCCAAAGGCAGCTCCATGTATATTACATCCAGTATATAATCAAGGGATGTATTACTGCTGCAAGACCAACCAGTAATTCCTCTGGAATGTAATTAAGGGATGTAGTAACTTCAGAAGGTGAACCAAGGGTTTTGTGTGTGTGTGCGTGCTTTTTGTCTGGCCTAATAAAAGTGATACCACAATATGGACTTTGAGAATTGTCTTAAAGTCAATGTAGTGTCACCTGCTTTTGTGTGAACCACATGGCAATTGTCTGGCATGGCATCTTTGTTAATGACCACAGTCTACACTGGGCATGTGTGTAGGAGTGGATAGGACTAGATAACCAACAACACAATGTTTGTGAAATACAGTGGTGTCCCATGAACCTGTTGCTAGACTAGAATTTTCCTCCCATTGCTAATAGCAAGTGCATATGCCCCTTGTTATTGTCATACAGCCCTAAGTTTAATGATAGTGCTGGCTATGGATGGAGGAGCAATGGCATGCATTTGCAGAAGTTGCTTTACACACACATTGCAATGTTTGTGGATCAGCCCAAATACACAATCAAAGGGCAGCTGGATGGTAGGGAATGTGGTCAATTTCATTAGAACAGTCACAGAAATGAACCAAACAGATCAAGCTAAAGCAACTAAACTCTTCATTCCTCACCTTTTATTCTCTTTCTGAATGTGACTGTCAAAGCCACTTCTTCCTTCACTTTCCACAATGCTTCAAGCCAGCAATAAATAAATAAATAAATAAATAAATAACCAGCATCTGTGACTGGTGGCATCTATATGAGTGGAGCCAAGAATCTAACCTTAAAGGAGCTATCCAGGGTGCTGAATCTCTTTGGGGTATAAGGATGAGCCCCAAGTGACACAAAATCCCTCAGTCATCTCTGTTTACCAATTCACCTGAAAGGCAAAAAATCTCCCTTCAAATTTAAAAATCCTTGCTGAGTTCTGATTTTCCTTTGTTCTACTGTTGAATGGCTCCCTTGTTTGTTAATATTGGAAACTATGAATGCTAGCCTTTATCAGCATGGAGCTCTGCTGCCGCTATTGTCTTGGCAGGGATGCTGAGTATGATAATATCAGCATAAGCCTGGAAGAAGATTATAGGTAATTAAAAGCCTTCTTGTGGTCCAAATGCAGGAGGAGAAACAGCTATGACCCATAATAAACTACATATGCTGAAAAGTGAAATGCTTGTGCCAACAGGGGGCAGCACTGTAATGCTATAAAATCATTCATGCCTCTAAAAGCATTCATGTCTTTGGAGAGCACAAGGTGACATTTGAAAACCTGGCTGGGCCACACTTTCAGAGATCTGAGTTCATCTGGAGGCATGATAATATATCTGCTAATGCTCACACTTAACACTTCCTCACCACTTTACAGCTCCAACACTTCAAATTGTATTGGAATCAGTAATGCATACCTTTCTCTGGCATCTGCACTTGTGAATTATCAGCAGTTTGGGAAGGGATCAGCAGTGAACAGGTCTGGCATTGAGCTACAGATGCATATTATCATCCAGGTAAAACATTTGCATGCAGCTTCTCAGATAGAATTTTCATCCTGGGTCTTTGCACTGTAAATGCAAGAAGCAGCTCTTCAGCCTTTTTATTCCCCATCTCCCCACCATGTGCTTGGTGTAACTTCTTCTCTGATTGAGAGATCAGGAGATCTGGAAGGCTTGCACACAGTTTTCCTCCCTGGCCATTTGCCTGGATCATTATCTTAATAAGGATTTTAGAATAAAACCTGTGGGACAACTAAAGTTCCCAACATGTAGCCAGGGCCAGCAGCCCAAGACATTTTGCAGCCTTAGGCAAAGAAGAAATTAGTCCTTTGTTGTTCCACATGCTAGTTTAATGCTGACAAAATGATAATATCTTCCACTACATCAGAGGTCAGCAGGCCAATTTAGGAAGTACATGATGGCACCCCCAGCTCCACAAAGGCAAATGGGAAGGTCTTCAAGCAAGCGTTTCAAGCAATTTTGTCCCCGATCAGCTGCCTGAGATGCTTAACTATCTAATGGGAGGACTGAACCTGCTGGCAGCCAAGGAAAGAGTGCTGATTTCTTTGTTCTGTATCTTTTTGGTTTGATTGTAAATATGGATGCCTGGCTGATGAAGCCACACATTGCAGAATATAGATATGAGAACTCTAAAATACACATTTAGCACTTCAAACACTGAAGCTCTGCTGGGATTTCCACACTACAAAGAGTCATATTAAGGTTAAATTACAAGTGATATAGCAGATCCATAGGTGGCTCACCTGACATCTTTCTGAAGGCTTAAGGTGCTGTTAGAACTAGAAGCCACAGCTTTAAGGGAGGGAATACTTTTTGGACAATTCCCCGGGCAGCATGACCAGTGTTCATAGTAGCTGGGGGATGTGAGAAGCTATACTGCATCTGCTCATTTCTTCCAATAGGGCAAATGGAAGTCTTGGGGAAAGAATTAGATTTAGAAATTGGAGAAAGATTTGAATGTCCCCCTTCTTTTTCAGCTCTTTCCCAGTCAAAATGCCCCTCAAAGTTGATTTAAATTGAAGAAAAGGTTGCTGGAGGATTGGATCACCATCTACTGTGTCCTGCATAATGATGGAAGCTTCTGAATTAGGACTGATTTCCCTTTGAACAAGCAAAAATCATTGCATACTCCACGTTTCAGCCTGGAGCAGCAATTATACTTCCAAATTGTGAGTATGGATTTTAATGCCAATGCTGAACAGCAAAATCCTATTGCAATAAGAACACGAACATGTTAAGAGTTTGTAAGGTCAATTTAAAAAATGGTTTTAATTTTCTCATGCTGAAAGCTCCTCTATCCAACAACAACGATCAAGATCCAAAAATGCTCCATTCTGAGCAAAGCGATCTTTGGGGAAAGCAGTACTTTAGCATGTCTTAATGAGATATGGGCTATTAGAGAATTGTTAGGATTCCAAGAAGAACATGAGCAATTAATTTAATCTCTAGCACTGTGGGAATGGTTTTTACAGAGCACTAGAAGAAACTTTCCCTGTAGTGTTTTTGAGGCACACAGCCTGATGCTGGTGGTAACGTAATAAAGGTAGAAACATATAAAGAGCAAAGGCCAGTTCACTCCATTCACCTAAATCCAAACTTCAACCACTCCTGTACCCAGAGATATAATGGTGAAATGGATCACAACTGTTGAAGAACTGGAGATTCTGTTTATTTGTAAGTTCCTTTATTGTTGTGTGCCTTCAAGTTGTTTCCAAATCTATCATGGGGTTTTCTGGGAGCTGAGAGTGTGTGACTCACCCAAAATTTCCCAATGGGCTTCCATGGCTGAGCAGGTAATCAAATCCTTGCCTCCAGGATTGTAGCTCAAAGCTCAAACTACTACACCACACTGGGTATCTGTAAGTTCCTATTTAGGGGGAGCATTTCTCTCGCACTGGAACAAAGAGAGTCAGTGGTGGAGAAACCACCACTTCCTAAGCTTTTCCATGTTCATGGCGGCCTGAAAGGAACGTGGAGTCGGTGTTTAACTTTCTTTTTCTTGTTTCCTTTCTTTTAATTATTTCTTTCTCCCATTAGCTCCAAAAGAAGGGACAGACCTGGAAAGTAATTTGTTAAATGGTGCTGTTTAGGGATGGAACAAGTTCAGTTGGGGTCAAATTTTGAATTCCTGACCTTGTGAGAAATTTATGAGATACAAAAATGGTGTGGCAAAATTTCCTGCAACTTGCAGAAACTTTTTGTTGTTGTTTTGTTTCTGGAACAGCATAGGCTGTGCATATTCAGGGGTAAGTAAGATGGCCATGCAGCAAAATACAACAAAATCCAAAATCCACAAAACAGTGATACCTTTATTGGATAATGGATTTTGTCAAATAAAGTGTGCACTTCTCCTGTACAGTGGTACCTCGGGATACGAAATACCCAGGTTACGAAATTTCCGGGATACGAAAAATCCCCATTGGAAATCATTGTTCCGGGTTACGAATGTTTTTCGGGTTACGAAAAAAATTTTTGGTGCTTTTCGGCGCTTTTTCGCACGAAACGCGGCTTTTCCCCATTAGCGCCTATGGCAATTCGGCTTACGAAGGCTTTTCGGGTTACGAAAGCGGGCGCGGAACGAATTAATTTCGTAACCCGAGGGAGCAGTGTAAAATCTATGCTCACAGTCTTTTCACTATGAGCAGAAAAATGTGCAGCTTTCTGAGGGGGAACAAAGGCCTGGTATAGACTGGTGCTACGCGGCAGCCTGTGGCTGAAATTAGGGCTCAGGAGAGCAGAGCATCCACACGCTCCTGAGCTTTACAGTGCTGTCTGGGTGCCATCTTGGTGCACACGTGTTCAGAGAGCGTGCGTCTATGACATGCTTCATCATGCCCTGCATACAAACGGAGCAGTACACAAGGGACATCACTGCGCCGTTCCAGTGTGCTAATGGCACCTCACCAGCAGCAGAGAAAGGAGCCACATTTTGCGACTCCTTTTTCGTGGCGCATCATTGCCATGCCATTTGGTTGGCATGGTCACAATCCAAGAGAGAAAGGGGCTGCCTCTGTCCACCCCTTTCCTCCCATCTGTACAGGCCCAAAGTTACATCACAGACATAAGGAATAACATTTTCTAGTTACTTTCTAAAGTTACATTTGACATTTTAAAAACATCTTTATAGGAATTTTTGGAATTTTATCCCATTCTCTCATCACTTCAAATAATTTTTCAAAAAAGATAGCAAAGTAAAAGAAAGGGATATTTGATGTTTTTAATCTGTTTTTTCCTTTCTATATGGTAATTTTATCTATTCCTCTTTTAATTGTTATTATCTTAGAATGTACGCCTTGGGCAGGCTTTTATTTACTCCTAATTTTACCGACTTTGTACAGCGCTGTGTATAATTACAGCGCTATAGAAATAAAGTTTAATAATAATAATAATAATAATCAGAAACTAATCATCTGGCAGGAGGCAAGCAGGACCCATCCCCGCCCCCAACCAATGCCTTTCGCCAAAGTCTACATCGACGGAATTACTTTTTAAATGTAACTTTCCAAGCTCTGGACTGAATCTTAGAGCTATACAACATGTAGATGCAAGAGAACGCCTGGGGTGTTGCTGTGGGAATGAAAGAATTACCTCCCAAATATGAATTCTGTCCCAGAAATGAAATTTTCTTTCAGTTCCCAAATGTCTAGCATTGTAGTAAATTAAAACTTCACTTGAACATTTACAAGTACAGTTTAGGCATCCAAAGAAAAGGGGGAGGCAGAGTTACCAAGGGAATGCAAACATAGTGTGGCTATGTCTCACTGTCCAGTGCTAGAAATTTTGAGACTCCAAATTTTATTTGGAAGGGTAGAATTGTTATTATTATTATTATTTGGGGGGGGGGGAGAATATCTTAATTTTACTCCCCTTCTCTATCCCCACCCCATGCTCTACTCTTCCTTCCTTACCAGAGCTTCATGGGAGGTAGACTTCTTAGGACCTCAGCATGGTCTTCTTTAACAGATGGTATTAAGTGAAGGAAAAAGAACTCTGCAGCTTCACTTTTCCATGGCCCATCCTTATTATGAAGCACTTCCACTGTGCTCACATTCTGAAAAGTGGCACTCTACCTTTCTTATTTCTTTGTCTCTTATGGATACCCTTTTCAAGGTTATGGGTTGCTTTTCTGGAGCATTTGTAGGAATCTGTCTGAACAATAATTGACCTTATTAAAGCGTGGGTATACTGCAAGAGAGTGAGCTGACTCAAAGCCTCTGACACTGTGGAAAATGCCTAAGAAACAGAAATCACCTTCTTTTCCTTTCCCAGCCAGCCAGCCACCCTCCCTCCTCCTCTGCTTGTACATTGTAGAAGATCCTACTGCCGTAACAAGTTGACTTTAAAAAGGCAGTAGGGATAGGAAAGTTCAGTTGAATTTATCAGTGACCGGGTTTCACACCTGCCTGATAGAATCTTTCCTCTGGGATGCCTTGCCAGGGGCAATTTCTTGCTTTTCAGCTAGAGCTGAGCAGAACTGTGAGGTTGACATTCGTTCTGTGTGCGCTACCAGTCCAGCTCCTTCAAAGCAAGCAAATGTCAATTATACAATGTTTCTCTATTATATAAGTAAAATGCAGGACTATTTCAAGCATCTCTTCTCGAAATACATCTCGGTATCGAAGAAAGATACTGTATTCCCTTAACATTTGGAAAAAAACAAAAAACCAACCACCCCCTCATATCTGTATGGGGGCAGCTCTTGTGCTTACTCTCTTTCTTCCTCCTTCCCTCTCTTGTAAGCTGCTCAGTGGACTATACTGAAAATGTTACAGGCTGAAAAATAAACTAAAATCTAGAGGCAGTGCTGAGTGGCCGTTTAAGCAATATGAAAGATTAAGAATACCTGTGAGGAAATAAAATTTCAGCATAAACTAAGGGAAATGGAGTTTTGTCAATTTGCATCACTGTCATTTGTCCTTCAGGCTTTGCTTTATCCATCCCCAGGATTTCTTAGCTGACACTGATTCTCTCTTCCTTCCCTCCATTAAAAAAAAAAACCCTCAAAGAAGAACTTTGGCATTTTGAATCTCGTGAGAAAGTGGATTCAGAAGACAGCAACTTTGAGAAAATTTAGAATTTGGAAACCTAACAGGTGTGTTCTCTAGTTTTACTCATAATCGGCCTACCAATATGGAACAAGGATCATTCTTCTTTCTCCACTATAAGCTACAAACAGAACCACAATTGATTCTATACACTATTGGATAACATTGTGTTTTTCTCTGTGCAGTTGCTTGCTGCTCTCTTCTGCCCACACAAATACCCTTAGTTAGAGTTTTCTATCATTTTGACATGCGTGAGGTCATATTCCATCATTTTCCACTGTTTTGATATGAGTGAGGAGTGAATTCTTGGAGATAACTATTCACAACTCAGCACACATTCTCCATGCCCTTTGCATTGGGGTAACATTTTTATCACACTTTTACTTTTATTTTCTTATTTATTTTGCATTAATCTTTTAATTAGCCTTTGAAGTAGCACTAAAATACTTTGCCAGTGAAAATTTTAGAAAGATAAATGTTTCTAAATAGATAAATATCAGTTAAAGGGTGCAGTGTGATATTGCGATATACCCATATAATGTTAAAATCATGTGTGCATGTGTGTGGGAGAGACAGAGATAAAAATACATTTCTTGTCTAACAGCATCACACGAGTATGATAAGATTACAATGCAATAATGTTTGTTTTTTTAAAGCAAAACATTTAAAAGGCCTTTCAAGTCACTACAGTTAACTGCCTTCCTTAAACAGATGGAGAGCAATCCTAAGGGCTTGTACTTTTGCGGCCAATGCATTACCCCTCCATGCTTCTCAAAACAGTCACACCTTTCTAGAAAGAAAAACAGAGGCAGCACTGGTAAAAAAAACCAAGCTGACTGCAAATAGATATCAGCATTGTAAAATGTAAGTGATCAAACCATGACATTCCACAATATGTGCCTCTTCTGGAAGCAGCAGAGAATTGGTGCAAGTTTGTCTCCAATGAAGTTGGGATTTGTTTTGCAGAAGCCATGCTACTTTTTTCCTTAGCAAGTCTTATTCTTCTGTCATTCTTGTGTTTATGTTAATTTACCAGGATGTTTAGGTGATTTGCATGAATTGCAAGTGCCTGCCCCCCCCCCCCCAATACTTCAGTAGGGAAGCTGATATTAGTAGCAAGTTCCCAATTTTTGTTAGAAGATTTGAATTCTTCAGACACTCTCTAACCTCAAATAACAAGGTGAGTGTTGGATGGTCTTCAAGTTCTTAAAAAATATGAAAGAACTAAATTCTAAATTCATGGTGCTCTGTGTCAATTGTCTTTCTGATTAATTCACTTAATTACCTACACTAAGAGGCTTTACTTTCTCGGCATAATTCATGAATGTACATAATGCATGATCAGTTACATATGGTTTCTGTACTGGAATCAGGAACCATAGCAGACATTATTCCCAAATGCAGTGATATTTCAGAATTAATTCGTTCAGCTGGATTTTTAAAACTTGATTAATTAAATTATGTGCATGATGCTATTATTTATAAAACTTCTATTTTTTTTTAAATTATTCTCTTCTTTATTCCAAGAAGGAATTCACATGGATGGAAACAATAATGAAGAATGAAGTTGTGATTTCACAAACAGCTCACCTGGCATGAAACATGAGAAATTCTAAATTACAAGTCCTTTTCTAGATTTATACAGATAAAGAAGCACAAAACATCACAGTACTATGTCCACATTCTTTGAAGTAACCATTAATCTGAGCAAAATTTAATTTCTGTAAAACAGCATAGGATTTTGTCTGAATCCTTTCCTACAGAGGACCACCATATATTATATTGTATATAGACTCATACGATGCATCTACACTGTAGAAATAATGCACTTTGACACCAATTTCAACACTGTAGCACCATCTAATGGAATCCTGGGTTTTGTAGTTGTATAGGATCTTTAGCCTTCTCTACCAAAGAGTGCTGGTGCCTCACAAAACTATATGACTCAGGAGTCTGTAGGATGGAGCCATGACAGTTAAAGTGATGTCAAACTGCATTATTTCTACAATTTAGATGCATCCACAGTTGCATGATCCAAGAAGGAATTCACATGTCATTCCTGTCATTCACTTTCCATTTAACTCACAGAAATATCCCTTGAATAGGGATTCCAGTAGTAGATGGAGATATAAATAACTAAGAATTTATATGAGCGTTGGTTTCCAGCCTTGTGAGTTAAAAGCTTCAATGCTGCATAGGTTTGGACCTGAAATACTCTTACCATCTCTCTGTGGGTCCCACCCTTGGTGACATCCTGACAGTTCTAAGTGCTACCAATCAAATGATATATGCACAAATATATCTTTGTCTGCATGTGTGTAAGGAAAAATAAAACATTCAGGGAGGGATCAGGGGAGAGTTGCACAATTCCATGGAGGAAGCAGGGGATTGCCAGTGGCATCTTATTGACCAAACAGAGTGGAGACACCTTCTTTCCAAATTGTGAGGAGAGGTGACCCTGCTTCACTCAGGGCATGAGCTGCCTTCAGTGAATGTACCATTAAACATGTCTCCAAGAGTATTGCCAAACATTCTGGAAATGCTGAGGGGTGAGACTAGTTTTCCCTGGAACTTCTCACCATGGGTTTGTTTCTCCCTTTCAAGGTCAAGCTGGGATTCTCTTATTATGCTACAAGACCTACAACAAGGTTGGACAAAGTGCAGTCCTCCACATGTTGTTGGACTGCAACTCCCAGCAGCCTGAGCCAGCAAAGCCAGTGGAGAGAAATACTGTTAGCTGCAGTTCAACAATATCTGGAGAGCTACAGAATCCCTGTCCCTGCTCTACAAAATGTTTCACAATAATAATAGCGGTACCAAAGACTGCTAAAGTGCTTAACTAGATTCTTCTGTAAATCATTCTGAGCAAATTCATTCATCACTTAGATGCTGTTATGACCATATTAAAGTAAATCTGTAGTCAGGCAAATGCCTCCAGGGCTGACTGAGCATTTCACTGTGGTGGAAAGATTTCTCTCCTCCCTCCCCAGCTTCCAATGAGGGGAATGGAGGCCAACCACCAGGTAGATGGCATTAGGTTCCTCCTGACAAGACAGTTTTTAAAAACAGGTTTAACATAGGAAAGTGCAGCTTTTAATGTGACTGTGCTACATTCCTGATTCACTCTCTTACTTAATTATTTATGTCTTCTGAGGCTCCTTTGCTATTTCAGAGACCACAATTTATAGCACAAAGAGGGAGTGGGATCATTAGCTACAACTTTATACATTTGATGATTCACTTTTAATACAAACATGAAGGTCAGGAGTATCTGAGAAATATCTACGTGCTGGGTATTCTGGAGGTAAATCCGAATTCCCTGAAGCAAAATCTTGCTTTATAGCCAAGCAGCCTTGGTTGGTTCTTCCAGCTTCCATACAAAGTTCCACTCAAACCCATTCATTAACCAGCTGGTGGCAGTGTTTTCTTTAGGAAAAGGTAACAAAAATATTGCTTTCATTCTTCTCATAACCACATCTGAGCATTTGAAAGTGAAAAGAATCACGACAGCTTGATTTTTACCTCACTGAAATTCTCAGCAAACCCTTACAAGATGCACAAACACTGGCTTGTTTCTAAGGCTGCTACTATTTTAAGGAGTTATATAAGGCCAGGTAAGAAACAGGGAAAACAGGCTTTCGTTTCCAAGCTTGGGTGTCATCACATTTTGTTGTTTTTACTGACAGGATGTGGCTTGTGTGGAACAATCCTTGTCCTGCCAGCTTGGTTGAGATTTTGTACAGAGATGTTAAAATCAAGTCATTAAAAGTATGACAGACTGAATATTGTTTTCCATCCACTTCTACGTACTGACTTTTAAAGAAGAAAAAATTGTGTTTGAAAAAGATCACTGCCCTCCCCCAGATCACTTGCTTCTCATAACCAAACGCTCACAATGACATATCACTATCACCTATAAAACTCACATAATAAGCAGACCTATTTCAAAAACATCAAAACAAAAAGAGTGAGGAGGGATCAGCTTGAGTTATGGCTTTGACTAAGGAAGACTGACAGTTCCCAGCATTCATCAAACATTATTAAAAAGAGCAAGTCCAAAATACATTAATAATAGGGTTGCATGATGTAATATTTACTAATTTCCCCACATGACAAGTTATAGAAGAAAGAACATTCAAAAGCATTTTGACCTCTTTATTTCAGATCATCCTACTCCTACTACAAAACAGCAAACACTCCCTCCCATATGCCACAGCCATGCCATCTGTATCATCTCCATCTGGTGACAGCCTCCTCTGTTTCAACATAAGATTCTGCAGTGATGCCTCTTTTCTTTAAATATATCCAACCCCTTGCTGATCAACGCTGAAGACTCATGACAACTAAAGAGGACGAAGAATTGCTGGGACTGAATTAGTTCACTTCAAGCTGAAAACCTCATGACCAGATGGGATCCTAGGAGGCTTAGCAAAACACATTTGTCTGTAAGATCTCACTTGTTGTGCCAAAAGGGACCAAATATTTAATTCTAGATATTGCTCTCAGGGCTGGCCCTGCCCTTAGGCAGAATGAGGGGACTGTCTCAGGCAGCTGACCTTTGTGAGTCATGAAAGGACAGCAGATTCTAAGATATTTAACCTATTGCTGTTGAGTATTTTATTTTATTATTTGCTTTGTTTTTCTTTTCTTCTCCATTCCCCTCCTAGCAAGAAAGATATGGGGCTGTGAGGTTTTCTGTTTCAGAATCTAAAATGACTTGGCTGGTACTAACTACATTTGACTAAGTGCTTGCTGCCTACCCTCAGGCAGAAACTTTCTTGAACCAGCCCTACGCAACCTCAGATAATATCAGAAAACAAAAGAATATGAATTTGAGTGAAATTTCTAGAAATGAATTGCACACTTTTATGAATAGATAGTGGTCCTTAAATAAACTCTTGTATTCCAAACATCTTTCCTAGCTTTCCTCCTTTATTGTCTTGTATATTTTTGATATTTTGATTACAGGCTTCAGGAAGAGTATCTTGCCATTCTCTCTCTCTTTCTTTCTCCCTGCTTGGAGTAAATTACATGAGCCAATACATGACAATAGCAATAATAACCTCTTTTACACAGATATTCACACAGAAATGAATAAGTCTACTTATAAACATACAACTCTGTTTTCAAGACAGAAGAAGAATCACTAGTTACATAAAAGTACATTTTCAGTTATAAATGTTCCCCTAATACCTCTCTAAACATTTTGGGGCTGCAATTCCCATAAATTTTAGGGGGCACAATCAAAGGTTAATGATGTTGAGAGCTGCAGCATCTAGAGGATTAAATATTGCCAGCATCTGCTTGAAATCAACATTAGAGCAAGAGCCTCTTGGTTTGTGCACCATGAATCCAACATGTTGTGGACTGTGTCTGGAGATATGTGAGTGGCTCGTTTGCATCCCAGTAATATATTTCTGAAATCTATTAAGGATGATTGGATTATTTATTCTCCACACCTCCATAGCACGAGAAAGTGGTTTAATGACTACATTTCTGGTTAGAGCTATATCCAGCATCAGATATGGTGATTAGATGTGGTGATGACCAGGAGCTTTGGTGCCTTTGAATCATATATACGGATTATCGGATTGAAATGCTCCACCCTTGACTATCACGGTATGACTATTGGATGATTAGATGATGACTTGTTATTTTATTGAACTAATAGTAATTTTAGTATTTTATTTATAGTATCTATGTACTGTAGTGTTTTTTTATTGATGTAATCCCACCTCGATCTGCAGGGAGAGGCAGGAAATATAAATAAACTATTTATTTATTATTTATGGAGTATGAATGTACCAATAGGCACATAACCATAATGGGCTTTCTCATCACTTGTCATTTGATCTTTTAGTTGTAGATATCAGAGATTAAGGCCATCCACATGCAGAGGATGTGCTATAGTCTGTGCTCCAAGTATGGGGAACCTTTGACCCTCTAGATGGTCTTTGACCCCAGCCAGCTCAGAGTAATGATAAAAGATGATGGGAGTAGTCATTTCAATTTCTAATCCTGCTCTAGTCTGCAGGGCAAGTATACCAGATATTGAGACAAACTGAGGCAGACTATTGTCTTTATCCCTTATTTTTAAGTGCCATAGGAAGATCTGACTGGTCTCCGCTGAAAACTGTGCTACACAAATTGACAATAGGTTTCATGTAGCAAGGGTTTTTCCATTTTCTTTAAAATCCCATCTTATTGTCTTGCTAGTTAGTTGGTATCTTTCTCGGAAACCTCCTAGTTACTTAACTCTTCATCATGCTCCATATTCTTCATGGTATTACTTATGGTTGCCTTCCGTAAAGTCCCAATCTGTCACCCCAACATAATGTGAAGATGGTCCTGGGCTCATGAAGGCTGTGTCAGAAGAGCACAAGTTCTGGTGGGTGATACCATGCTGATCAAACTTCAAATATATCTGCAGTGGTTTTTGCTGCTTAGAAAGATCTGGAGAGAATACTGTCAACGTGTTGTTCTAGACTTCTCTCAGACTAAGCTCAAGGAAAACCTAGTCACTGGGTCAACACCATAATTGCCATCCAAAGATTTAGGAGTTCCCCACATGGACCAAAAACCCTAGCTTCCTAGAACAGACTATGCAGGCCAAAAAAACCAAAGCCATGAATCTAGCCTGAACCTGGGGTAATGTGCCTTTACCCTGGGGTAATTAATTCCTAGTTTTGTTGTGGAGTTTCTAAGAAATTCCACAACAAAACTGGGCTGTTCACACACACACACACACACACACACACACACACACACACCATGCTCCTTACCTTGCTGGCCATTGACCCAGCTGAGAACACACACACATAATCTCTGTGTCTGATATGAAAATGGGGAGCCTGGCCATGACGATGCAGCCAGGTGCCCCATTTCTACATCAGACACTGCAACCAGGGGGCTTCTCAGTTGGCAAGGTAAGGAGCAATGCACTGGTCCCAGATCAGCACAGAGACAGGCGTGTGATCACCTGCCTGCCCTGTGTTGACCCAAGAACCAACCCGGGTGAGCATCAGTGCCAGGAAAGCATAAGCTCAGGCCAGGAAATTAAGGGGCTGTTCAGACTGGCTATTTGAGGTGGCTTAGGGATGGAGTCAGGGCATAGCATCTCCATGATGCACGCCACGGCTTTACCCCCAGGGTGGTGTGACACTGCGCACCGCACCGCACAGCATGCAGCATCACAATGTCCTTCCAGCACTGCGTACAGATGATGCAGTGCCGAAGCAGCACCGCCAAGCTGTGGCAAAGCAGCTATCATGCTCTTTGCAGGGCCAGATGGGGGCCTCAGCCCCGATCTGACTGAAATAGGGGCGGCTGGATGCCATCCCTTCAGGCTGTCTGTACATTCCCTAAGTATCAATAGGCTCATCAGCAGAAGTGGCCACTGAGTACAATTATGAATTGATTAAAAACAATTATTAGTTCATTGACAGTGTGACCTAGTGGCATTATTCATTGGTGAAGTGATTATTTATATCGATAGATAGATCTCTACTGCCCTCACAGCACTGTCATTCCTTTGTGAAAGCTGGAGGGAATCCCTTTTGTTCCATTTCCACCTCCGTTCTTACTATTCATATGATTTGTTCATGTAAATCAGAAGCTTTAGTCTTTTGCTACTGAATCACTCCTACTACAATTTATTGTTGATCTCTGTCAGAGCCTGTAGAATATTAGGCACCCTGAAGAAAATTAATATTTGAGAAAAATGGAAAATCAGTGCATTTTCTGAGCATGTTTGGCAACAGTTTCTGAACATGATCATTATGCTTTCAAAGCCCCACTATCATTCACTGGATGGACTCAGTGTGTTCAGTTTTTGCTGCTTAGAAAAATCTAGAGAGAATACTGCCAACTTGTTGTACTAGGGTTCTCTCAGACGAAGCTCATGGAAAACCTAGTCACTGGGTCAACACCATAATTATGAAGAGATTATTTCCTTTTCCTTCAATTCCCACTTATTGATGAATACTTTCCTGGAGGTCAGAAACAGGTTAATAATGCTGGCATCCTGCTGACCTCAATGGTCCTGTGGAAATCTATCCACTAGATTCAAGAGTGTTTCTTCCAGCAATGACCTTAAAACAGCAGCGCATGCAATTATCATACCATGAAGTTGATTATTGTAATTCCCCTTTAGCTCTGCCTTACTGTCCAATATTGTTTGTTCAGAATGCTGCAGTAACAGCAGCAGCTGCTGCAGAGTGTTTTCAGGGCTTGAGCTGTTGTCATCACCTTGATCCTGCTAGGCAGCATGCCAATGTAAGAAAGCTCCAAAACCAGTTGCCTTATGGTCATCTCCTGTGGGGCTGTTCAAAAGTCCAGGAAAAGGCTTCTCTTCTTGGTACTACTTTCCTAGAGATGCCTTAAATCCATGGCTCTGTTTCTCTTCCCTCCATTCCCCTTACCTGACAACTCCAGAAAATTAAATTATGTGCTTATTGAGCAAGCTCAGCCCCCATTGCACTTACATTGTCTTTCTTCCTCCTTCATTTTGTGTTTTATCGACTTTAAACAATACTTCAGTAAATATTGGAGATAACCTCCAACACAAATGGTACCATGCCAGTCAAAGATGGGTCCATCCTCAGAGAATGAGTACAAATGATTTTTGAACACACCCTTTTGTTATCTATTCCAAAAGGTATTTTATTTTTATGCAGATACACAAAAACAGGGATGATCTGTACAAAAACTAATCTGTACAGAATCCCTCAGCCAACTTGGCATTGTGGTCCCCAAAAGTAAATTTCACCCACTTCTGACATGAAAGCATATATTATATTCTAAAAATTGTAGCTGGACATTTCTTTAAAACTTCAGAAGTAGAGTAGGGTTATTTGATGATGCTGAATGTGGTGGATGAATGAAAGATGGATCCTTCATTCTGTTGCAGAGTATCAAACTAAAGGTGTCTCTGAAGGTGACTGTTCTTCTATTAGTTGTGTGAAGAATTTTCCAAAACCTTCACTTCAAAAATGTTTTTGAGTGAAGGAAAAGGGAAAGAACTTGAAAAGTCCAAAAGGGAAAACAGCCTTTAAAATCTAGAGGGGGGAAGGGAGTGTTCCCGAGTCAGAGACTCTGTCTCATAGCCATAAAATACATAAACCATCTATAATCCCATTCCAGCATTCAAAGGGGTAATATTCATATATCAAGGTGCTGAGGTGCTTTTAGCATTCTACTTTTTTTCTTTTTTTTAGGAATGGCATTCATCTTTGTGACAAAAAAATAATTGTGGAATATGAAGCTGCAGTGCCTTCAACCTGGCTGAGTAAAAAGAAGGCACCAAAATTTAAAGAAACAAGCTCTTCCTTCCTGAAAATGAAGCAAATAAAATATGAAAAATATATATCATAAGGCAGAGCTGGGGAATCAGTGGCCCTCTAGAGCAGGGGTAGGCAACCTTTTTGAGCCGGGGGCCGGGTTGCTGTCCCTCAGACAACTGGGGGGCCGAAGCCCAAAAATAAATAATTAAATAAATTTTTAAAAAATTAAATAAATAAATAAACCGGGACAAATGTAGGGTAACATTTTCAAATGGTGGACACTTTTTTTAAAAAAGTGGAGGACACGCAAAAAAAATTGCTGATTTTTTAAAAAATGTTAATATAAATGCATGTTTCTGAGGCGTCTATAGACAATTGCCCCCCTTGCCCCTGCGTGCGAGAAGCCGAAGGCCCTGGCGGCAATCGGCGGCAGGACTGGGCTAGGGCCGGTCCCAAGGCCTCGCCGGGCCGCATCCGGCCCACGGGCCGCAGGTTGCCTACCCCTGCTCTAGAGACTGATGAACTAGGAAGAAGAACATAGGAAGAGGCCATGCACAGGATTAGACCCCTGCTTTGTCAGCTTTAACTGGCAAGCAGTAGCTCTTTAGGGACTCAGGCCCTATACAGGCTGGCCCCAAAGGCCAGCTTGTGGATGGAGTCAGGGCACAGCATCCTGACAATGAATGCTGTGACTCCACCCTAGGGCACCATGATGCCATGCACCACTCCAGATAGTGAATGACATCATGGCACACCTCCAGTGTGTCCAGATGATGCAGCGCTGAAGGGGAGCCATACAGCTGCGCACTGCGGCTATCGTGCCCTTTGGAGGGCACCATGATGCCAGCTTCTTTTTGCAGCTCCTTTTTGCAGCTCCTTTTTGCACCCTCCGTAGGCTGGATCAGGGCCGCAGCATGAGGTTGCCGCAGCTCCGATCTGTCCAGGAAAGGGTCGACATCCTGCTGTCTCTTGTCTGTAGAGCCCCTCAGTCAGGATTATTTCCTGGTTCTACCTGGCAATCCTTGGTAGTTCCATTTGAATATGAATTAAGCCTGAATCTGTGTAGCTTCTGATGGTGGATGAATTGGGTATGCTCAGGGTGGTACAGTGATTCCTACTACTCCAGTCTTCCTATACTATTGGCCAGGCAGATTCTTATTGGAACTGGAGTCCAATAACATCTAAGGAGGCAATTTTCCTCCACTCTGATTTAGGGTTGCCAGGTGGAAAACAGGACAGGGCTCCAGTATCTTTCATATAGTTGTGTAGATGAGGGAGTGGTTTCTGGTCACACAAGCTCTATCTGCTGAAACTCCCTCTTCCATCCAACCGTTAAAGTTTGAGGAGCACTGTCCTGTTTTTCAGTTAGTCACTCTACTCTGATTGTAAGGTATACTGCTGTGTCTGTAAGGAGCCCTAAATATATACTACTGATGCTCCTTAAAGTGTTTCTGTCATAGCTGGAGATTTCCTTATTCACTTATTGGTTTGTGCATAAGAAGATCCTCAGAAATGTTGGCACACTGTGCAAAGCACTGAACCACCCCCAGAGCTCAACAGGGCATAAGCCTGTCAGTTCTTCCTGGTTTGGATGCTAAAAGGCATAATAAAGGTCCACAAAATGTTTCCCTCAGCTGCTCAGCCATCTTGGTTTTAAAGCAGTTTGGAATAAAGAACTCATTAAGAAAGAGATTAACAATTTGAAGGAGATGAGCAGTAGCAGTTGGTCACTCTGATGTCAGGGGAGTGATGAGCCCATCTGGAGTTTAAAGGAGATGTCCAATGTGCTGAAATAGGTCCAATACCTTGGATCGCTCCTTACAGTTCAAAGGATTCACTGTCCCACTGATATCAACTGCAACAGGAGCTGAATTCCAGGAAGCTCCAGCAGTTTCAGATGCCTCAGAAGGAAAAAGGGACAAGATGCAAAAACTGCAGAACAAATTGGATCTGCAGCTACCCTGCTTGGCCAGGCTAAACAGTATCTTTAAAAGAATGTCACTGATGTTTAGTGGGATAGATTGATAGTGCTGCAGCAAAAGTGAGGGCATGATAATTCAGCAGTGCTGGGTAAGGGGGGCGGGGGCTGGCAGTTTGAACATCTCTTTACATACCAAATTTAATTTGGTTTCTAGGTTGTTGAAAATTAATAGTTGTTGAAATCCCCAGCAGTATCTAGCAATGTCAAATGATGCACTCTCCAAGCCATAAACATTTCTGAATGCTTCATATTTTCTGTGTCTTTCAATTCAAAAGAGATTTTTTTCCAAGCATAGTTCAAGACACAAAGGTGTGAATGAAGACCAAAGGGTATGAGCAGGGATGGTCAGTGTCAGCAGTGGGTCAAATCTGATCTGGGCTTTAGTCCATATTTTAAAGGGACTATCCAAAAAGCTGAACCTGCTTGAGGGCCAAATGTCTGCACTTTAAAATTTCAAATAAAGCCCAATGGAAATTCATTGCACCCCAAATGACTGGAGGTAGGTACTGTAGGGAAAAAAATATTCACATAAGGAACCAGTATGAGTTTGAGTACTGGACTATGACTCTGGAGACCAGGGTTCAATTCCTCACTTGTACATGAAACCCACTGGGTGACAGTGGAAATGCTCTCAGCCTTAGGAAAGGCAATGGCAAACCTCTGGACAAAGCTTGTGAAGAAAACCCCATTATAAGAGTTTGCCTCAAGGTTGCCATTAGGTGGAAACATCTTGATGGGAAACAACACACACACATATAAGGAACACAGAACCCTATATGAAACCTTTCCTGGTTCCTCCACCCTTAAGGAGTTTAACCCCACAAGACCATTGTCAATTGATGCGTGCTGTGCTCTGGAAAGCAATACAGTATTTGAAGATGGCTCTCCAAGGAAAACAGATAGCAACCTTCACTGTGTTATACACTTGCTTTCATTGTGACATCTTAGTGAAGATAAATGTAGTTCATTTCCCAAGTAAAGTATATAAATAACACCTTAATTACTGATCATAAGGAGTGATTTGCAGGGCCAGAATGTCCAGTGTCTAAACTGCTACAATACATTGTAAAGAAAAGGAAGGGAACAATCTATAGTTAACTGAAGCTGAGCTATCCTCAACCTGCAGTAATCCTTAGCTTTCCATGCATTTCTCCCTGTGGCTTTGAATAATACATTGTACGATGTTCTGACAATAGCACATCACTCAGCATCCTGATGCAAAAGCAGCAATTGCTATAGCAGTTGGTTGTGTTTTTTTTTAAAAAAACCTTGCAAGTAAAAAAGTCATACAGTAAGACATTTTATTGGAAAAGGTGAATTTAACTCATGTCTCTGTTCAAGCTCAGTAACTTTAACAATGAAGGCAGACAACTTTGGTAGGCCTGGTATCCAGTCTTTTCTCCCAGGGACCACATGGACTACTAAAAATGCAAAATAGGGATTTGTCTTCTGGTGGGGGAGTTATGTGAAACAGGGCAGGGGAGCCATGAAATCTATATAAAAGGGTGAAATACCATTTCTGGAAGATTCCAAGACCATCTGTCCACCATTTTTATCAGACAAGAGGAAGCCCACAAAAGGGCAGGGGTCACAAAGACAACTTTGAAAGACTGCATGCTGCCTCAGGCTAAGAAAAAAAAAAGCAATATTCTACATCAGCTTCTTAGTTACATATGCTTAACTAAGTAACATTTCCTGCCTGCCTCCCAGCCAACCTTAAAGGCTAGCAGCCATATCAGGCAAAGGAGATCTGTTTTTCTGCTAATTGGGACCAAGAAGAATGATGTCTACATCCCTGTTCCACGCAAAGCTACTATGAGAAATTGCAACAGAGATCCTGCTTCTGTTTCTCTCAGCCTTACTCATTGGTAGGAGAGGGCTCAAAGCATCCTCCTCCTTGCACCCTTATTGGAATCCAAGTGCATCTTCTTTGTCCAATGCAGGTGCTGGAGATTATGGTGGGCTGAGAAGGTATTTACATAGTCTTATAGTAATACTATGTAGTCTTACATTAAAACTACATAGTTTTACAGTACTACTACATAGTCTTACTGAATACAGAGCAGATCTAGGTTATGAATCCTTAACTGCAACACAGAATGCCAACCTGCATCTTTATTGAGGAGGTGGTTAGATACAAGGGCCACATTATAGTATAAAGGTACAATAAGTTTAACATATAATAGAACAAGGAAAAAAAGTTAAAAAAAGAATAAGCAAGATACAGTGAACTGAGAAGTAAGTTAGGTTCAGTGGTATCAACCTGACAGTAATCTTTCCTTTAATTACAAACTGAGTACAGTAGAGTCCCAATTATCCGATACATAAAAATGCCGGATAATCCAATGATGGGGTGCGCGCATGTGCACGTGTGCCACCATTGGGGACAGAGGTCCCTCTCCTCCTAAGCCTCAATGAAGAGAGGTCTGGGCACTTGGCCCACGCCTCTCCTTGGTGTGGCTTGGACTCCTTCAGTCCGAAGGGAGTCCAAGCTGCTCCAAAGAGAGGAGCAGGCCAAGTGCCCAGGCCTCTCCTCGGCGAGGCTTAGTTTCCGTCAGCCCCAAGGGAGTCCGAGGACTCCCTTCGGGCAAAAGGAGTCCAAGACACACCGAAGAGAGGCGCGGGCCGAGTGCCCAGGCCTCTCCTCGGTGAGGCTTAGTTTCCTTCGGCCCCAAGGGAGTCCTTGGACTCCCTTTGGGACGAAGAAGTCCAAGCCGTGCCGAGGAGAGGTCAGGGCACTCAGCCCAGGCCTCTTCTCAGAGGCTTGGTTTTCCTCAGCCCAAAGGGAGTCTGCAGACTCCCTTGGGCTGAGGAAAACCGTGGCATTATCCAATGTCACACAGTTCTTCCTGATCATGCTCAAGAAGAACCATGAGACGTCGGTTAATCCAGAAGTCGGATAAACAAAGGACAGATAATCAAGACTCTACTGTATAGTCTTTGGGTATCATCACACAAGCCCTGTTCTTGCTGCAATCATGCTAATGAACAAAACTGAAACATACCCATTTATAAGCAGGCATTTTTGCATGTCTTCTCACTCATGTGACTGGACCTGTTTTCTGCCCCTGTGCACTTTTCTGGACTGCTCCTTAACACCACCTCCCTGCCCCATACCCTACCCAGTATGCCTCAGTTTTTTGGTTTTTATTTTTTAAAAACCAAACTTTTAAATGCAATCCTGAAGTTCTGTTAATGTAATTTAAGTACGGCCAGAAGTAGGCTAACCACCTAAAAAAATAGGCGAAAAAATAGATTTTTTTAAAAAAGCAAATCAGACTTTTTGCCATAAGTGGGAAGAGGACAGGGGGAGAGGGGGAGAGGAGGAGATAATGATACCATGTGGTTGCCAGTATTGCAACTGCAGCAGCAGTGACATTTCACACATGAGGTCTAATGGGACTGAAGTGCATTTGGGAGCTCATGATGGATTTCTCAAACAATGAAAAGGAACACCTAGCCACACTTCATGACACAGCAGCTATAGGTCACAGGCCACATCATGTGGTATGTCTTTCCAAAGACATTATATTATTACTATAATTAAAGTTTTAAAACTGTGTGTGACAATTGCCTCAGTCAAAGCAGTGTGTTTATGTGTTACTGATAGCATTCCAGTTGCCTTGGTTTTAGGTGGTTAGACTATCTCCAGCATGAATTAATTGTGTTCTGCAGGTAGACCTTTACCATGTACTTTGGTTTTTGTGCAGTCTATGAAAATAAACAGTGTTTCCATAAACCAGTCATATTTATCCAGTCAATCTGTCACTCAACGTTGTCAACTCACATGTCACTGGGCATCCTACACATGTCAGTGATTACTGACACAAGTAGAAGACATAGGAGAAGCCTTTGAACAGAAAGCTGTATTAGTCTGTTGCAGCATGAAAGGGGAGAGGGAAACTCCTAGTTCTAAAGCAGTACCTTTAAAACTAGGAGGTTTATTTTAACATGAGCTTTCATGGATTTCAATTCACTCCTTCAGATCCACTAAAGGAATTCACTTCTTCAGATCTACTGAAGGAATACTGGGTATGTTAGCAGTTACTTAGTTGCAAGGGTGGGATCAGAGTAATAAGATACAGAAAAATTCAATTTGTGATACTGGCCTTTGAACAGTTGCATACAGTTAGGCTGTCAGGCTGGCTCTCAGAGAGTTTTAAGAGGAGGAATTTCTGTTTAAATATTAATTAAGTATTGTGTATCATAGGAAAATAGAGCTTTCTAATATGTAGATTTCAAAGTTTGACAAATAAACAAATCACTATAACAATAGTTAACAAGAGAGAGAGAGAAGGAGAGAGAAAGAGAGACTATTCTGCAGTGGGAGGATAGAAGGTAATGAGATTTGGAGGGAGGAACAACATACTTATATTGTGAAGAACAGAACTGAGGAAAAGAGCGGGAAGGCAGGGGCCTTATAACGGGTGGGCAGAGTTACCGCCAAAAAGTTTCTATATGTTGCAAAGTAAACTTTGGCCAGTGATTCCAGAAGTTTCCGAACAGCACTGCGCAGGCGCAGTGAAACCCATTTGTATGATTCGCAGAGACCACGAAGAAGAAGAACTAATGCTAAATAAAGGGCAAGGAGGGAGATTGAAGCCAGATAGTCACACATGGAACAAGAATGGGTGCTGGGTAACTTTCAGTCCTCCAGGTATTTTGGATTTCAATTCCCAGATGCCTCAATCAACATGGCCTATTGTTAGGGGCTATTGAAACCCTGTTGATTGAGGCATCTGGGAATTGAAATCCAAAATACCTGGAGGACTAGGTCTAGCAAATCATGTGTGAAATGTCACTGCTGCAGAAGTTGCAATATTGCTAACCACATGGGGTCAGTGTCCTTTCCTATCTTCCTCTCTCCCTGTCCCCTTCCCCATCACTATTGCCAAGAAGTCTGCTCCTCTCTCTCTCTCTCTCTCTCTTTTAAATCAATTTCTTTTATTTTTTAGATGGTTAGCCTACTTCCGGTCCTACTTAAATTGCATTAGCAAAACTCCAGAACTGCATTAAAAAGTTAAAAAATATATTTTTAAGTAGTGCTCATTTCAATAGGATTTATTTGTGTACTGGCCCATCATTCAACAATTGATTCAATGGGTCTCTTCTGGTTGGGGCTAACTAATACGATTCAGTTTGAGTACAGAATGAGTGCAAAAATTTGTGACTTGCAAGAAGAGATTCTGTGTGCACAAACTGAGCTGAAGTTATTCGCTCTGATAGACTGTAACAGATACTATTGTGGTAATAGCACACTGTAGTGATTGCACAGTGCTTCATGCTTAGAATTTTCTTTGCTAGATCACTAGGATGTTAATCAAAAGGGTCAATTTGCATATCCTGTCTTCGTTACAGACAGGTAGGCAGACAATATGGTAGAACTCATGCTTTCTGCCAAGATAGCAAATGTTCTGCATATGATTTGTGGTACCAGTTAAGGACCCCTAGTGTACAGTGCTTGTACAGTGCCATGACATACTTTCATTGAATAAGTATGCTTTCCTAGAAGGGTTTGAAGTCAAAGTGCTGGAGAAACCCACAAAGGGAGCAAGACTCACTGGTAACACTCTGATATGATATAACTGTGTATGTGAGTGTACCAATGTACCAAAGAAAACTGTTGATCTCGCTCACCTTTATTCCAAGCTCTGACTTTTCCTTCCCCCCCCCTTTTTGTCATATTAATCCTAACTGTATCTAAAAACAAACTTTTTAAATTTGCTATTTGGAGGCTTAATTTACACAAGATTAATTGCTTGTCGGGTAATTAGAGCTTGGAAAAGTTGCCATGGCCTTGAGGCCTTGGTAATGCAAGGAAGTTCAAAAAGTAACTTTTATAAACCCTTCAGGGAACTGAATTAGGAGTATTACCTATGGGGTAACACTCCTTCAAAATGACTGGGTATGCAAATGGAAAGTTCTTTGGATCTGGTGCTGACTATAGAGAGCCAATGGCTCATAGTGACCAGAAAAAACAAAAGCAATATATCAATTTGTTTGTCCATGTAGACATATATTGTCTACTCTTACAGGCAGAAACTCTGCAGAATGGCAAGAAGAACTGATCCTTTATAAAAACTTAATATGACAGAGAATGAATGTTCATCTTTCTACATGTAAAGCATGTGCTCTGCCACTTTGGTAGAAGGCACAGTTACAGTTTTCATGTTGTCTTAAATGGAATCACCATTTAGAATTAGATGCATGGATAATTGTTAAAGGTTTACACCTCTTTCCATATGTGTGGTGCTATAGGATATTTTGGCCTTTCCATTTTAACAACCACATGATGATAAATAATATTAAAGCTTTCAATCAGGTTTATGATTCAGTCTCTGACATGGCATAATTATAGTACTTCAGTACCACTTTATCCACCATGTTTTCAGCCTACAGGATTTGTACTTTGGTGAAGGACTTAGAATATTTTGCTGCAGATCTCTAGTGCTATCATTCTCTAGTAGCACGAATTGCTAAGCACCTCATCAAACTATAGATCCCAGGATTCCATAGGCTAGAGCAATGGCAACTAAAATGGTATCAAAGGGATATAATTGGATGCACCCTTAGTGATTTAATGACAATTGGTTTACTTTGATGCCCTTTTATGATAGAAGGTGAAGTGTTTTTTAAGAGGACGTATCTATAGTTTTCTTTCAGGATTAGTTATCAGTGAGGTGTGAATATGAACAATGATTATGGAGGAATGAAGGAATGGTAGTTGCTTTGAATAAAATTATGCAGAATAAAATGGCTTCATCCAAAGAATGTGGTGTGTATTAGGCCTGAAATGGGTTGCCTTTAAATAAAAAGGAAAAATTGTGAAAGGAAGAGGAGGGAGGAGGAGGAGGAGGAATGTGTTCAGCAAAGGTAGAAATCACTTCTTCTGTTCTCTTTTCTCTAGCTGTGTCTTTGTGTCATTGCATAGTCAGCTCCCTGCCAATTCCTAATGACATGATTGACTTAGCATCCTTATTGACATGCCATGGCTTCTAGCACAAAACAAATATTACCACATTCCTCAACATGAAAATGAATTTAAAACTGTGAAACGTGAAGTGGCAGTTCACAGGGTGCACTTCATAGGCATCGCTCAGCACCAGCAAAACCAGCTTGTGAGTGCACTGTTCTCATCGCCCAGTCTGTTAACAAGGTTCATTTTGCCAGGAAGGAGGAATCACTTGTATGGCAAAGCAAAACAAAGAAGCCAGAAAAGCAGCCTAGTGAAACATGTCCCTGGCCATGACACCAGAGAGCTGCTCATTAAAGCAGATTTAATGAAGGAGAACTGCATCGTTCAATTGGCTGTCATAGAATGGTGATTTAGAGTCTGCTGGCAAGAAGTATATCTCATCTCTTTTTTCAGCCAAAGATGTTTTAAGGATAATAAATACTGCTCAGTCTAAAAATACTGACTGACTATATCGTTCATATAATTTAAATCCATGGGGGATTGATCCTGAGCTAGCTGCTGCCATCTTATTGTGTCCAAATCCTTCTTCCAAGCTCTACCAAAGCAATGAGACATAATTGGTAAACAAGTGTGCATCTATTAATATACCAGATCTGACTGTCACAAATATGGAGTATACAGTCTATATACTGTATATTTTTGAGATTCTCAATCCATTTCTTGATTTTTAATTTGGAATTATATCTCACCTTTCCTTTAAGGTGCTGAAGGTAGCATACACAGCCCTCCTTTCTGTTTTTGCCTTCAAAGCAACCCAGTGGTTGGTTTCACCCAGTGTGGTAACTTATGGTGTCATTGCCTCATTGACATCCTCCCCTACCACACCATATAGAATTCTTAGTAACATTTTTGTATCTATTATGTAAGATATATTGCTGATATTGCTGTTGATTGTCCTGAGGATGCCCTCATTTAATTATAGTACTATTGTCCATACTTTATGTGCTTAACCAAATTGAATTTTAAATCATTCATATGCAAGACTGTTATGCAATTTATTTTATGTTGTATTTTTATTAGGCTATTCTTACACATTGAATTGTATTTTAACACTTTGTATGTGAGTGATCTTTGGTCTAAGCATACATAAATGACACCGTGACACATTACGTTACTCATAAATTGTAATTCCCATATATCACAGCATGTAGTGGCAATTGTTGTGACACAAAAAACTGACAAAATTAAAATTATGCCTTTAAATTACAATATCATACACAATGTCTAAATGTATTTTTATATATACATCGTTTCCTGTGGTTAAAGTGAAGATTTGGTAAGATGTGATGTTTTTAAAGAAAATTTAAAAATAATTTAAAATTTTTAAATTTTTAAATTTTTAACTTTGGAATTATATCCCACCTTTATTTTTTTAATTTTAATTTTTAAAGATAACCTGAGATCTCTCCTTTCTCCTCCCACTGAATCTCACCCCACTCACACCATCTCTTCTGCTGAGTTTCCAGCATTTTAAAGGGACAGAGGCCAATGTCACAGCCTGTTTTTGCCAACAGGCAGATGTTTGGGGACCAGTGGTTCACCCCCCCCCCCCTTTTGGGTGTCACCTTGTGCCCCACTTCCCCCCCCCCCCCCCCCCCACTTTCCTAATGATGCCCCTGCAGCAGACCTGTGAAGTTGATAAGGATGAGAGATCATAACTGAAGTAAGCTTCACAGCTAAATGGGAGTATGAACTTATGTCTCCAGAGTCCTACTCCAGTATTCCAATAAGTACACCATGTTGTTCAGACCTGGTGCATATAGCCATTTGCAAGTTGTAAAGGAATTGGTTTATTACAGAGATGGGTCAGTTTACTTTTTGAAAAAGAGGCAAAACCTTCTTGAAGTCTTTGGAAGGGACAGGGATCTTAACTTGAACTGCACTAAGTTGAAAGTGGTGTAGAAGCCCATCTAGTCTAGGCCATCTTGGATTCTTTGAAATGATATGAACCTGAATGGAGAGCTTTATGAATTATTTGTGATAGTTTCATATGAGTTTATCAGTGAAGAGAGACATCTGCCTAAATAATTCTCTCTCTCTCTCTCTCTCTCTGTAATACAAATGGTTTCAAGGATTTACATTTTTTTTCCTGCCACATATTATAAGAAACCCAGCATGTTGTAGTGATCTGATTGTTGCACTACAACTTTGGAGACCAGGATTCCAATCTCTGCACAGCCATGGAAACCCACTGGGTGTTCTTGGGCAAAACATCCTCTCTTGGCCTCAGAGGAAGGCAAAAGCAAACTCCCCTCTGAAGAAACTTGTCAAGAAAGCCCTTTGATAGGTTTGCTTTAGGGTCCCCATATAGGTTGAAAACAACTTGAAGGCACAACAACAACTCATACATTTCACAGTAACACAGACTGTTTTAGACACCACATTCCAAAAGCCACAAAACACACACACACACACACACACACACACACACATATATATATTTCACTCCTTACATTGCTTGATTATATCACACAGTTTCTTCTAAATGGATTGATGCTCATATTAATAAAGGAGCCACAGAAACATGGCTGGATGGAGAAAATGATCACAAATTTTAAAGCAATTATACTTAATATTGTATGCTAAGCACTCAAGAGTCTCTAATAACTTTGTGACAGGACCGGGTCTACTCTAAGACAGTATAGGATAGATGCTTCAGGTAGCAAGTTTGGGCTGTCATGAAAGAGCAGCAAGGATCGATACAACTTGACTTGGATGGGATGGTGGGTTATCAATTGATTTTTGATGCAGACAGTAATATTACTCGAGTTGCCTTGCTATGTGGTAACAGTTGTTGAGATTTTATTAATTCACTTTGATTTCTATCTCCCCTTTCCTCTATGCGTGGGACTCAAGGAGGATTACAACAAAATAGGGCAAATACATAAACAGAATAAGTGCATCAAAATATATAACAACATTTAAAATATAGTTCTCCCTGTTAGATTGGAACACGGTGCAGCTTTGCTTCATTTCTATGGACATGACTCCTGAAACTGGCAAAACCACTCCTTTCTAGTCCTCTAACAAAGTTCATAGGCAAAATGCCATGTATATAAGAAATTAACACTAAACTGATTAACATGAAAACAAGGGCTGAGACCTGTATTCTCCAGTGAACATTTTCAGAAGAGGATATTTCACTTTTAAAGGAGGCTGGTATGATTTAGAAATATGCTCATGTTGCAATAGAATATGTGCTTGTGGTTCATTGAGGAGTGTGGTCCAGAATTGTTTTACAGTGGGAACAGCAGTGGCCTTGCCACTCACTGGCTTTTGCTCTCTCCAGTTCTTAGTCTTTTCTCTTTTTCCAAAACACGCTGAAACATTGGTGAAAGGTGCTTGAATGATAATGGCTAGCTAGTTCTGTTGAAGAAAAGCTGAATGTATATGATATGTCTAACTGACCTGAAAGGAAAGCAAATGTTCTGTGATTTTTTTCACTGTCTCATGTAACCAATGGCAAGCATGCTTTTTTTATATATAACGTTATTCTGCTAGTTCAACAATTGAAGTTGGGTTACATATCTGTTGGGATGCAGTGGCTTAGCAGCTAAAATGCCGACTCTGACAACTGCAAAGTCAGAAGGTTAACAGTTTGAGCCCCAAGCTCCATGTGATGGAGTGAGCTCCTGTCACTAGTCCCAGCTTCTGCCAACCTAGCAGGTTGAAAGCATGTAAAAGTGCAAGTAGATAAATAAGTACCACTTTGGTAGGAAGGTAGCAGCATCCCATGTGCCTCAACACTTAGTCACCTGCTGGCCACATGACCCCAGTCATCTTTGACAATGCTGGCTCCCTCAGCTTAGTAATGGAGATGAGCACCACTACCTATAATCGGAGACAACTAGACAATCATGTCAAATGGAAACCTTTGCCTTTACAGTACTTTTTACGTATCTGTCACAATAAAAGTCTAAAAGACTGACTTCCAAAATGCATCAGTTCATATCAGAAACATGGGCGGGTTACAGACCGCCATAAAGTACACGCTCCGCGCGTACTAGGGTTAGGAAGGGCCGTATTAGGGTTAGGAAGGGTCTTACCTTCCTCACGGCCCTTCTTCCTAGTACACGTGGCGTGTGTCCTTAATGGCAGCGCCCATCCACATGGGCGCCGCCATTTTGACATCTTGGACGCATAGCATCCAGACGTGTTGCGGCGGAAGTGATGCCACGAGGGCGCGCTTCACCCCTCGCTGCGCCACTTCTGCGTTTTGAAAAGGAGCGCCATTTCAGTGCTCCTTTTTCACTGCGCCGGGAAGCCTTGCGGTCTGGCTGCTGGGGCTTCCCTCCGCAGCGAATGATGGTGGTGGGAAAACGGCCGCTTGAGGGCGGTCTGTAACCTGCCATAGTGTCAACTCAAGTTTAGATCCATTGGATCTATTGTTGAATGGTGAATCAGCCTGTGATTCAGTGGATCTGTTCTATTGAGACTAACAATAAGACTGAAACCAGTGCTAGATAGAAGAAGGGACTATTATCTCTGAAACCAAAATTTGCATGATCCTCTCTGAGCTGGATGGTATATTGCTCATTTGCATTTAGGACAGCTTCTTAAGTTTAAGGTAAGCAAAAGAAATAAACACAGCTTGTAAAAAGCAGTTGTGCCAACTTGGATCCCTTTCTGGGAGAAAAGCAGCATAGAAATGAAATAAATAATAATGATAAAATAAACAATTAAAATCCTCTTCCCATAATACAGATTATAAGTAATGCAGCCCCCACTCAGCAAGGCCATTTTGTGTTGTCAGCAAACAAGGAAATCAGCAGGGAAGAATCCAGTTCTTTTTCTATAGCTGAAGATGATGCAAAGACATCATCCACAAGAGCCTTTCAAAGACTGTCAGAGATCCCTGCAGATGCCCATCACAGCAAGTCTGCTTATAGGAAAACAGCTGGATGTATCTCCACTGATCCCTCACTCATTGACAACTTGGAAACAACCATGTTGGGGTTAAGGTGCACTGTTTATAAAGTGTGATTGAAGAGACAGCATTGGGAGATATAGCTATGGAGATGTAGCCACGTGATGTGTGTACATCTCCCAATGCAAGATCTCAGCTGACTGAGGTGTACTCAGATGTCCCATCCCAGGACATAAGGGTTAAAATAACATTCCAAACTATGGTCTAATGCCTAGTCTACTAACTTCACTGTGCAATACATAGAAATTCTAGGACAGCAGCCTGATGTGGATTTGCCTATGAGTAAGCCCCAGTGAATTCAATAGAATGTATTCCAAATACCACATTTGTAGGATCAGCTGCACATGACTTAATTTGGAGGGGGAAAAAACCTCTGCAAAATAAATAGGACTTGCTTCCAATAAATACCTTTATGTCTAAGGCTTTAACAATTTATCCATCATCTAAAATTATAATTCTCAGTTTGTATAAACATTTTAATTCTAGAAATCTGTTCTTATGCTGAAAATTTTAAGTCCTGGAAATAATACACAGTAAGTTATAATTTTTATGTGCACTGGAAGGCAACTTCCTAATAGAAATGCCAGTTTCTTTCTGCTCAGTGATTTTTATTTGTATTTTATTATGCTAATAATAACTAATATACCCTTTTCACATCTGTCTTGTTCTTTCCTGCAATCAAAATGATATTTAGATCTGAAAGTGGCAAGAGACTATTTCCTATTATGCTTACAGTGGTTTGTGATACTAAATTACCCATATATATGCAAATAAAAGCAAATTAGCAAATCTAAACAGAAATAACCTCTTTTTAAATATATGCTTGGTAATCATCAAACTTGCTTTATGTCATTATAATAACTAACTTTCAATCTTGTAAGTCAATAATGTGCTTTTGCATCTAGCTATCTAATTGCCTTTTTTGCCAATAAACTGCAAACAATAAAATGTTCTCTCTTTCCATTCCCCATGTTCTGGTCTCAGTGGATTTATTCCTTTCATACTTTAAAAAAACATTTTGGCCCAATTTAGACAGAAAGAATGCAGTGTAGTTGTATTTTGAAGTACAATTAATGGTAATCCTGCAGGTTATGAATCATAAGGCAAGAAGGTCACTCAATACTGTACAATTCAGAAACCAGTATCGTTATCACTTGTAAGGATATCATTAATGGAGTGGCTGGCACGAAGGCAATCCCCAGTGCTTGACCCAGATGTCTGCTAAAGTGCAACAGAGTGATCACTTCCAGCCTGGGAGAAGCTCATTTGATTAATCCCCTCTTAGAACCTGACCTTGAGTATATGCTAGTCTCCATTCATAAGCATCCTCTCATGATTACAATCAAGATGGTGGCAGGAGCATCACTCGGAGGGGTGGGCAGGGGGTTTAGACCACACTGAGTGACACCTCAGAGTAAGATATCACTCAGTGCACTGGTGGAAAGGGGATGCCTTCTGGGTCTCTTCTTTCTCCCACCTGGCCAGCAGCCCTGACAGATCCAGAAAGGTTGTTAGGCAGAAAGACTATCAAAATAAAATGGAAAGACTAGCACAGTGGTTCCCAACCTTCCTAATGCCGTGACCCTTTAATACAGTTCCTCATGCTGTGGTGACCCAAACCCATGAACTTATTTTCGTTGCTACTTCATAACTGTAATTAAATAGGTGTTTTCCAATGGTCTTAGGTGACCCCCATGAAAGGGTCATTCGACCCCCAAAGGGGTCCCGACCCACAGGTTGGGAACCACTGGACTAGCAGGTGGTGACAAGATAGCTGTAGCAGAGTTCCATATGCAGAACTCTTGTGCTATTCTCAACCATGTACGATCTCAGCCATTGTATGTGTTTGTGGATAAACTGGAGCTTATCTGGTCCATCTGAGGGCCAATACTATTGCCCCCCCCCATACACCCAAAGTCATTAGAAATACAAATGGCATTAAATAGGATTGCAGCCCTTCAGACATTGTTGCACTAAAACTCACTGTATTCTTCATCGTAGGACTGATGGGGGGTTGTAGTCCAACATCACATTTTGCCCTTCCCTGATACAGAGTAATTCATTTTTTCCATACCACAGTTTGTGTTTGGGGATGTGCGAGAGAGAGACATGTGAACACACTTCTATACCTGCCACATACACAGTGGAGGCAGGCAACAAAGTTAGCCTGGTTTTGACCATGTGAACTTGCTGCCTTAGTGTTAGAGAAATGAGTATGTGAAAGCTGCCACCACATTTATCTTAAATGGTAAAATAAACCTTCATAATTGTGAGTACAGAACCATAGATTTTTTTGTTATTTGCTTATACTGTTTTTAGTATAGCCAAAGGAGAGCACTAAAATGAGTGGCTGCAGAATTATTAAGATGGTCCACATGAATATTGAAGTCCCCCATGATTAGAATCCAGTATAAGCTGTTATTACTAACTTTCAAAGCCCTTCATGGTTTGGCCCCCACCTACATGTCAGCACTTCTTTCCCCCTATCTTCCTGTTCGCTCTCTGTGCTCTAGTGATTCGGTGCTGCTGATTCAGACAAGGATTTCCTCTGCCCCTTCTCGGATACACCTCTTCTCCCACGCTGCCTCCCATTTTTGGAATCTCCTTCCCATGAATTTGCAGACCACCACATCTCTAGATTATTTTAAGTCTAAACTAAAGACTATTCTATTCAGGGAAGCCTTCCAACTTTCACCTTGATTTTATGGCCATATTATTTGTATTAATTTACATTTTATAGTATTGTTTTAACCTTGTTATAGTAATATTTTATTAATTTTAAAATCTTGTTTGTGGTTTTAGATTGTGCGCTGTAGGCAGGCTTTGTTTTTATTTTTGGATTGTTTAACTCCTTTTTAAAGCACTATGTAAAGCCTAGGGCACTATATAAATAAACATAATAATAATGATAATAATGACACCTCTTTGTGACATGGTGAAAATTTCTCTGATACTCATTACATCTTGTGTGCTAAAACAGTCACCTGCGTGATACATTGTATTTCCAGATTGCAAGGCAGAGTACAATGAGGAGAGCACCAAAAATGGGCAAAGATAAAGACAGTTTGGCTAACTTTCTGTATTATGGCAACCTACTCAAGCCACTATGCTGAAAAGCTCTGCTTGATTTGATTCCCATCTATCACTCTGAAGTCAGCATGTGACTTGAGGAATCAGATACAATACAGTTATTCTCTCAAACTTTATGAGAGTGATCTATCACTAATACGAGTTTTTAATGTATTTGAATGGTTTTAAACTAGTGTTTTAAATGGATTGTTGTTTAATGCTTTTTAATTTTTTGTATTGCACAACTGTTTTAGCTATTTTGTTCCAACTTACAACATAACCGCTCTGGGACCCATATAAGAGAAAAGTGCGACATAAATTAAATAAGAAAAAAATAATAAACGCACCCCAGTGTTTGAGTCTGTCTATAGGTGTCATGATAAGGTCTACCATTAGACAAAAGTGAGGCACCTGACTTTCCTTTCTCTTGAAGGACAGAGCAAGTCATGTCACACAGCTTCTTCAGCACCCCCTAAACTGACCCATTGCCCTCAGAAGAGGACCATATGCATTTATTAATGCTGAAAGAAGCTTTATCTGCCAGTCCAGTCAGTTTATGTGCAGGAGGGGTGAGGGTATTGACTCATCAGTCGACAACAGAAATGGGGAAAGTGCATCGCATGGGTCCCATCTTGGGGTTCTTTGACTTCTCCCAGGACTCAATCTCCCATTTAAAACACACACACCAATATGGCCCCAAACCACCCATATGCAGAAGTGGGATTCTGAACTCCGACAAAAACTTCAAACCTTGGGAAAAGCTTTAAAGCTGGCTGTTTTTCAACTGAATCCCAGAAACAGGATGGACACAACATCCCTTCTGGTTGGACCAGAAATGACAGAGCAGCCCCTGAAGAGGGGGGTGGCTCCTGCCTTCTTTACAGCCCCCCCCCCTTACACAGAAGGAAGAATGGCACCACTCCGGCAGTGAAGGTCTTAAGTCAGACCTGATAGATCCATAAAGTAGCCAGGCTGAAGACAAACTTGCAGACAAAGGCATAAATGAGAATGCCAGGTTTCCAGCACAATACAGCAAATAATTGTTAAAATACTTCTTTCCTCAATGTGACATATGCCCCCACCCTGTCCTAGTCTCCAAAGCTGCTTTGTGCTCAAAGATTTTATGCCTCATAAATTGACCCCAGGAACTCCCATATAAAGCTGGCATGCAAGGCTGGCATCACTGAGCACATGCTGAGGATCGTGCTTCTGTTGCCTCCCTGCCAAATTCTGCTGCCCCTTCTCCTCTCTTCTATTGGTGCCTGTTCATCTTCCTTCTCCCATCAGGCAATGAGAGGAACAAGGAGAAATGACATGAAATCTCTTCATATCTTGTCCTCCATCTCTAGAAGGAGGTATTGACTGGGCAAATGAATAGGCACCAACAACAGTCATAAGAAAGAGGAGGAAGCCAACTCAGAGCATCCTCCTGATGCCTTCTCTGCCAAAATCTGATCAGTGATTCCAGACACTGCATGCAAAATTTCTTATCTATATAAATATTGTGATTACTTAGAAGTTACTACTAGATTATTTGCTCAAACCACTAGATGTTCAAAAATGTGGAAGACTGAAGTCAAAGGACATCTAGTGGTTTGAGCAAATAATCTAGTAGTAACTTCTAAGTAATCACAATATTTATATAGATAAGAAATTCTGCATGCAGTGTGTGGAATCACTGATCAGATTGTTGGCCGAGATCTTACTTGCTTCAGCATAATGTAAATATCCACTGGTGGAGTTATATTGTTTGTTTGTTGTTGTTGTAGTTGTATGGTGCCTTCAAATTATTTCCAGCATGGAAAAGATCATGGGTTTTTTTTTGGGGGGGGGGGTGGCAGCAAGATTTGTTCAGAGGAGGTTTGCCAATATCATTCCTCGAGGCTGAGAGCATGTTACTTGCTCAAGGTCACCCACTGGGTTTCATGGTCAAATGGGGAACCGAACCCTGATCTCCAGAGTCTTAGTATCTGGACTGTGTCTACATTTTGCAGATTTCCAATTGAACTGGAGCCAGGTTGGCAGCAATACTGTTTATTTTAGAATGCAGAGTTTGCTTCTCATCTATGTTGATTAACAACATCTCAACAGGTTACAGTCATATATTACACTGACTACTGGTTGTTTGTTTCACTGCAACATTTCCCCTTCTTTCTTTTATTTGTGGTGTTTAAATGGAACAACTTCATATAATAATGAATGGCTTTCTTCACATTTAGGTGCATTTGATCAAATGCTTTCTGAACATCTTTAAGCTAGAACATGCAGTCTGTTACATCACTTTTCTAAGAAAATGGCCACAAGGTAAAAGTCACACAAATAGAGTATTTCAGCCAATGACCTTTTCTTGGTGACAAAATCTACAATGTTTCAAAAATGCACAGGTCTATTTTTGAACAGCAAAGAAATATAGAGGAAAGTAGATTCGGTTCAATCAGACATTGTTTTGAAAATGAGAAATAAAGCACATTGGGTGAAAGTATCTGCCTAATCTATAAATGGGAAGGAGATGCTTTGGAAAGGCCCCTAGCATATGCGCCAATGTAGTTTCACTGATGCAACTCTAAGGCCAATATCCTATGTCAAATGGATGTAATGTAATGTTCTAGCTACACAATTCCATATCCTTCCCACTTTAACTGCGAAGCTCCAGGAAGGGCTGCTGAAGCTTCCCCTTCCTGATGAGAAAGAGAGAGAGGCAATTCAAAGAAGGAAGATGCAGCTGTTCTGGGCTTGTGGGGGGGGGGGGATAAATGAATGTGCTCTCCTAGATCTATGTATGCCACATTTTCATGCACATAACCCACAAACAGGATTCTGCCCATTCTGAACTATCAAAAAAGTAATCAAAAATATTTTCATTGGACAATGTGTATTAAAGAAAGCCCAGATTTCTGCTATCACTGAATATCTGAATTCAAAATTTCTGTCCAGTATAGCTGCATTTAGCTCCAGTTGAAATGACCGATGCTTGCTATTAATAAGGTTGTACTAAGACATTAACATGTTAATGGGAATCCTATGTACATTTTTAAATGTTTCTTTATAACCAAAATAATCACATTCAGATTATTAAAACATTACTAAATGTACATGTTAAAACATCTACGTTATTTTTGCATTAGGACATAAAGTTTGTACCCAATGGAATTTAAACTAAAAATTCATTTCACATCAATGCCAAAAATGTGGTGATACTATAATTTTGAAAGAAATGTCCGTTCGGAACAATTACATTTGCTTCACTTGGCTTGCACCATTTCAAATAAACATCTGTTTACATTATGAACACACTGATACATTTGTCTCTATTGGTTTGACTCATCATCAGAAAGGTACAGGAAAACAACTTTAAGCATATTTGGTTAAATCTTATATGTTTTGATTCGTGGATAGTTCCTTGGGCAATTGTTCATGACTTGGCTCTTCGAAAAGATGTACTTTTAATTCCTGATCCAACCCCATTCCGAAAGGACCTTTTAATATAAGACTTCTCCAGTAAAGGCTTTAACAATGCCAGTTCTTCAGATCCGTCCGCTTTGGTTAGGCAGCTATTCAGCAGGAGGAGACAGTAATCAGATTTCCCGGACAACTAGCAATTCAAATAAAGAAAGATTATTGCTCTGAAGATTTTTTTTAAATCATAGATAAGGAGAAGGCTTTTTATGAATATATACATTTGTGACAGGTGTAAACTGACAAACGTACATAGGTACACACAAACTCATTGAGGATTTAGAAGACATGGGTGAATTTGTATTAGCCGTAGATTAGGAGTATGGAATTTCAGGTTTTTATAAAGCCCATGTATACGAAACCACAACTTACCTGGAAGGATGGGCACTGTTGTAAACAATGGTCCTTGTAAAAGAAAGCCATTTTTCAATGTAACATTATTGATGCTCTGTCTTTCCTTTAAGATAGTTGCTAGAAACCTTTCATAACTAATCTTACAATAATATTTTGATTCTTGCTGCCAGATAAACCTTCTATAGCAATAGCAAGTACATTTCTATACTGCTTATCAGTGAACTAGCACTCCTTCAGTGGTTTACAATGTGATAGCCAATTGCCCCCGACAAGCTGGATACTCATTTTACCTACCTACGAAAGAATGGAAGGCTGAGTGGACCTTGGAGCCCTACTCTAGGATCAAACTGATAACATTGTGGCTGCAGTACCCAATATTTAACCACAGCGCAACCAGGGCTCCTTCTTGTAATAGCCAAATAATAGATAGATAATAGATTCTAATAGCCAAAGTTTTAGAGTGCACTGGTGGAACTTTTCAGTGAGGCTTCAAGTGTTATTGTTTGTTCTTTTCTTAAGGACTAAAGATGTTCATAACACACGGCCTGTTACAGACTGCCAAAATAAAGCTGCTTCGGGTCTCTTTGGAAGTATGCTGTTTAAATGATGCATGCATCCTAAACATCTGGAAGCTGCACCAAAGCTGCACTCCAGTGCTTAGGAATGGAGTGTGGCTTTGGCGCGACCTCCGGACTCTTAGGACCCATGCATCATTTAAACAGCATACCTCCAAAGAGACCCGAGGCAGCTTTATTTTGGCAGTCTATAACAGGCCATAGTCTCTTTTTGTTCATCATCACAATCACCATTTGTGACTTGACTCTTCACCAGTCCTGAGAAACTTCCTTTTTCAAATCCTGGAATGAGTCAGGGATGGGCCCTTTGCATGCAATGTTCACATTACCTTCTACACAGGAACATGTATACATAGACTATTGATCTGTATACAGATAGAGTTTTTCACATGTAATGTTCAACATATGTACACTCTATCTAGGCTGTTACTCTGTACTATAGAATAACTATCTATGTGTAATGGAATGTACCTGTGTTCATGCAGAGTTTTTGGATTTATATTGCTATTCTTGTATTCAAACTTCTTGATTAACAAAATATATAATGCTGTTCTACACTGAAACACATCCCACCATCTTAACTGGGCTTCACATAGGATTTTATTCTCTGAAAAAGTTATAAATTCTACCTAGACAATTATAAATATAAATATTTCAGTGGGATAGATTTTTTAAAAAAAATTATATTTCCTACTAAACCAAAATATTGTTATAAAATTTTGAAACTGGAATAAAATCCTAATGAATATCAAAAGTATTCACTGAACAGATTTATTAAGAAGAGGAAAAGCAGGATGAGAAAGCATTGGGAAGAATTAAGATAACTATAAAATTGAAGATTAATTTTTCCATGTTTGCAAAAAACAAGTTGAAACAAGTCTGCAATAGGGGAAATGAGAAATTTAGCAAAACCAAATTCATATATTCAGCTGTTATATGCAATCATAACTCACAGAACAGATTAGTTCTACACTCATTTGTTAATATAATGTCATCGATTTATTCACAGAACATCAGCAATGAAGCCATCTTACTGTCTTTGTAGTAGTATATTTGACATTATAACTTGCCTCAGCAGCAGAACAATCATTCTAAGTAAATAAAAACACATAGGCTGCATCCGATACATACTCACATATGAGTGAGTTTTGTTGAACTCAACAGGACTTAATACAGACTAAAATTAACTGAGATCGTGCTGCTCAATATAATGGAGATGAATGAAATAAAGAATGATATAGATCAGCTTTATAGTAGTGAACATCTCAGTTTTGTGCGTCACTTACCAGAACACATGAAGTGACTAAAGACTAGATTCATGGAAATCAATACAAGAAATGTTGCTATAATTTTAGTAGGCACACACAAAAAATGCTTAATAAAGCAAGTTGTATGTAAAACTATAGTTAAACTTACGAAATATAATCTTATATTCAGATGATATTAAACATATTAATATACAAATAGTGCATTAATAATATCTCAGTGTTTAAAACAGTTTCAGATGATATTTTAATAATTAATTATCTAGCATATTTCTAGTTTAGTAAGGTTTATTACTTACCGTAGAAGGGACAATAGGGTAACACCTCCACATTTGCATTGTTGAAATCCATAAAATTAATATAACATTTAGCCTGATGAGAGGGGAGAAGCACATTAATTTAATTTTCAGATGGCTTCATATACAAAGTTAATTTTCCAAATATTAAAGTCTAATAATTAAAGTCTAACCTGATCATTTCTTCTATTTTGTCTTATGAAGGTTCTAATGTTGAGGGTAGTTCACTATAATATGATAACATTCCTTATCCGTTCCACTAGTCATTTCCTAAACAACCATTTTATACTAAGTGTTGAAGAGCAAGAATGTCACCAAATCACATTTAGGTATGACTAATTGATCACTAGTGACCTTTATTCTTGCTAACTGAGGAAATGACAAGGATACAGTTCCACGGTCATCTTAGAGTTACCACGTGACTCAACTGACAATGTTGCCATTAAGCGGCCTTTAAAATCATTCACATTTGGCCTGTACCTTCCTGGCACAAGTTGCCTTAAGTGTGTCTACACATCATATTCTAAATTATATCAACCTGTTATGACTGGGGGTGGGGAAAAGGAAAAGGAAAAGGAAAGGAGAGGAGGGGGAATCCATGCCCATTTTATATACAAAGATATTTTAGAGTTTTACTTATGAATCATTATTTCTGTTTTGTTTTTCATGAAATATGGCCGGAACTCACTAAGACAGTTACATATGCATTTGTGACTACTTCATATTCACAATACTTACCAACTCCTTAATTTAGGTGATACATAGTGACCGTCAATGTCCCGCAGTCCTCACTTGCCTGGTGGCAACCACAGTGATAGAAAGAGGTCTGTTCCTCTGTCAAGCAGGAACAAATGGACTGGAGATTGTGCAAGCAATCTCCCATGCAAGGGGGAATTATAACAGTGGTCCTTCTTCTGGCTGTTGCAACAGAGATTCCTTATAGGAAGGGGCTGGAAAGATCAGTCAGCTGCTTCCCAAACAGCCTGGTAAGTGGTGGTGGGTGGTGGTGATTCCAGGCTAAGGAACGTATGGTAGTTTCACATTCCTAACTGCATTAGTAAACACTGGCTCATGTTTATCTATTTAACTATTATTATTATTATTATTATTATTATTATTATTATTATTATGCTTTATTTATAGAGCGTTGTAGATTTGCACAGCGCGGTACATACAAACAATAAAATAGATACAGGTAAACCTGCCCATGGTGTACAATCTAAGAAATAGTAGCATAATACATATAAATAATACATAACACTACAGGAAAGGGTTCAATAAAACAGGCAACAAATTAAAAATGTCAAATAACAAATAATAGTCACGCAATGCCTGGGAACGCTTCTCTGAACAGGATGGTCTTTAACTCAGTTTTGAAACTGGTTAAAGAAGTGATGATCCGTTCTCGTGGGGGAAGGAGGTTCCAGGAGTGAGGGGTAGCAAGTGAAAAGTGATGAATCCGGGACAAGGCAGAGAAAATCCTGGGCTGAGACAGCCGACCTTGACTACCAGAATGGAGGGCCTGAGAGGGAAGGTGAGGAGAAAGAAGGTCTGATAAATAAGGAGGGGCCAGCCCATGGAGGGCCTTAAAAGTCAACAAAAGGAGCTTGTACTGAATACGGAAAGGGAGGGGGAGCCAGTGAAGGAATGACAACAAATGAAAGATATAGTCGGAGCGGTGGGCTGATGTAATAATGCATGCAACTGAATGCTGGACAGAAATTAAAGGATGGAGGTGAAAAAGAGGAAGCCCTGCCAGAAGGATGTTATAGAAATCAAGTTGTGAGACCACCAGGGCATGGACCAGAATTTTGGCAGTAGAGGCAGAGAGAAATGGTCAGATTTTGACAATATTGTATAAAAAGAATCGACATGCCTTAGCTGTGATCTGGATCTGGAGGATACACGACAGAGAAAAATCAAACATAAAACCAAGACTACAGGCTTGCTGGACTGGTGGGATAGAAATGTCATCAACAGAAACAGAAAAGGAGTGTTGAAGAGTAGACTTAGGAGGGACAACGAGATGATGCATCCACTGAGAAACAGCTGTAAGACAAGATGAAACTTGCTGTTCAAGACTTGGAGAAAGGTCAGGGGTGGAAAGATACAGCTGAGTATCATCAGTGTACAAATGATAGGAAAAGCCAAAAGAACTAATGAGTTTTCCTGGGGACAGTGTGTAGAGAGAAAACAGAAGGGGACCCAGAACAGAGCCCTGAGGAACTCCAACAGATAAGGGAACAGAGGACGGCGTCTGACCACCCATGACCACTGCAAAAGATCTGCCTGACAAGTAAGATCTAAACCAGTCAAGAACAGAGTCTGAGAACACGAGGTCAGAAAGTATATCAGCTAGAAGGCAGTGATCAATGGTGTCAAAGGCTGCAGACAAATCAAGAACAATGAGAACAGAGTAAAGGCCATTAGCCTTGGCCCATAAAAGATCATTCGAGATGTTAGTGAGAGTCGTCTCTGTAGAATGTTGTGGGCAGAAATTGAACTGAAAGGGATCGAGAATGGAGTTGGCTTCAAGAAACTCAAGACAGCGAGAATATACGACCCATTCCAAAACTTTAGAAAGAAAAGGAAGAATTGAAATCGGACGATAGCCAGACAAAGAGGAGGGGTCAAGAGAATTTTTTTTTTCAGAATAGGAGAAACTAAAGCATATTTAAAGACTGAAGGGAAGGAACCCATTGACAGGGAGAGATTATATATTAGAGAAGCAAGGGCAGAAAAGAGGGAGCTATAGGAATTAGAAGACGAGTAGGAATTGAATAAAGAGAACAAGTTGCAGGTTTGGAAGAGTTCAGCAGCATAGAGAGTTCATCCAGAGAAACAGGAGGAAACACAGATTTTTTTTTTAGGCGAGGGTGATAGACGATTAGGAGTAGAAGAAGAATCAGGAGGGACTCAGAGCAAATAGTGGTAATCTTTGAGATGAAATGGTTAGTGAAATCGTTAGGAAAGAATGATGAAGAGACAGGAGGAGAGGAAGGTTTAAGCAAAGTGTTGAAAGTGGAGAACAAACACTGTGCGTGCCTCTCATTGGCCCAAATCAATGATTTGTAATAATTCTGTTTTGCCATGGACAGGGCGCATGAAAAGGAAGAAAGAACAAATTTGTAATGAATAAAATCAACCCACTCCCTGGACTTTATCCAAAAGCGTTCAGTCGCTCAAGAGCAGGATCGGAGAAACCTAACAATAGCAAAGTTTGTAGTGGTGCACAGCAATGGCAAGATTCAGCCCTTCAGAAAATTGTCCCCTTTGGCTCAGACCATTTTACAGTCCCTCAGCTTCCATTCAGATCACAGACCTGACACTGGAAGGTTCATGCCTCTCACTGATTTGCATTGGTGAGAGGTGGGGGGGGGGGGGAGTAATAGTTTGGTATTTACATTAAGCAAAACTGGATGAAATTAACCAGCATGATAATGAGAGAGTATTAGGTTTGCCAAACTGCAAAGAATAAATAGTGTGATTCCATTTAGCAGCTCTACCCATGGTGAGTAGAAGAGGAGAAGGTCATGGGGATTCCATGAACCTGAGACTTCCTGATGTCTCCTAGGGATCATTCATGAGCACCAAAGGACTTCCAGTAGGAGAACTTCAGCTACCTGTTCCACCTTGCAGTTTAAACTAAGCTGAAATCTATGAAAAGCAATTGACCGAGCCCATCCCAAACATTTAATTTAATCCAAAATTGGAGGAACATTTTGAAATTCACTTAAATGACATACAGTGGATTCAGATTTTTCTGCCAAGGAGATGTGTATCCTTATTCATAAGGTTCTTGACATTTAGATGGATATTCCCCTTAATAATGATTTGTCTATGCTTGGGAAGCATTAACTTCTTAAAGAGGAATATAGTGTACACACTGAATGAAATGACTAGTACTAATTCAACTGTCAGCTCTGTCATGATATTGTATAAATAACTACAATGCAGTGATAGAAATATGTCATCTCTTATCCTTAGGCATTACTAGGCATTTTGAGATTCAGCTCCTAGAACAGTAGATTGGCTTATTTCTCTCTGCCTAAGGCAGGGATGGGTGGACTTTAAGCTTTTGGGATCTACTATTTTTATATAGATCCTTCAAAATTCACCAGCCTGAGCCAAGGGAAAAATTGTAGCTCAGATGGGAGGCAGTCATACTTTAAAAAATGACTCTCATGTCACATCCAAATGGATCTCATATAAGGCATTTTCCTCCAGTTCCAGTGGGCTTTTCCAGAATGCCCAAAAGCTCCAGGATTTGGTGGAAGTTACAGCTGCAGTTAGCAGGGGCTGTGGGAGGCCTTCCTGCTATCTGTACAACATTTTTCTCTGTTCTGATATTTTCATTGTGAATTTACCCACAACTTTTAAAGCTAACTGTAGGATGCAGGGTTCTTTTTTTTTCTGTCCCAGGAGTTTCTGATACAGTATGGGATAAATGTTATACAGCCAGGCAGCATGGGATGATGGTTTGAGTCTTGGACTAGGACACTGGGAGACCGGGGATCAAATCCATTGAAACTACTGAAACCCACTGGGTGACCTTGAGCAAGTCACATTCTTTCAGCCTCAGAAGAAGGTAAAGGCAAACCCCCTCGGAACAAATCTTGCAAAGAAACCCCCATGAAAGATTCACTGTAGGGTCACCGTAAGTCAGAAATTACTTGAAGGCACACAGCACAAATGTCATATATCTACATCACCTCACTTCCTTCAACTCTACGTTTTGGCAATCCCATTGATGATATTTCAAATGGGCATGTGCCTTTTCCCATGTAGGCTCTCCACTGGGCTTTGTTTCCTCATTACATTTCTTTTTATCAGATTCAGTGTTTCTTTCTATTAGCATTTTAGCATTATAGTGCTACAGCAACAAGGCAATTTTATCACTATGACTATAACAAAAATCAAAATTAAATAAATATGCAAGGTGGAAAAGCAGATACTGGGGGAAGAGCAGGGGCAAAAGATGTTTAGTGCATGGAGGGAATGGTGGGGGTGGAAAGTAACCTTGCTCACTCCACAACTGGGAGAAAAGAGCAATTGAAAAGAAACATATGAATCAGAGTAGTGCTAAACTCTGCTACAAACATCAAAAAATCAGGGCCGAAACTCTGTTATTTTGGGGAACTGACTGGATGGAGGAATGGAAACAGCCATTACAAGGTAATACTTCTCCCTTTTACATAAAAGCCCATTCCTGTTTCCATGCCAGAAGGGTTTGTTTTGTGTATCAGCCTACTTTTCTGGGTGAGGATTTGCTGATGTGAAACAATAAGGAGACATACATCACTGGTGAGCTACTACAAAATGCCAAGAGATCTACCAGCAGATCCAGGTCTACTTTCTGATCTAAAGTGATTTAAAATTTAGAAATGTAATCCTATATGTGTTTGCCTGGAAAGAACTCTCATTCAACTGTGATTTACTTTTGTGTGAGCCTTGCTTAGGATTGGTTTGCAAAAGTTTTTTCTATCTCCATGTCTCTTGGAATCCAAAATAATTGCTATTACTCATATATATGTTTTTATTTGACCTTGGTTAGACATCTAGGTAAAGGAGTTCTTATTAATCTTTGTGACTCTGGAGATCAAAAAATGAGCACTTGTAGTCATATATGTTTTACAAGACCTTAGTTCTCAAACATGACAAGCAGCTTCAGTCATACAGATTGTCATGAAACTATTTACATATTCAGCAAATTAAGCCTTATTCAGAGAGAAAATCCTGTCATTTGAATGGATGGGCAAGCCTCAACAGGTACGCTAATTCCATCCATAAGAGATAAGCGGATTAACTGGATGGTTCTGGTACAGTGAAAAGTTGCATAGGACTGAGGCTTCTTTAATAAAAGTTTAACCTTGGTTTTAATTGTATCTGCATTTCATTCAAGTATGTTTTCATGGAAACTGCACCTGAGATCTTGTTGGTGCAAGCAAGAAGGCAGCCTCAAGCTACAAGGAACTGCAGGATCAAACAGCAGGAAAAGGTCACAAGCTCACTGGCAGCACTGTTTGGTGAGTCAGTTTCTGCTTATACAAAGCATCAGTGAGTCCCTTACACCACCTCATGATCCATGTCCTCCAAAAGTCCTGAGCAAGGACCTGTAGATTTATGAAACAGACAGCACAATCCTCCTGACGCAGCTCTATGCTGGCTGACTGTCAAAATTCTTCTTGGCACAGCAGCTATTCAAAATTCAGCCAGTATGGCCCCTGCTTCCTTTGTACTTTCTTGGCTCAGTGTTTCCTTTTGACCAGAACACACAGAGAATCAAAGGAATTGTTTCCCTTTTCTTCTCTGCATGCATGTCTTTGGCTGCTCTATGGTAGCTTAACTGGCCATCTACATCTCACATGGCTATTTCACACATTACTCAAAGCTCCATTCAGGCCTTGTGGTATTGTTTTTATGCATTTAAAACAGGGATGAACAACTGTTGAAGGCTAGTGGACTGCATTAGCCCCCCAGGAAAACTTGGAGGACCATACTTCTCCACTACACCTGCTCTTGCAACAACAACAAAAAAAGATGTCCCCAAACACCTTTTAGGGGACATAGGGGTATTTTCACCATGTCTTGGGTTATACCCAGGCTGTTGTAGGCACAGACGTGGACTTTTTAACAAATGGAAATGAGCATCCATAATTTCTTGTTCACCTCCTGTTCATCTGTCTCCCTAAATTGGCTCCGGGAAAATGTGATGCAAATGCATTCCCCGCCCCCTAGTGGACATTTGGGGGGGCATTTCAGGACAAAACAATTATTCTTTTAAAATTTGAAAAAAAAATGTTTGTTTTTAACCCCTGGGGATGCAGGAGGCCTCCAAATCTGGCAGAAATGCCCTCCACACTCCCTAGAGTGTACTTAGGGGCATTCTAGAGCAGAATGAAGTTGACACTTGAAAGACCCTTGGACCACAAAAGAAACCCTGGGGGCACACTTTGTCCACTCCAGATTTAAAACATTGATATTCTTCCCTTCATCATGTTAAATTGGATGTTGTGTATGTAACCCCAATGAATTATTTCCTGAGTTTTTAATCCCCTAGCATCCCTCTGCACATCCAGGACTTTCTAGAGCATCTGTCAATGCATTTCTCTTCCAGAACATGTGTGGGATGTGGTGGGAGTAGTGTAGGGTTGGTTGTTGCTTACCCTCTTTGTGCAAATACTAATTACTGTGCTTGTTAGATATACACTATCACTCACATTCCACAACAGGGCCTGGTGGCTTTGAGGGCCTTTGACAGCTTTGGCAGTTGCAAAATGAGGCCACATGCTGCCCATAGATCATGAATTCCCTACTCCACCACACAGAGAATTCTGGTCTAGGTCTAAAATCATATCTAATATTTCTTTTGTTCTATGTTATAATGCAGAGTTGTCAAACATGAGAGCCAAAAAGTTTATGAGGCGTGTTAAGAGTTCTTAAAATATAGCACTTCAAGACATTCAAGGACATACCTTAGCACTATTTGTGGAAGGGGAGGTATGTTGTGTTGTCTTTATTTAAATGTATCAGCAGTGAAGTCTCAAGGACAATCTGGTATTATGGGCATTAGTATTTTCTTACGCTCTAACATTCACACTAAAAAGAGAGGGGTCAATGGCTCTTTTATTTCTTAGCTTTATTCTAAAGCAGTTTACTCCCATCTTTTTAAAGACACATTGCTTTTCTTTCACACTGTGCACCCATTTCAGCTTTACAGCTTTTATTAGACCTTATTCATGGACAAATAAACAGATGGCAGTTGAAATGTTATCTAGGAAAATAAGTTTCTAACCCACTGCTGCTAAAGGAGGAAGATATTGTTTTGCTGAAGTGGTTTCAGCTAATTGTCTCTTAAAGCTATCTGTTTATAATTGCTGGTCACACAATAAGTACCCCATTTGCATTCTGGATCTAATATCCTGTTAAAGAGGAAAGGAAGGCAATAACAGCAGATGACCTAATGACACACTGTGGAATCCCCCATTATCTCTCTGTTGCCTCCTAAACAAAGAAAAAGATAATGTTCTTTCTAATAATCATACAATAGGAACGGACATAGTAGTGTATGTGCTCATTCTGTCTGAACTATTATTTTTGCTATTATTTTTTCTCACTCTTTACCAGAAACTCAAGCCAAAGACTTCCTCAAGGAGGCTGACAGGTGAAATCTGAAAAGACTAATATGAAACACTTCTAAAACAACATCATAAAACATTTAAAAAGATAGTATATTCACTACATGGAGTCTACCTAAGCAGAGTTTAGTAGCACAATTTGTGTTTCCTACAAAATGATTTGGGTTGCCATGCCTGATATATTAATGGCTGACCTCCAAATTTCAGGTTATGTAACTCTAAGTAAGGGTTGCAGTGGCTCAAGTGGTTAAGACGCTGACTCTGTTGAGTGCAAGACCGGCAGGATGGCAGTTTGAGGCCCCTGTGCTGCATGATGGGATGAGTTCCTATCACTAGCCCCAGCTTCTGCCAAGCTAGCAGTTTGAAAGCATGCAAATGCAAATAAATAAATAGGTACCACTTCTCAGTGGGAAGATAACAGCATTTGGTGGAGTCATGCTGGCCACATGCCCACCAGAGCAGGCCTAGAACAATGCTGGCTCTTCAGCTTAGAAACGGAGATGAGCACCACTCCCTACAGTCAGTTACGACTAGACATTCATGTCAAGGAACTACCTTTACCTTTTAAGCCTAAGTAAATGAAATTGAACCACTACCATGTCAGGAGGCACAGGGAAGCCATTGAAATCCACAAACACCTGGCCAATTTCAACAGGAAAGAGGAAACCCTTAAAGTAAACAAGGTTTGGCTACCAGTCCTGAAAAACAGCAAGATGAAAACAAATGCAAAAGAGAAATCTCCCAGGGTCAGGGGTTTCCCAGCAGACAATGAGCACTAATAAAGCAGACACTAATCTTCTTTTGCATTAGCCTCCCACCCCGAGGCCTACCATTAGCAACAGAACAATAAACATGCAAATCACTCCTGCCTTCCCAGGTCAAACAATATATATATCCACTCCTTTCCAGGCAAGCATTATCTGAAGATGCCAGCCACAGATGCTGGCGAAACGTCAGGAAGAAAGTCTTCTAGAACATGGCCACATAACCCAAAAAGCTCCGCAAAAAACTATGGATGCTGGCCATGAAAGCCTTCAACTCCACATTGAAATTGAACCTCTTCTAAATATTAAGCCAACCATGCATACACAAACAAACACAGGTGTTCACACCAGAGGAAGAGACTGGAGTCCTGCTGGTGACATACAAACATACATATATAACTTGGGATTCTGTGCACATATGTCTTGCTTTGAATGCTGTGTAAGGGATTGTTCACAAGCCCATTTTAAAGCATCCAAAACCTCTCTCACTGAGCTCCATGAGGAACTGTTCCAACAGATTAGTGAGCAGAGGAGGAGAGCAGAAGGGAATGTGCCCCATTCTAACTGCAGTTCTTCAGATGGAGAAAGAAAAATGTACTCAGTTTTATTTATTTTCTTGATGCCTGCTAGGTGGTATGAAACAATTTATATGGTGCATTACACACTACATATTTGGAGCTTGAGGTAGGATATATCTGGCACATCTACCAGATATATGTCTGATATACTAGATATGCCACATCTGAGCTATATGGTTTGCTGGCATACCTACCAACTAACTCAGGTAGTGATAAAATATAGGAAAGACACACTAAAGTTTTCTCAACTATTATTTATTATTTAAGTTATGTCCATCCCTTCTCCCAAGGCAGCCTACAACAACAAATTAAAGCAAAGTACATCTAATACCTATTTGATACAAAAAATAAAAAAATACCACTAAATAAACAATTCTATTAAAAATACTAAATTAAAACCATTTTAAAAGCATTAAAACATAGTGAAAATGATAAAAGCACAGCACACCTTATTAGGAGACTCTCCTGTCACAGAAGGTAAGGATAAAATACTTGCCTAAATACATAAATAAAAACATTTGCCTGCTGGTGGGAAGAGAGCAGAAAAGGGCCAACCAAGCTTCCTATTGGGGGAATTCCACAACTCAGGAGCAACCATTGAGAAGACTCTCCCATATCCCGATCAAATGTAATAGTGGTGGGATCATGAATATGAAGCTGTCACAAATGCATAACTCACAGTCATAACTCCCCAATAGGGTCATATATTCCCTTTTAAATGCATTTAATCTGTAAGGTGAAGCATGTCACTGTCAGGAACTGTAGAAATTTTGGCTACAGCTGCCACTTTTCCTTCTGTTGAAATGTCCTAAATTAAGAGTGTCAAGTGTTTTGCTGCAAGATTTGACCTTTGCTGTTGTAACTTGTCCTTCCTTACTGGGCTTTTGTACCAGAAGGCATTATAAGTCTAAAATGATAAATAAAAATGGTCAAATTTGATACTTTGAAAACAAAATCAAAATCCAAACCAGCAATCATGCAGAAACTAGAGTGTGCATCCCTAGCTGAAGATAACTGCTACAGAGAAATTCAGATATCTGAGGTGAACCAGTATCCCTCCAAAGGGCATCTGGGACCTCTTGAAACTTTGTGCATGATTCTCTAGTTCAGAAGGAAATGGAAACGCAAATGAGGCCAAGATTCTGTTCAATAGCAATAGAATGTGAAAACTCTGCCAGTCCACTAACATAGTGGCAACATTCCAGGTTCTTTTGGTGGCCATTCCAACTTGGAAGAGAGAACTGTGCCTCCATGCTTCCCTTTGCACTATGTATGTATGAATGGGGAACTATTTGTGTAAGGGTAATGGATACTTCCTAATGCAAGTATGCAAAAAGTACAACCATCAATATAATGACCCATCACGATTCAAGCCACATAAATAATTACAGCATGTATGTCCAGACTTTCCTACCTAGTGTAGGTACTATTTCATTGCAATCATAATGCTGTGTCTCCACATTGAACTTTCAACATGGTTTTTACAGCTCTTTCAGTGCAGAAATTCATCTCTAAAACTTGCACACACTCTTTGCTGTTGTACTACAGTGCCCCCTGCACTGTGCTAACCAAAGTGTTCAAACATCTTCCTGATATAGGTTGAGTCTCTTGGGATACACGACCCCACCAACATGGACACCAGCAACAATCAGTTACTGATCTGACAGAAAAGGAAGATGACTTGAAGTGTCATGCAGGGAATGGAAATGCCATTCTGGAACTCATCAAAGATTTCATAGAATCATAGAATCATAGAATCTTAGAGTTGGAAGAGACCACAAGGGCCATCCAGTCCAACACCCTGCCATGCAGGAAATCCAAATCAAAGCATCCCCAACAGATGGCCATCTAGCCTCTGCTTGAAGACCTCCAAGGAAGGAGACTCCACTACACTCCGGGGGAGTTTGTTCCACTGTCAAACAGCCCTTACGGTCAGGAAGTTCTTCCTAAGGTTGAGGTGGAATCTCTTTTCCTGTAGCTTGCATCCATTGTTCCGGGTCCTGTTCTCTGGAGCAGCAGAAAACAAGCTTGCTCCCTCCTCAATGTGACATCCTTTCAAATATTTAAACAGGGCTATCATATCATCTCTTAACCTTCTCTTCTCCAGGCTAAACATCCCCAGCTCCCTGAGTCATTCCTCATAGGGCAAGGTTTCCAGACCTTTGACCATTTTAGTAGCCCTCCTCTGGACATGCTCCAGTTTCTCAATGTCCTTTTTGAATTGTGGTGCCCAGAACTGGACACAATATTTCAGGTGGGGCCTGACCAGAGCAAAATACAGTGGCACTATTACTTCTCTTGATCTAGACACTATACTTTTATTGATGCAGCCTAGAATTGCATTGGCCTTTTTAGCTGCCGCATCACACTGTTCACTCATGTTCAACTTATGGTCTACTTGGACTCCTAGATCTCTTTCACATGGACTTTCATTCAGCAATGTGTCTCCCATCCTATATCTGTGCATTTCATTTTTCTGCCCTAAGTGCAGTACCTTACATTTCTCTGTGTTGAATTTCATTTTGTTAGCTTTGCCCCAGCTTTCTAGTCTATTCAGATCATTTTGAATGTTGGTCCTGTCCTCTGGAGTATTAACTATTCCTCCTAATTTGGTGTCATCTGCAAATTTGATAAGTGTGCTCCCAATTCTGTCATCCAGGTCATTGATAAAGATGTTGAATCACACTGGACCCAGGACAGAGCCCTGTGGGACCCCACTGGTCACTTCCCTCCAGGAGGAAAAAGAGCCATTGTTGAGCACCCTTTGGGTTCGGCTGGTCAACCAATTACAGATCCATTTAACAGTTACTTTGTCTAGCCCACATTTTACAAGCTTGTTTGCAAGAATATCATGGGAAACCTTGTCAAAGGCCTTACTGAAATCAAGATATACTATATCCACAGCATTCCCTTCATCTACCAAGCTGGTAATTTTATCAAAGAAAGAGATCAGATTTGTCTGGCATGACTTGTTTCTCTGAAACCCATGTTGACTTTTTGTGATTATGGCATTGCCTTCTAGATGTTCACAGACTCTCTGTTTAATGATCTGCTCCAGAATCTTTCCTGGTATTGATGTCAGACTAACTGGACGATAATTGTTGGGATCCTCTTTTTTCCCCTTTTTGAAGATGGGGACAACGTTTGCCCTCCTCCAGTCTGCTGGGACTTCTCCTGTTCTCCAGGAGTTTTCAAAGATTATTGCCAGTTGCTCTGATATTACATTTGCCAGTTCTTTTAATACTCTTGGATGTAGTTCATCTGGTCCTGGAGACTTTCACACTGCTCAACTTTTTCCCATGCTAGGTAACCCTGAAATGGCAAGTAATTAAAACATAGAGACTAACACATAGCCAACTGAGACATTTGGCCAGAATAAAATTGTCTGCATTTTCATTCTGAACAGGTTTTGTACATGAAACGTTCCTGGTGGTTCTCTTTCCATAGGTTATATTTTGAACAAACAAAACAAAACAGAAGCCCTAAAGTTCATTTACAGCAACCTTATGACATTCTCACAACTCAGGTGATATTCCCAATCATTCAGCTACAGAACTGAATGTTGTTTTCTAAGCTACACACTTAGTTTCTTTCTGAAAACATCTCTTTTTTTTATCATGAGGGGTTGTTTTAGTTAAGTGTTCTACAAAGAAATATCCCCCATCAAAATGGCCTGGCTGTCACTAGCTAGGCTACGCATTAATTTAATGGCCAAGAAATCAATAAATCACAACAATTTTGTGGTCAGTGAGTGAAAACAAGGAACGAGGAATGTTTCTTCTTTGTAGACTGGAATTGCTAGGTGCCTTGATACAAATATTGCATTGTATTTTACTGTACCATGTTAGTATAAATGCCAGCTTGCTTACTTGTTTTCTGGAATTTGCTGATCCAGAAAGTGAAGAGATAGGATTGTTTGGGTTTAGACCATTGCAAGGTGCAAAATGGAAACTAAACAATCACTGACAGGTTGCTGTTCTGACTCTGAGTAAGTGATAATGGAAATCGCAGCAAGATACAAAGACAACAGAAAAAGACAATTTGAGAAATGGGAGGAGGTTGATTTTATTGAAGGGCTTGCTGAATGTTCACTACTTGCAGTGGAGTGTGCAAGATTTTATAGTAGGAACATAGCAAATTGTTTAACCTTTTGCAAAATGATGCCCTTGTTTTCATAAATACACATCCTTTATTTATATGGCTGCACAGAATGGCAAACACCATGCCAATAAGCCAACCTTTCACAATCAAAAAGGACAAGGAAAATTAAACACATCTGCAAATAGTGGTTTTATTTTGTGTACATCAACAGTGAAGCCTGACCTTTTCAAAGGGCTGTATGGAGGCACAGGGAGCTACTGTACCAGTTGAAGAGGAAGATTAAGGACTGCTTCTAGTAAGGAGTCAGTTATTTACTCTGTTCTGGGTTTCCAGCCATTATATAAAGAAAAGGTGTTCCCCACCCCTGCTGAATACGATGATAAAATAATAAAGAACTCTTCAACAAAATTTAATTTATTTAAACAATCATTTGGCAATTACTTGATTGCACAGAAAGATTTCTCTCATGCGGGAGGTGTGCTGCATTTTCATCTTTATAGTAATGTTTTTTAAATGAATTTTTTTTTTATTAAAATTTTATTAATACATTCTAAAAAACATGACAACAAACATTACAACAAATCAACAATAAATATAGGCAATAAACCAGGTAAGACCCTGAAAGTTATAGATAAAAGGTGTGTTCAGGGATCCTGAAAGACATCTTTCCATAAAAATTTAGCTAAAATTAGGGGATGCCTAGAGACTAAATCTTGTTGGATATATTCAATAAATGGGTGCCAAATCTTATGAAAGGTCAATCCAGAGTGCAAGCCTCTCACTCTGTTGTTATTATCTGCCATTTCCTCCATTAACCACAAGTCCCAGAGTCTAGTCCACCATCCTGCAATATTCAACTTTCCGGTTTTCCAGTTCTTGGCTAACTCAAGCCTGGCAACAGCCAGAAGCAAACTAAGAAGTTCTTTATGCTGCAGGCTCTATTTTCATTCATAAAAATGGAGAATAGGAGCACGAGTGGTGATAATTGTATATTTTGTTTAGTGTTCTTGGAGATCAGTTGTAAAATTTCTGTCCAATACTCATGCACTAGGGAACAATCCAGCCACATATGTACAAAGGTTCCCCTACCTTCACAACCCCTCCAGCATTTTGGATTAGTGAGCCAATTTGACTGGGGTGAGGTACCATCGATGGACCAACTTGATAGTATTCTCTTTAATGGCAATGGACCTAGTTTTAAATGGTAAATGAGTATATATTTTCCCAGGTCTTACTATCAATTGAAAGGCAAAGTTCTGCTTCCCATCCTGCCTTATTAAGCGTTGGGTTCCCAAATGTTTCTTCTAGCAGACAATTATACATGCATGCTATTTGGCGTTTAGAATATGTAGTTGGAGAGACACACATGTTTTCAAAAAAAGCAAGTGGGTGAGGATATTCCTGTATCTGAAGCAGTTTCTTTAAGAATAATTGTATCTGTATTATTTGATACCAGTTTTGATGACCAGGGCCCAGAGTACCGATTAGTTGCTCCATTGTGATAGTTGTTCCATTGTGGAACAGGTGTCTCAAAACTGTACATATTTTTCTGGGCTCTGGAAAAGAGGATGAGTAAGAAAAGGCCGTAAAGGGGAAGGGTAGGGAGCCAAGAGATGCCTCCGTTTCTTCCACAAAACCAAGGCAGTGAGCAAAAAAGGGTTATTACAAATTTTAGTGAATTTATATATAGATTCAGAAAAACCCTGATCAAAGGTAGCAGGGGATGCAGTGTTAACTTTAGTCTCAACCCAATTGGTCAGACTATTTCTGCTAATCAACTGGGTGATCTGACCAAGCTGAGAAGCTTCAAAGTAAAGATCAAGTTTCGGAAGTGACAACCCTCTGTATCCAGTTTTAGAATGCTTGACTGCTTTTAAGAAGTGTGGGCATTTCCCATTAAAAACTAGGTAGTCCACTAACTTGTTCCAGCATTTAAAGTATGATTTTGGTGGTCTCAAGAGAATCATTTGAAAAAGGAACTACAGTGCCCAAAAGGGAGAAATGAAGTGACATCCAATGGGCCAGTTTTGATTTAATCCACTTAGTGATTGGATTACAATTGCAAGGGATAATTTGAGAGATCTCTTGTGTGATGATGACCCTTAGATACTTTAGACCTGAAGGGCTGATTTGTATGTGTGTTAGTCCCTCCCAAGAGTGCTGGGTTTCAAGAGTTGCATAGAGACAGCGCATCCTAGATTTTTGATAATTTATTTGGAACCCAGAGAACCTGCCAAACTGTTTCAATACTTTATCAATCTCCTTGAAAGAATCAGGTAAGTTTATAATGTAAAGCATCAAGTCATCTGCGTAAAGCCCAATTTTATGCATAGTTTTATTGATTTCTATCCCTTCTATCTTGTTGTTGTCTCTGATAAATGTTGCAAGAGATTCCAAAGCTAAAGAGGAGCGGGGACAAGGTGATGGCTGCTGAGTCCTGATTTACATATATCATCACTCGAGATCCCCAATACAGGTCTTTAAGCAAATTCACAAAGGGAATCCCGAAGTTAGATTCCCTAAGCAAGGCAAAAAGATAGGGCCATTCAGCCATATCGAATGCTTTAAGGGCATTGAGTGAGACAAGTGCCAGCTGTGTACCTTCCCTTGAGGCATAATGTCTAATGTCTAATGTTCTCCTGATGGCATCTGACAGTTTATGCCCAGGCATAAACCCAATTTGATTCGGATGGATATAGTCAGTGATGAAACCATTCAATTTGGCAGCTAAAATGGAAGAGAGCAATTTGGTATCTTGATTAATTAGTGCAATCGGTCGAAAGGATTGCGCAAGCAATGACAGTTCATTAGTTTTAGGAATCAGCACGATTCTAGAAATTTTCCAACTATTTGGCACTTTTACCTTCAACAAAATCTCATTTAGTAATTCGAAGCTCTTTCCCTTATTAAGGAGGATGAAGAAGAGCAGCATGAACAAACTTCAGGGACAGAGCAGGGGAGCCTGAGAGTCCTACCCAAGGGAACAGTCGCTGCTAAGCCTCGGAGGAGGCGTGTGGTCGTAGTGGGGGACTCCTTGCTGAGGGGTACAGAAGCAGTGATATGTAGGCCTGACAAGATGTCTCGAGAGGTGTGTTGTCTTCCAGGTGCAAAGATCCGTGATGTGACAGAGAGGCTGACAAGACTGGTCAAGCCTACTGACAAATACCCCTTCCTTTTGGTCCACGTGGGAACTAATGATACTGCAAGACACAGCCTTCAGAACATCAAAAGGGATTACGAGGCACTTGGTAGGAAGCTGAAAGGAATGGATATACAGGTTGTCATCTCGTCTCTTCTGCCAGTTGAAGGGCATGGTCCAGGAAGGGAGAGGAAAATAGTGGATGTGAACAACTGGCTTCGCAGATGGTGCCGCCGAGAAGGATTTGGATTCTTCGATCATGGGCTGCGGTTCCATGAGGAGGGACTTCTTGCAACAGACGGGTTGCATTTCACGCCAGTTGGAAGAAATGTTTTTGCCAACAGTCTCAAGAACTTGATCAGGAGGGCTTTAAACTGAGTTCCGAGGGGAACGGAGACAATATTAAGGAAGGCGAAAGGGATGGCGAAAATAGTCAAACTGACATAGAGGAAACAAGAAAAAAAAGTGCAAGGACCCAACAGTGGGAGGCAAAAAAACTTGCACAGGCAGCAAGTAAAAGGGAACCATGGTCTGCGATGTCTCTACACTAATGCACAGAGCATGGGAAATAAGCAAGATGAACTCGAACTCCTAGTACAACAAAGCAAATATGATATAATAGGCATCACTGAAACCTGGTGGGATGAGTCTCATGATTGGAATGTGGAAATAGAGGGGTATAAGCTTTTTAAGAAAAATAGGCCAAACAAGAAAGGAGGAGGAATAGCACTATATGTCAGAGATATTTACACCAGTGAAGAGATCCAGGACATCAATCATGGAAGCCAGGTGGAGAGCTTCTGGGTAAAAATTAAAGGGGAGGGAAAGAAAAAGGATGTTACGGTGGGAGTCTACTACAGACCCCCAAGTCAGACTGAGGAATTGGATGATATCTTTCTAGAACAGATGACCACACAGTCAGAAAAGAGAGATCTAGTAGTGATGGGCGACTTCAACTATCCTGATATTTGTTGGAAGTCAAACTCAGCAAAATCCTCAAGGCCTAGCAAATTCCTCACTTGCCTGGAAGACAATTTCATGGTCCAAAAGGTGGAAGAGGCAACAAGGGGGTCAGCTATTTTAGATCTGATCCTAACCAACAAGGATGACTTGGTTAATGGGGTGCAAGTGGTGGGATCATTAGGTGGAAGTGACCATGTTCTCCTGGAGTTTGAAATACAGTGGAAAGGAGAAGCCAGGCATAGTCAGACACGCATCCTAGACTTTAGGAGAGCGGATTTCAGTAAACTTAGAGAAGTATTGAGGGCAATTCCATGGTCAGAAATACTAAAAGATAAAGGAGTTCACGACGGATGGGACTTTCTCAAAAGGGAGATACTGAAGGCACAATTTCAAACAGTTCCAGTGAGAAAGAAAAACGGGAGGTGTCTCAAGAAACCAGGATGGATGACTAAGGAACTTTCAACTGAGCTAAGTTTGAAACGGAACATGTATAAGAAATGGAAAAAGGGGGAAATCACAAAAAAGGAATTCAAAGAAATAGCAGGCATGTGTAGGGATAAAGTCAGAAAAGCTAAAGCACAGAATGACCTCAGGCTTGCTAGAGAGGTTAAGAACAATAAAAAGGGCTTTTTTGGATATGTCCGCAGCAAAAGGAAGAAGAAGGAAACGGTAGGGCCACTGCATGGAGAAGATGGCAAAATGCGAACAGAAGACAGAGAAAAGGCAGAATTACTCAACACCTTCTTTGCCTCAGTCTTCTCAGAAAAGGCAAAGGGTGCTCAACCAGCTCAGAATAAGTAAAGAGATAGTAGAGGAATATCTTATTAATCTAAATGAATTTAAGTCTCCAGGACCAGATGAACTCCATCCAAGGGTATTAAAAGAACTGACAAATGTAATATCGGAGCCATTGGCAATAATCTTTGAAAACTCCTGGAAAACAGGAGAGATCCCAGCAGACTGGCGGAGGGCAAACGTTGTCCCCCATCTTCAAAAAGGGCAAAAAAGAGGATCCCAACAATTATCGTCCAGTTAGTCTGACATCAGTACTAGGAAAGATTCTGGAGCAGATCATTAAACAGAGAGTCTGTGAACATCTAGAAGGCAATGCCATAATCACAAAAAGTCAACATGGGTTTCAGAGAAACAAGTCATGCCAGACAAACCTAATCTCTTTCTTTGATAAAATTACCAGCTTGGTAGATGAAGGGAATGCTGTGGATATAGTATATCTTGATTTCAGTAAGGCCTTTGACAAAGTTCCCCATGACATTCTTGCAAACAAGCTTGTAAAATGTGGGCTAGACAAAGTAACTGTTAAATGGATCTGTAATTGGTTGACCGGCCGAACCCAAAGGGTGCTCAACAATGGCTCCTTTTCATCCTGGAGAAAAGTGACCAGTGGGGTCCCACAGGGCTCTGTCCTGGGCCCAGTGCTATTCAACATCTTTATCAATGACCTGGATGACAGCATTGGGAGCATACTTATCAAATTTGCAGATGATACCAAATTAGGGGGAATAGCTAATACCCCAGAGGACAGGATCAAGATTCAAAATGACCTGAATAGACTAGAAAGCTGGGCCAAAGCTAACAAAATGAAATTCAACACGGAGAAATGTAAGGTATTGCACTTAGGGCGGAAAAATAAAATGCACAGATATAGGATGGGTGACACCTGGCTGAATGAAACTACGTGTGAAAGGGATCTAGGAGTCCAAGTAGACCACAAGTTGAACATGAGTGAACAGTGTGATGCAGCAGCTAAAAAGGCCAATGCTATTTTAGGCTGCATCAATAGAAGTATAGTGTCTAGATCAAGAGAAGTAATAGTGCCACTGTATTCTGCTTTGGTCAGGCCCCACCTGAAATATTGTGTCCAGTTCTGGGCGCCACAATTCAGAAAGGACATTGAGAAACTGGAGCGTGTCCAAAGGAGGGCGACAAAAATGGTGAAGGGTCTGGAAACAATGCCCTATGAGGAACGACTTAGGGAGCTGGGGATGTTTAGCCTGGAGAAAAGAAGGTTAAGAGGTGATATGATCGCCCTGTTTAAATATTTGAAGGGATGTCATATTGAAGAGGGAGCAAGCTTGTTTTCTGCTGCTCCAGAGAACAGGACCCGGAACAATGGATGCAAGCTGCAGGAAAAGAGATTCCACCTGAACATTAGGAGGAACTTCCTGACAGTAAGGGCTGTTCGACAGTGGAATGCACTCCCTCGGAGGGTGATAGAGTCTCCTTCCTTGGAGGTCTTTAAACAGAGGCTGGATGGCCATCTGTCAGGGATGCTTTGATTTGGATTTCCTGCATGGCAGGGGGTTGGACTGGATGGCCCTAGTGGTCTCTTCCAACTCTATGATTCTATGATTCTACTAAATGTGGACTAAGCCAGTCTTTAAGGAATTTATAAAATTCCCCTGTAAAGCCATCCGAGCCCAGGGGATTTCCCCAGCCGGATCCGTTTGAGGGCATTATCTAATTCTTCAGTAGTGATGGTTTTTTTAAGAGTGGCTGTGTTGTGTTCTCTGAGCTTTTTAATATTTAGGGACTTCACAAATAGGGTATTTTCATGATTGCCTGCTTGATCAGAAGAATACAATTTAACATAGAAATTACAAAATTCTTCTAAAAATTTTAATTGAGTATTATAAATTTTACCCCCTGAAGACCGAATGCATGGAGTTCACCTCCTCTCTGCCTTTTTTTCCTTTTTACTATTCTTGCCTTTAATTTAGAATTCTTATTACCAAATTCATAGAGCCTGGCTTTTCTGTGAAATATGGCTTTCTGAATTTGATAGGAATCAATCTCTTCCAAGAGAGCCTTTTTTTGGAGCAAAAGTGCCAGGTCAGACTTGTCTTGCGAACTCTTATGCAGGTGTGTTAATTCTATTGTCTCATTCAGGAGTGAATGAGAAATTTCTACTATTTCTACTATTTAAAAATTTGTAAGGGTTTTAAGATGATCCTAATTTTTTTAAAAAAACCTTTGTGTCATCAGGTTTTTAGCTGTGTTTTGTTTATACCTTGTTGTACATCCTTTTGTGTCCCTTGTGAGGAGAAAGATGGACTATAAATTAATAAATAACCACATTTATTACCAGCCCTAAATTGAGAATGTTTATTTCTGACCATTTTCTTGAAAATAGATATGTTTCTCTTGGTTCTGGATAGTGATAAAGCCTACACTGTTTCCAAGCTCAAATACTAAAAAAGAGTTGATGATTTATCTTTTCTGTTTAATCAGCACAGTGGTGATCATTTCTAATTTCAACTCTGATTCCATTGTCTTTCTGTTCTGCCAAGCAGGACCAACTCCTCCACTTTCAAAACTGCCACAAACAAATGTCTAACCTGCAGCAATCTCAGAACTTTAGATTTGCAAAAGTGATAGATACAATCTCTGATTTACAATCTGGTGACTTAAATGTGGGATGAAGAATTTCTTGGTTTCAGAAATCCTTTTTAGCTCTGTCTCTCCCCCCCTCCCCGCTGCCCATAGTTTTACCTATAAATTTATCTAGGTATATATCTATGTGCTGGTCAGCCTCTGATTCTCCTGGTGATTTTAAAATTAATTATTTGCCAAATTTATCTTTTTTTATGGTAGGAATACATACTGTTTCATATATGAAAGCACAGCAATGATTTTGTTTCCCATCACATGTTGCAGTTGTAAGCAATTAGCGTGAAAAATCAGAATTCTTCCTCCTATGTTGTACCAAAGCAAGTGTTTGGATGAATTTTCCCTCTTTGTCAGATCATGATCATTATAATGATTTGAAGCATCTGCTGTAAGAATTATCTGTACTGTTGTCTTTTCTTGATCCCATCTAAGCTGGATGCAGAAACATTGTTCATGGTGTTGCAGCCATAATTCTCCATTTAGACAACATAATTTCTAAAGTATAAATATATTCTTCTTCCTCTTTACTTTCCTGTCTCATTACAGTTTAAATAACAGGTGTCCTATGTGCCAGTCAGCAAGTTGTGGTAAGCTGATGTAAGGGCTGGATAGACCACTCCTAAGAGGTGACTTTGTGCTGCCCCTGGAAGTGCTGGGTTGGGGATGCAGTAAGCATATGCCACGCCCCCAACCCAGCAGGTCTGTGGCACAAAAAGGAGCCGCAAAAAGTGGCTTCTTTTTGCACTGCCAGAAGGATGCCATAGCCACTGCCGTGGCTCTTTCACAGCTCTTTGGCGCAGCCCATCTACACACTGCACCAAAGATGTGGTGTGACGCTGCCCACCATGCGATGAGGTGTGCAGCATGGGGGCAGGTGGCAGGCAGTTACCACCACCCCAAACACACTGCCTTCACACCGACATTTCTTGCCAGTCTATTAAGGATTACTTGCTCAACCAGAGCCTAGTACTGTTGAAGCAATACTTCCATGCTGCCAGAATTTTGGAGTTACTCACAATCTGTCCAATCTGTTGCTGACTCACACCAGTCAGCAAGTGTCCCAGGAATTAGGTGGTTAGAATGCAAGAACTTCCAAGTAATTAATCCAGTCTAGGTCAGTGACAGAATATCTAGCAGGCTAAAGGAAGATGCAAGAGAGTGGTGTCAGCCAGTCCAGGAGTTATTCAGCTAGTCAATATTCCAGATAAACAAAGCTACTAAGAAGTAAAGCAGAATCATAAAAGTGTATCCAGTCCAAGGTCAAGAAAACAAGAATGCTTAGAGTACTGTCAGGCTGCATTTATATTGAAGAATTAATGCAGTTTGATACCACTTTAACTGCCAGGACTCAGTGTTAATGGAATTCTGGGATCTGTAGCTTTTTGAGATATTTAGCCTTTTCTGACAGCGAGCTCTGGTGCCACAGCAAACTACATATCCCAGGGTGCCATAGGATGGAGCCATGACAGTTAAAGCAGTGCCAAATTCTATTAATTCTGCAGTGGGGCAGCAGTGTCAGTCACCAGATAGAAAGGCTGTGAGTAACAGAGACACTGCTGAGCTGCTGGGAGATTTATGGGCAGCTGTCTACAAAGCACCAGGTGCCTAATTAGGTCAGTGTCTCCTGTTTAAAAAATGCTGGGAATTACACAATCTTTTCATCACTCTATGGATCATGGCAATGGGTCCTCATGTCTGCAAGCACTTCCTAGAGAGTAGGGTCCCCATCTGCCTCAATCCCCTCTCTACAGACTCAGAAAGATCCTCATTATCAGAAACTGCAGATTCCTGGCAATCTGCCACCTTAACTCTCTCTCTATCTTTGGACTCTAGAGGGTGAGTTATGACAGCAAGATGAATGTGGGAAGATAGCTCTAAGTTCTTTTGCATAATTCTGGAAATATGTGTCAAGTCTGCCTTGTGCTGTCTCTAGGTAGAAACTGCCAATTATATCAACTGGACTAGGTTTGGGTCCCAATCCATCAGTCTGGTGGACATAAACATCTCTCTCTCTCTCTCTCTCTCTCTCTCTCTCTCTCTCTCTCTCTCTCTCAAATTCCCTTTCACAGAAACAGCAAATTCCCACAAGGATGTCTGCAGAAACAACCAAACCCATCTTTATATCATTTGGCATATGGGGGGGGGGGAATACTATTTTTTTTTTTTTTTTAAAAAATAAACTGCAACCAAGCATATCATCTCCCAAAATATTTATGTAAATTCCAAATTTCAACTTTAACTAAAGAACAGTTTCCACCTGATTTGAATGCTGCAAAGGTTCAAGAGTGACATGGCTCTAGTCAGTGGTTGTTTTGATCTCCACTTGCAAATCTCCAAATGTGGAAATGTGTAAAATTCAGTAAGACTACTTAATAGGATTGTGTAAGATTACAACACATTGAGCAAAACTCATACAACCAGTTTGAGAGCCACAGAGAAAAGCTGTGAAGCTGGACTAATGATGAACATCTCTGGTCTATTCTGTTGTGTGTGTGATTGACTATAAATGAGACTTCCTGAGAAAACTGCCACCTTAGAAGGAGATATCAGCCTCCAGCTGAAGACATCTGTCAACGCTGAAACTTAATTTTGGGCAGGATAAGACTAGGTATCCCCCAGTGGTCAGCTGTGAAAAGATGGCAAACAGTAATGAATGGGATGGCAGAGATGAGTCCATATTCATTGAAGAGAAAATGCAGCATAGCACAACCATAAAAATCAATGTTTCAAGCTGTGTCAGGAAAGCTGCTGTCATGCTGGCAAAGAGAAGCAAAATAAGAGGCCATTTGAGCAGTGCAATCCACAAAACTAGTTAAGCCAACATGCCTGGGTAGAGGCCAGCCCTCTGGCTATGGGTGGCACTGCTGTTAAAGCAACTACAGCCTAAACACTTCAGCTAAATTGGGTTGAATAATAAAGTAATTTAGAAAACAAACAAGCTCATATATGCAAACTGTGTGAAGAAAGGCCCCTAAAGCTACAGCAACAGGACAAACCATGGGGCAAGGTCCAAGCTTCATAGAAGTAAATATGTTCAAAATAAAGTTTGTTATGGATGCAACAATTTCTGTGTCCTAAATGACACCCTGTTCCCATCTGAGGCAAGTGATGGGGTGAATGGATGATCCATTACCTTGAGGATGGTGAATTAATTCTTGATTTTATCCCCCTTTTTGTTGATCCTGTCAAGAAAGGAACTCCATGGCTCCTGGCAGATTCATATAGAAAATGAAAGAGAGAGTCAAGTCTCAATCCAATCAAAGATTCATTGGCACCAAATGAATGGGGGTTCTGAGACCATATAGTAGCATCACTCCTCCTCTCCAGTCTTATGGAGAAAAAACATAAGGAACAGGCGGTCTGGTTGGCCCCCTCCCTGCTTTTATACCTGCAAGGCTGCAAGTAAGGACCTTTTTATTTAAGGAGGCATTTCATTTTTAACGTGTTGCAAAAGATGGAACTTTTAATGGAGAGTATTGTACTTTTATATTACTATGTTTTAAATGTGTTTTTAGAATTGCTTTTAATTTGCATTAACTTTTTAAAATAGAAGATCTGTTTAAGTAAGTTTCAACTTTAGTATAAAGAGTTTTTACTTGTGTGTGTGTGTGTGTGTGTGTTTTAAAGGTTGCACACTGTCCTGGATCTCATGCTAGGAAAAAGGTGGACTATAAAATAATCAAATAATTGACTAAATAATTTAGACTTCTCAACCAGAAAGCTGAGACACCCAGATTGTCTCATCTCCAGATTCTATCTCTGCTCCTTTCCTGCAGCAAGGAATGTATGAAAATTTCACTTCAGTTTTTTTGACAAGAATTTATCAGCATTAGAACTTTTAAAAATGTTGATATGAAAAGAATTGTTTGTTGTTTTTTAAAAAAACACAAGAATGTGGGAGAAATTGAACTCTGAGTGCTTAAGTTTTAAATGTCTGGGCTATTCGATCATGTTAGTACTGAATTAAACCTGCCATCTGTTTTTCTTGAGGGATGCTTCATCTTCAATTCCACGTGGAATTGGCATGTATAGGATGATCCTCTTTGTGCTGGGAATAGCTGTACCCTGTCATGTTTGCCAAGTGCAAATGAGGAAGAATTTAATTTCAATTAAATTCAGAAGAACTTCAGATAATCTACTGATTTCTCCATCTTGAGAACAGAAATAATACAAAGTTTTAAAAATCTGAAGAGGGGGGAGGTGAAACAGGTAGATTTTCTCCATCTCTCCTTCCCACTTTTACAAATGGTGCAACCTGCCTCTGCAAGGATTCAGGTGTTACCAGGGTACTCATTAATGTAACTGCTTTTGTATACAAAGGGATCTTTGTATAAGATTAACTGAATGAAAGTTGTAACATAAGCTTTTGCAGACTTGGTCTACTTCCTTGGATGCATCTGAAGAAGTAGACCAAGTCTTAAAGAAGATAAGCAGATGGAATGTAGATAAGTTTAGTGAAGAAGGTATAAGGGAGGATAGAGATAAGAAGGTGGAAGAAAGGGGGTGAAGGAAGGTTTGAGTGTGGTAATATGTATGTGTCTTGGATAGATTTGATTGCACTAGTTGATAGGTTCTAGATTTTTTTTATGTGTGCTAATGTTGGATTGATTGTTAGTATTAATAAATTATTTTTTTAAAAAGGAAGTAGTCCTAGTCTACAGTGGTGTATGCATGGGCCAAAATACTCCAGGAGCAGCCCAGAGTGTCCTGGCACTGAAACTGCCTCAACCTTTCCCTGTACCTTGGGTCTATCTGTTGTGACATTGAGTGGTTGTTTGCATGTATGTACCATGTGACAACTTCTACAATGCCAAGTTGCTCATTCTGACTGTCTGTACTGTTCACACCAGAACTGGGATTTGGGCTGTGCACCATCCTGACATCCTGCTGAGAGGACGGGGGAGGACATTTAATTTGCCCTGTACAGACAAGGCAAATGAAAGCTTATGCTACCACTTATTTCACTCACTCTCACGGGTGCTACAAAATTCCAGACTAACATTCATACTGATATTCTGATGCATACTGATATTCCAGACATACATAGCTATGATAACTGTCTCTGTTTGCCTGATTTATGACAAAATGGAAGCCAATGACAATGTGGTAAGTTTGACCAAGAAGAGCAAGTGGAACATCCACCCTGTGTCTTGGAGCCTTTAACACTGCACAATTATAGCACTATGACTCTAATTAGACTCTTGAAGGTCTTTGAGGACTCTTCCAACTCTATGATTCTATGACTCGATGATATTTTAAAAGCCATAAATTCATCCTATGGAATCCTGGTACACTAGAACTTCCTGGCTGAGAATTCTCAGAATTACTGGTCCCTGATTCATGTAGCAAATGCTGCTGTGGGTGAGGAGGCCTCCAAGGAGGAGACCAGGGTTCTGCATCACATGCAGAGGGGCAAAAGAGGAGGCTACTCATGGGCCAGTTGCTCTCTCATGTGTCATTCTACTCCTGCTTGCAGCCACCACCCACCTGCCCTCTATGCAATATGAGCATTGCTGGTTGCTTCAGGGCTGGTCCCCCTCCACCTCTTTTTTCCTGTCCCATACTACAACTGTTGGGATTTTGACAATAGGCATGGATGGTGTCAATAAATAGGCCTCCATCTGTCAGGTAGCGGGGGAGTAGATATGAGACCTGTGTACACCTTGGCGCCCCATTGTGATGGAGATCTAGGCTCTGGAACTGCCTCAACAGGGCACACGATGTCTTGTGAAGAAGTCTGCCCTTGGGGCTGATTGGAAAGTTTACTCTCTGTTATAAAGTCACAGGCTTTATAAGGTGCCATCCAGGTTTGGGAAGGAGCTCTCCAGGTTTGGTCTTCCAAAGATGACCATCCATGATAGCAACCAATCTCTTTAGACTGTCCTCAGGGTCTAATGTTTCACCTAAGGGATGACTGGGGAAGTGTCATAGGCTGACATCTGGGCCTCTGCTGCACCTGCATCAGGCTGCTCCGTCTCCCCATTTGTTTGATCTTCCCCAGTCTTGAAACATTTATATAGAGATAGGCCAATTGTGGCCCTTACGTAACTCAGTTACGGTCTCATTATTTCATTTTTGGTCAACAATAGATAAACTGCAGTTCCCAGAATTCCACAGGATGCAGTCAAGGCAGTTAAAGTGGATTTATAGTTGTATAGTGTGAAAGGGATCCTAAAAAAAGTGTTAATTAAGATCAAGCCAGTATCATCCCTTTACATTTGCATGGATTCTTTTAGCCTTTCACACATGCAGTAGGCATTCTTATAGACAGGATTATGTTTTAGAGACATACATACAGCCAAGTATATGTGGACACAGAATCTGTATCTCCCATAAAGCTGGAAAGGTACAGAAACTGCAAAGGGTACCACAAGCCTTTGAGAAGCTTTAAGTAGCCACAACACCTGTGATGAACACTGGGAAGGTGCAAATGTCTATATATATGCATGAAAGATAGAAATCAAACCTTGCCATGCAGAATTCAAGCTGGAGTCAGAAAGCCAATAAGCAGAGTATGAGCAAGGAGAGAGTGAAAGCAGGTCGCACAAAAACTACACATTTCCAATCATCACTTATCAGATGTTACCCTTTGTTAAACTGATGAATGACAGCCAGGAGCTTTACTACAACTGGAAATGTCAACCACAGATCATTATTTGATGACTATCATTGCTAGTATAAAGGTCTGGTGTAGGATAAAGCTCATGTTGCCATCGTACAATTCAGTGCCCAGCCTGACATTCCTTTTGTCTGAATGTAAGCTACCAAGCCCTCTCTGTTCAAAAGGCTCAGTCAAAAATATCACATACCAAGGGATGGAAGGCATTTCATTTCTCCTTTGCTATTGTTTAAGGTGATGAGATGTTATCTTGTATATATATCATTTCAGCAAATCATACTGCACATATCTGTACAGTTCAAGAGGTTCTCTCTTGCATTCTTTTCCCAATTGTCATTGATTTAGTTTGCCCCTATTTCTGACTCATATTTCTGATGTCGATATAAAGCTAAGGACACCATCAAGACTTTTTACATGTTGTAGTTCATGGATTCATAAAGAACCATGAGTTGGCTGATACACAGAGCCCCTGCTCTGAAAGCATCCGTTCTGCCAAATTGCCTCCAGTACATCAAGAGGAGCTGCAGTGAGACACAAAAAAAATCTGAGGATGATAATCGGAATTTGACAGATAAAACTCATAATGATAGGACAAGCTTCATAATACAACTATATATTCTGGTGTTTTTGGATAGTGCTGGAGGAAGAAACCTCTTGGCTTATGCATAACTAATAGATAATGCTGGCCAGAATATATCTCTGTCGCATATAACCAACTACATAACCATCTTAGTTATGTAACTAAGTACCATCTCCCAGCCCAACCCCCACAATTCGCACTTACCAGGCAGCAGCTACTGTGAACAGCAAGGGTCTGTTCCCTTATCAGGAAGCAGCTGACTAGAGTAATGCCACATTACACTGTTATAACACTATTATTCCACTATTACTGCTGAAGCTGCCTCCTGGGATTTTCAGTTTAGGGAGGGGCATTTAACATTTTCAGCTAGAGAGCTCTGACAGGTAAAGGTTGTGTCTGACTGTGCTCATCTCTGTTACTAATTCATCAAAGATGACTCCATGATCATGTGGCCAGCATGATTGCATGGAATGCTGTTGGAGAACTGTTAGAAAGCTCTCACTAAAACTAAAAAAATTGCAGAATACCACAAGAAGCAGCCATAGCAGTAAACGTGGAACAATAGCTCTATAACAGTGTAATGTGGCATTGTCCATTTCCACCCCCTTCATTGAGAGATTTCCAATGTAACAGTCAGAAGCATGATCACTGTAGCAATTCTTCCTTGTGCCAGAAATCACTTGTGGGGGGAAGGGACATCAGTTAGCTGCTTTCTGACTGACAGGAGAACAAACTCCTGTCACTTGCAGCAGCTGCTACCTAGTAAGTGGGGAATTGGTGGACTTTCATGGTCTGCACATATTACCTAAAGCAATGAGTACAAGAAAGTAATGAATGTATAACTCTAGTTTGTGCATTTGTAACTGTCTAATAGAATACTGGCTCTTGTTTCTTTCTATATGGCTTTTCATGACTGGTTGCTAATGTTTATTCTATATTACCTATTTGCTCTGGTGGGTATGTAGCCACCAAAAGACATCAGGTTTTCTTCCTTGCAATCTGACTAGCATTCTCTGTAAAGGTCTTTGCCAGCTACCTTATGCTCAGCTTCCATCTTTGTCAATAAACAGATGGTACAAACTTCCATGAATTTCTAGTAGGAAGTAGACCCTATAAAATGCTGTGCTGAAACTTCCTGTCACTTGGGAAAGTGGAGAGTCATGAAACAATGAGGGGAGAAAATTCAGATTCCATGCTTGCAGCATTTTTCCAGGGTAAGTCCATTAATTCTATTCTGACTGAATTATTTGAGGATCAGGTTTTCTGACACAGTTTTAAGTACAGTTTTATTATAAAGATTAATCTCAACAGAAAGAAATACATGCTACCATTTATTAGAACTTAGATCACAGTTTAAAATGTTTTAGGGCATGCTTTCTAACATGAAAAAAAAGTTGAAGGAATGGAAAAACTTAGGAATTCTCTAGGAGGTTTGTGGAGGAAGTTCTCTATCATAAAATCTGTTATATATCTAAAGTAAAGCAATATGGCCATTGTTTGTGTGGTAGATACACTTCCAAGATGACTGACTTCACAGACCACATTAACCAACAGAGATTCATTTTAGAGCATTTAACCACTTACAACAGCAGTTCTGTTATTTACACCATGCAGTGCAAGTGCCTAAAGGTTTTATGCAGGAAAAAACAATAGACCTTGCAAGAAACACACAGGGGAGCACTTTTGTGAGCTAAGAAACATAATACAGGTACTCCCTTACTGTCATTTCTTGGAACAACACCATTCTGCAACAGACCTTATATTTTGAACTATAGAAAAGGCGGATACTGATTTTGGTCCAAAACACAGTGCAGAAATAATACAGTTTGAGGTTATGCTAGGAAATTCTAGAAACTAATTTTGTAGACATTTAGCCTTCTCTGTTGGAGAGCTCTGGTGTCACAATGAACTACAATTCCCAGGATTCCCTAGCACTGAGCCAGGGCAGTTAAAGCTGTCTCAAACTGGGTTATTTCTGCAGTGTGTTTTGGACCAGTGACAGGATCCTGGTTTAATCATGAATGGTGTTGACGCTCCTTTGTCTTATCATGTTAGGGGATCTACATGATGAAGCTTGTCATATTGGAAGGGGCTTGTGCCTTTATGGCCTCCAAAGCAACCACTGGTCTGCCCCATGTGTTATTTGGTCCCATTTATATTGCAGGGCTCATTATAGGTCTGTCTTCTATGTTGGGAGGGATGAAGGCATTCTGGGCAAGGAAGAGATTTCATAGCTCAGTTATTGTGTACAGATGATTATTCCATGAGGTCTAACATTGGGACTTGGAGTCTCTGCAGAAGAGGGGGACAAATTAATATAGTCCATCTGAGAAGAATGGTGGGTTCCAATGCTTTTTCTGGTGTTTCTTGGTTTCGTAGTTAAGATGTGATTCTGTTGAGGCCCAAGTTGGCCTCTAAAATGTCCCAGGAGTTAATAAAATTGATTCTGAGCATTCTGATGGGGAAGACAAAAACTCACTGGTTTTCAAATGTGGGAATGAATCAAACAAATGAAAGAGCAACTAGAGAGACTTTGGCAGAAATTCTGGTCCAACCAAATGTGTTCTACAATCCATCTGAAAATCTGCTTCATGGTGATGAAGAACTCTTCTCTTGTTGCTGTGTGTTTTCAAGTCATTCCTGACTTATGATGATCTTAAGTTGAACATATCACAGGTTTGTTTGTTTGCTTGTTTTGTTCAGAGAGAGTTTGCCCTTGTCTTCCTCTGGGGCTGAGTGAGTGCAGCTTGCTCACAGACACTCACTGAATTTCCATGGCTAAGTGGGGATTCAAATCCTGGTCTCCAGAGTCATAGTCCAGCACACAAACAGTGGCTCACTGTTCTTCTCTAGCACCAGCTAGCAAAAGCTTGACAGAGTAGGTAATCTTGACAGAGTAGGTGGCCAAGGAACTATTACATTTTGGCACAAAGTAAGAAAGTGCAAAATACCTGAAAACTCTTGTGATTGTTATTAATTTACATGGTACTCTGCTGATGGAATCATTTCAGTCAATTTTGACACAGAAGGCATAGTTGATCTAGATTCACAGTATGCTATTTTGGCTACTGCTTGTCCAGCAATAATGGATACATTTCAGTTTATACAAGTTGAAGATGTGAATCCAGTCCTTGGAAAAGTGACTCATGTTTGTGCCTGATTATTTTCCTTTCTGATTCATAAAATCAGCTAGTGTAGGACTAGCTAAGTGAGTAAAGTTAATGGACAACAGCTCTTTACAACAAATGGTGTTTCCATTGTGCTCCAAAGTGGCAATAGTGAGAAAAGAACAAAGTGGCAAAAGACAGATCATTTCATAAGAATTCCACCTCTGCTGGATGGTGTCACACATCACTTGAAGACTATGGTTCACAGTCCAAATTCTCCAGGATTCAGCCTTGAACGTGGATGCCCAGATATCAGCAAAGGTCAGCATTTAAGGCTAGTGTGCCATAGTATCCCCATTTCTGGAGATGTCTGATCTTCCCATAGTACCCTAGCTTCCCTTAGCTAGGTATTGCAGTATCTTGTTTGGACTAGTATACACTTTGTATGGGACTGTTATTTGAAAATGTTCAGAAACCAAAAATGTCAAAATGCTACAGCCAAAATGCTGCCAAACTGATTACAGTCATAGTTTTTTGTGGGGTTTTCGGGCTATGTGGCCATGTTCTAGAAGAGTTTATTCCTGACGTTTCGACAGCATTTGTGGCTGGCATCTTCAGAGAATGCTGACCTAGAAGAGAGAGGGGGGGGAGGATCATACACTGTGTGATCCTGGGTGAGGAGGAGGGATCTGCATGTTCTGTTGTTGATGGTCTCCTCAGGTTAGGAGGATATGCAAAGGAGGATTAGTGTCTGCCACAGCCCGAAAAACCCACAAAAAACTATGGATGCCAGCCATGATAGCCTTCCACTTCACATTGATTATGGTCAGTTTGTGACTCACTTCTTTCAACAGCTTCACTGGCTGTTGTTGTTGGTGCCATCAATTTCTTTCCAACTTATGTATCTTCATGTCATATCTGAACTTAAGCAAACCTATCCTGGAGTTTTCTTGGCAAGGATTGTTCACAGGAGGTTTGCCTTTGCATTCCTCTGAGAGAGTGTGACTTGCCCAAGGTCACCAGTGGGTTCCCATGGCTGAGTGGGGATTCAAACCACTTTTGAGGCATAATTCAAAGTGCTGGTTATGAACTATGAACACTTGAAGGCTGTTTTAAAAACTATATTCTCCCTTATGAGCCTACGTTACTGAGCATAATGTTCAATCCTCAATGGTCTGTTTTATAATGCAGGGAGCACCTTTTAAATATATATACTTTAAACTTTAAAGAGCCTGCAAGAATGCTGAAACTTCCCTTAGCTTCTGTAATTTCCAAGCAGCTCTGTTTTGACTCCAGTTCTGTCAACTTTTGCAGCCGAAATATGCTATTAGAATGAAGATTATTACTATCTTACTCAAATCATAATGTGTTTTACCAGACTTGTAAATTACTAATACTCCATTTCTAAACCTTTCTGCTAGTGTATCTGCATGTGACACCAAAATGTAACATCAGTGCAATTTCAGCATCATGTTATATTCTGTGTTTTGCACTGGTGCAGCAGTTGATATGACAGAAACTCAGCAAGCACATTTACGCTGGTGCAGCAAATCTTTACATCAGGCTGTTAGGCAGGGAAAGGAAACATCATTATGTAGCTTATTTATGCAAGATAATATAAATGGGACAGAGCCAATATAAAATGCCACAATCATTGCAAAAAACAAATACAGATAAGAACTTTGTAATCTGCTCAGAAACATTTTGTCAACAAAGATAAAGGCGTTATTTGGCAAATCATTCATTTGCTCTTAATTATCCATTCCATTCTACATTTGTACTTCTTCAAACATTCAGGACGAAATTGCTTGTAAATCTGATATGTAATATTGAAGACACCAGATTCACAGCCCACGATTTCATCAATTCAAGTCAGATGACTTAAGGATGAAACCAAATATCTGCAGGTTCATTGTGCACAGGCAGCTGAAGAGACCATCTGTGCACCTCATTTTCTAGCACCTCAATCTTCAGTGCCACTGCGATTGACAGGGGTCTATTCCCTTATTGATTAGGAAGCAGCGTTCTTTTATCTGTTTGTCATGCTTGAGAAGATTCATAGGAGGCGATGGAAACAGCATTCATCAATGGAACCAATTGCCAATATGGGGGTGAGGTCTCCTTCTCAGGGTGCCTAGAGTGGGGTCCCCTTCTCTAGGTATCTTCGGGGGGGGGGGGGAGCTGATGAGGATGCTTTAGCTGGAGATCCTGGATTGAGAATTGGGTTGGACACAATGGCTCATGAGACCCTTTCCAACAGATTCTTTGATTCTACCCTGATCTGCAGCTGCTCAGAAACCCCTCAGATGAGGTGCTGCCTGGCTAAAAATGGTTTTTTCGAGGGATGAGGGGGTAAGATAGCTATAATGATGAAGCTCCATTATCATTGTTATGTCTGACAATGCAGGATATTGGCCCAGGTTATTAACACAAATTCCATGAGTGTTATATAAAGGACCACACACATCTCTACAAAGAATACATCCCCCACCCCCAAAATGACAAAAAATTATTCTCAGCACTGTGTTATTTTTCCCACCCACATTTCTCCAGTGCTGGAAGACCCATTGTTCTAGTCAGGAAATGAGACACAGTGAATATTCTTTCCATCCTTAATAAATGAGAGCTATTTCTTTATCTGCACAGCTCCACTCACATAATTCTGGTGTTCAGTGGTTGTTAACCACTTCCAGGGCCTGCCCATAGAAGAGAAATATTCTGTTTCCTAAATGTTTGTTCTTTCAAACACAATGAACTTAGCATTTTTAGCAGATAAACCATATTTCCTTTGGACATGCACAGGGAAAAACTTGAACGATGTGATCAGGCAGCCTCTTCAATGACCATGAACAAAACTAAGTCATTCATTTATATGTTGAAACAGCAATAGAGCAGCCATTCCCTAAGTGTGAATATGTTTCTGTTGCCCGGGAAACTTTCCCCTCTTTGTATGCAGTATTACACCTGACATACTGTATATATTTGTTTTTAGCTGCAATATTATCACCTTTCCTATGTACTGCACCTGAAGGAGGACACCCTTTTGAATGCTTACACTGCAAACATGAAGCAATCCTTGCCACTCTAGTCTAAGAGACTTTCTGATTAAACACATCACATTTTAACTTTATTTGCTGGTCATAACAATGAGATTGCACATCTACTACATCTAAATCTAAGGGCCTCGCCATGCATAATGCAGAAATGAGTGAATTAAAAAGCACCAGTGCCTTTGTAAAGATAAAAAAGAGCTGCTTTAGAGATCATGATCAAGAGCAGAGAAGCAAAATGGAGGGAGAACTTAACTCTTTCATGACAGCCACTTTTTCATTTCAAAGTGGTTTTACAAAGCAGTCCCCTGGTAGTGGAGTTGAAATTCATGTTTGCAAGGTTAAACATGAATTTAAATCCTGCAAGACAATCTGAAGTGTGAAAACAGCAGGGGGCAAGGATTAAGTAGCCTCTAACTAGTTCTCTGTTCTCAAATTGAGTCCTCCAAAGCACTTTAAAAGAAAACTAAAAGTATCAGAGCTTAATAATAATAATAAGATGTTGGGGCTTTAATAAGAAAACCATCAGTGTTATCAGGAGTTCAGGAAAGACAGTAGATACATAATCAAAAGAGAATGGATTATTTGAAAATAAAGCTAATTCTCCTCAGTCAAATTGGGTGTGAACTAATGTGTATTTGCTAAATGGGCTTCACTAAACTGGTTGACCATTCTCCTGATAAGTTAAGCCAATAGTTGTCTTCCTTGGCATATCCTTTTTGTAATTTATATGCTGACCTACATATCTGGGTTAATTTTGACAATTTAAGTTCCCAAAGAGTCAGATGTTACTAGTCTGCTATGTTTTCTACAAAAGGGGTACTGTCTAATGCATCAGATTGGGCATGGTTTTGTGGAAAGTCACTCAAGAGACTGAATATCACATACGAAAGACAGCAGTTGCCATTTTGGACACGTCAGATTCAGAATAATAAAAGTAATATTACCCAGAGCTCACAATGCTGGAGGCCTAGGTGAAAGGATCTACAAATAGCCTTGTGTCATGTCAAGTAGAGATGACTCATATCAGGAAAAGCTGAGCTCATGACAATGCAAAGAACTGTCAGGACCTTGGACAGTGTTTGTTGTGTGCCTTCAAGCCATTTCTGAATTATGGCAAACCTATCATGGGGTGTCTGAAAATGATTTGTTCAGAGGATGCTCGCCATTGTCTTCCTCTGAGACTGAAAGAGTATAACTTGCCCAAGTGAGTTTCCATGGCCAAGCAAAGATTTGAACCCTGGTCTCCAGAGTCATAATCCAACACTCAAACCGCTACACCATGTTGGTTCTTCTTGGACAGTGTTTATTGTTTTGTGCCTTCAAGTCATATCTGACTTGTGGCAACCCTAAGGTGAATCTATCCAGAGATTTTCTTGGCAAGATTTGTTCAGAGGGGATTTGTCTTTGCCTTCCTCTGAGGCTGAGAGAGTGTGATTTGCCCAAGGTCACCAAGTGGATTTCATGGCTGAGTGGGGATTCTAACCTTGGTCTCCAGAATAGTCCAATGCACAAAACCAATACACCACATTATACTCTCCTTGCACACTGTACTGGCTGAACTATTGTCTCACAAGGAGAGTTGCTTTCCCAAGGAAGGAGCTGCAGGAAACTACATCTGAGGAAGTAGACTTTAGTGTATGAAAGCTCATGCTGCCAACTTCTTTATTTCAGTCTCAAAGCTTCTACAAGATCTCTATACATACCTCAGGAAGGCCGGCATTCTCAGGATTTTTAGAGACTTCACCACACTGGAAACTGGATATGCTGCTTGAAGGGCCAGTGATTTCTTTGTCTACAGTCTTCTGTTCATGTCTAGCTGAGTGATAAGCTGTCAGATAGTAACCCTTGGAGGTCAAATAGATGGCTAAATCCTTAACCTAGCAGCTTAGGCCAGAGGTTTTTTGAACTGGGGTGATCAGTGGTTGGTTGGTTCCAGATTCCCCTCCAATCCCAGAGACATAAGAGCATCCTTCCACTGTCAATCTTTCTGGTCTAATTCCAGTAAAAATACCATCTCAATGGCTTATTCTCTTTAAGGCTATCTGTTCTGAAAATAAGGATAAGAGAAATGAGGTCTACAAACAAAATGTTGCTCTGTTCATCCAAATAGGTACACATGGATTCTACAAAATATCAGAATAATTTGAGAGCCAAGTCCCTAAAAACAATCACTCAATAATGTACTGTGCTTGCTAATGGCAATTCCTTTCTGTTGCTGCAGCTACTATTGTCCTCCTCCATTGTATTCATAGAACATCATATATGTGAGTTTCTACATATCACACCAACTCTAATCTAAGTGGAGAGTGGGGAGAGGCCCTTTTACTGACTGTTTTTGTGAGGAATTCCTTGGCAGCATGTTGATGTTGTGTGCTTTCAAGTCATTGCTGACTTCTCATTATCCTTGGGTGAACTTATCACAGGTTTTCTTGTAGCTTCTATGCAGAGGAAATTTGCGATTGTCTTCTTCTAAGACTGAGAGAGTGCAACTTGCTCAAGGTCACCTAGTGCGTTTCTGCAGCTGAGCAGGGATTCACACTTGGTTAAAACTCAAACCACTCACCATAGTTGCATCTGCACTGCAAAAATAAAGCATTTTGAAGCAGCTTCAACTGCCATGGTGCCATCCTAGGGGATCCTGGGATTTGTAGTTTGTGGCACCAGAGCTCTCTGACAGAGAAAGCTAAATATTTCACAAAATTACAGTTCCTAGAATTCCTTAGTGTTGAGCCATAGTCGTTAAAGCGGTATGAAACTGCATTGTTTCTGCAGTATAGATACAGCCCATGCTGGCTCTTCTTCCAGCATACCTCCTGATTCATTGAGACCCAACATCCTGCCATTAATATCTGTGTGCTTTACACATACACATGGCCTTTAAAAACAATTATCGCCTCCTCCAAAGCCACTCTTCAGCCAGCATCCAAGCCCTGTGTGACCATTGCTATGGGGAGGGGATTCAGGGGACAACTGAGCAATAGGGACAGCCTTTCATCTTCCTGCGGTTTGTAAGAGAAAGATATAAAAGAATGACAATGTCATTATTACTCTACGTTTCTGACAGATGCATGAACTGCAAGGAGATGAGAGACAACCACCCAGCCACTTCTTCCTTCCTGCCTGCCCTTCCACAACTGTTAAATGGCTGGGTCTGTGGACCCACAGGTTTTCCATAGCAAACCATCTAGATAAGTGGTTCTCAGTCTTTTTACCCTTTGTGATCCCCTTTACATCTCCATGCAGATGTCACCTCTCCATCTTGTACATGAATAAAAACATTTTGTTTGTTTAGTGCGTGCATTTTCATTCACACATGCATGTATTTTCATATTTTATAAGGAAGTAGCTCTTCTCCTCCTCCTCCTTTTTTGCCCTCCTTCCTCAATCACAATCTCCAAGCATTCTCCTTTCCTTTCTCTTCCCCTCCATTTGGAAAATGGAGGAGGGAGGGATCAGGGTCTCTAAATCTCCCACCCTCCTTGAGCAAGTTTCATGCCCCCTCCCTGGGGATCCAGTTTGAGAGCAACTGATCTAGGTCTTTCTAGGAACATCTGCTTTGGGAATTATGTCACAATGATACTCAACTATGCCACTATCAAGCATCACCATGAAATCAACATAATTAAAAGAAAAACAAATGGATAGACTCCATATAAGCATAGTTCGCCCTGCCTGCTTTTTATGCTGCACAATGACTACTCCATCTCCTGTACTCTGATAAATGCCTTTTGCAGTACAGCTAGCCAATTGGCAGTTTTCTGAGCGACAATGAGAGACTTCTAATGGAGTCTGGACATTGTGGATGCCGGCATGGAACGGTTTAGCACCAGTCACACGTATCCTGACAAGAAGGAATGAAAGGGAAATGTAATAAAAGGTAGATAGAATTTTATTCAGCAACCCATGCCAGTTTCTGCCATTGGCATTCATTGGCGGTTTCAGCCGGCTGCAGTGGGAATTGCATACACTCATCTGGAGAACAAAAATCAGCTGTGTGTCTTGTGCCCTACATATAATGAGCATACAGCAGGGAATTTTCAAAGTAGTGAGTAAGGAGAGAGACAGAAAGAGAGAGGCATCAGCAGCTTGTGAAAAATATTTTGCAAGGAAAGACGTCTGTTGAAATGAGATCTCCTCCCTTCAACCAAAACAAAACACAGGGTTTTAAAATGCTTCCAGAGTGCATCAGTGGACTCCTTACAACTAAGAAATATGTCTCCTTTTTCTCTTCAGCATAGAACTTAAGCAAAAATGAAAAAATGAAAAAGAAAACAACCCTATACATCACAGCTTCTGGCAATGTGCCCATTTCATGGTCCACTTGGGAATGGTGCATCAATGCAGAAGCACTTAAAAAAAAAAAGAACAAAACTACAAGTCCCAGTATTTACCAGTGGTCCTGATAGGTGAAAGGTTATAGGAGCTGTAGCTTGAGAAAATAACTTTTTCAAGCTCTGTGTAAATGTGTACAGTTTGTTTATGCCAGGGATAGGGAAATGTTGGGGATTAGGGGATTGCATTCCAGACACACTCCAGGAATCTTGGAAAGCCTACTGCAACCCTCATCTCTCTCTTTTTTTTAAGATTTAAAAATTATTTTTTGCTTTGTTTTGTGGATTGTTTTTTGTTTTGTTTTGTTTTCCTGTTGGGGGAATTGGAGCAAGTGTGGCGAATCTGGGGGTGGCCTTGAGCCAATTTAGGCCTGGTAGAGGCCTGTTCCCAACAGTCCCAACAAGAAGAAAGCTGTTGTATTAATTTGGCTTACCTATATGTTACAGGAGGTCTAGCATGGTGTAGTGGTTTGAGCACTGGACGAGGGCAATGGGAGACCAGGGGCTTATTCAAACTAGGAAATAACCCAGAGTGGAAAAGCAGGTTATATCTGTCTATTTGCCACGATCGAATCTCTCCATGGCATTTTACTCCTATCGGCATTCACACTTGGGGAATGGTAACAGGGATAAAATGCCACAAAGAGATTCAATCATGGCAGGGGGGGAAGAAGAGGAGGGAGGAGAAAGGAGGACAAGAAGAGGACACGGAGCAGCAAGTGTGGGGGAGGGGAAGGAAGAGGAGGGAGGGTCGGAGGGAGGACGTAGAGGCCCCAGATCATTTGAAAAATGGAGGCACCTCCATTTTCAAAATGATTTCTCATGCAACCTGGATCTCTCCAGTAGTGAGTTCTCACTACCAAATGACTGGACTGTAGCAGCACCATGAAAAAGACAAGGTAGGTGACCTGGTGCAAAATGTACTGGGTCAAGTGGGTTTTTTTCCCCCCCCCCCCCAAAAAAAAACCCCCTGCACCGAATGCAGTTGAGGGGAGTGTAAACACCATGTAAATAACCTGGCTTGGACACAGAGTTATTTCCTAGTGTGAATGACCCCCAGGGCTCATTCACCCATGGAAACCTTAAGCAATTTACACTCTCTCAGCCTCAGAGGATAGTAAAGGCAAAACCCCTCTGAAAAAACTTGCCAAGAAAACCCTATGATAGGGTCACCTTAGGGTCTCCATAAGTTGGAAATGTCTTGAAGGCACACAGCAACAATAAACCCTATGAGAGCCAGGGTGGTGTAGTGGTTTGAATGTTGGACTATGACTCTGGAGACCAGGGTTCAAATCCCCGCCTGGACATGGAAGCCCACTGGGTGTCCTTGGGCAAATCACACACCCTCAGTCTCAGGAAAAGGCCAAGGCAAACTCCCTTTGAACAAGTCTTGCCAAGAAAACCTCATTTTAGGTTTGTCTTAGGCTGGTCATAACTAAGAATTGATTTGAAGGCACATAACAACAATACACATTCCAATATCTTTCCTTCAAAATGCCTGGGGTGTGCAGAGGGCCCAAATCACAGCAAAATTGGAATAAAAAGAGGCATTTTGGATCAAAAATGTAGGATTTCCAGCTTCAGAAATTTCTGCAGTCAGATTTCAAATTGGTACGTACTGGCTGTAAGCAGTATGCAAAGATTAAAATGAAATGCCTTATGATATATTATTTATGTTTTATCATATAATTATGTGTTGTCCTTTTAAATTTATATTTATATTTGTTTTTATGTAGCCCCTAAAAAGGGCAATAAAATGCATTGAGCTTTTTCTCTAATAAAGCAGCCATCTATCGAGCACATTTAAGACATGTCCCTGCTTATTCTAATTTGGACAGGATTTTTATTATCATCTTTTTGCTGTGGACAGATCTAAAAGAGAGCATTATACTTTTATTCTTATTGTTACACTTCAAATGTTTTTTAATCATTTAAATTAGTGTGCTTTAACAGGAAATTATTGGGCCCCTTATTGGCAGAAAGGCAGGAAATACATTGTTGTTGTGTGTCTTCAAATCATTTTTGAATTATGGTGACCCTAAGATGAACCTATCATGGGGTTTTCTTGACAAGATTCGTTCAGAGGAGGTTTGCCATTGCCTTCCCCTGAGGCTGAGAGTGTGTGACTTGCCATACATATTCCAAAGCACCTGGTATTCACAGATATATTGTCCCCATACATCCTTTATAACTGTGTCTACCCATAGGAACAATATTGCTTGTCAAACAGACTGTTTGACAATTTGCATTCCACAAGCTTGCTTCTGCAAGACTTACCTTGCTGGAATGCATTGAATGTCATGCCTCAATGTTGCATCTCCAGCATAGGACACAGATACCTAGCCCAGCGGCGTGTCTGCTTCTACCCATGTTCTTCTCATCTGGAACTTCCACCTGCCACATCCAGTTATAATTATGGAAAAGGGAGAAGCTAGGAATAACAATATGAACCGAGGACTTCCTGTGCAATAATTCTCTCATTAATTTGAAGGGTTGCTCTGCTACCACAGGTCACATAAGAATCTATTAGGCTTAGTGCAGAATACTTCACACCCCGTAGGCAGCTTAACTGCAGGATAAAAGAGCGCCTGTTCCTTCTGAGTTGATTGGCAGGAGTCACGAGGGCTCCTCTCTGTGCCATTTCCCCCCTCCATTGCAAAACTATCTCAACAGAAATATTACAGGCATTATTGGGATCATGCTGGTCGCACAGATGAAATATGGAGAATAAGGTGCTTAAAGGTGTAACACTGATGGGTAATTTGTTTGCCGGTTAGAGGTGCTTTTAGTCAATTTGGCAGGATTTGCATAAGCCCTTCAGCTCTCTGGCACACCGTAAATGACAACAGCATATACTTGTGATATATCAGGAAATATCTATATGCTTCAGAAGTTGACAGTTTCTGCAAGGTTCATTCATTTATTTTTCTGGTCCTTAATGTACATGACTAAATGAAATGCAATACATTGTTGTTTTCACATTTTGGTCTTAGTTTGCTTCCCGCTTTCCTCTTTTTCCTTGTATTACACAGGCTTGTGTCGTACCTTCCAAAATTCTCAGATGAAAGCCAGGAAATGTGTGGCTAAAGAACATCAGAGTGTGCTGAAGCTGGCAAAAGCTATTGATGAGGGATGACAGAATAGGAGAGTCTGTAGCAGTTGGCTTTTCCTTGAGTCTACAAGGAAGAGCAAGGTTCTGTCCTTTCTCTTCTTTACTCCCTGCTGAGTTAATTGATGCAAACTATTTTTGTACTTGGAAGTCAGTTTGCAGCAACTGAATAAACTAAAGAAAAAAGGAGATAAGTGGGAAGAAGACAGAGAAACAGGGACATTTCAAAAGAAAAGCAGCTGGAAAAGTGGGAATTAATTGGTACTGTTCCTGCCAAATGAGGACAGTTAGAGGTGTGTGTGTGTGTGTTGCCATCTACTTAAAGAGCTCATGCAATGCGGTGCGGGACTTGAAAAGTGGAGGCTAGAGTTCAAATCCCAACTCTATTGAACTCTGTTAGAGTTCAAATCCCAACTGCCTCTCAGTTAAGGCTACCTTCAAGGCCATTCCAAAGAGGAAGCAAAATAGAATAAGCTGCGTGATACCAAAGGAGTTTTCAACTGTGTTCATTATTAGATGTAACTCCTTGGTCTCTGCACATCTGCTGGCACATCTGCCAGAGGATAGAGCAGCAGGTTTGCAAAATGTTGTTGTCTAACATCACCACTAAAAGTGATGAGATTCTGGTATTACTTCAGCTAGCAATTAATCACAGATCAAATTATCAAAGGAGTCAATAATCTAGATGATTAAATGATGGGGCAATTATCCTTCTGTGTGTGATAACAGCTTCACACACTGGCTACTTATCTGTTTCCAAACACAATCCAAAGTATGGGCATGGACCATGAAGTGCTATATGATTTGCATCCAGACTATCTGAAAGACTGTATATTTCTATAGTAATCTGGCTTAGTCTAGAGATCTATGAAGAAAGGCTATCTCTTATTCCACCCCCACGGACATAGTTAGTGAGGATATAGGAGAAGGCTTTCTTGGTGGTTGCTGTCAGGTTGTGGAACTCCCTCTCAGAGAAGGCTAGAGTGGTCCCCTCCATGCCCTTCTTCCACTCAAAGACAAAGCCTTTTTTAAAATGTAGTCAGGTTTTGGCTCATTAAATGAACACTGCATATGGGGTATTTTAATGGGTATGTGAGCTGTATTTCTCTTAATTTGGTGTGTTATAAATTCTTTAAAACTGATTTTTTTAAAAAATCAGTGCTGGTTTTTTACAGGATAGTTTCATTGTTTGTTAATTCTTTTTTAAAGTTATAATTGATTTTGAGCTGTGTTCTGTTTTAATCCACATCTTCTTAAGTCCTGAGTGGGGAAAAGGTGGAATACAATAATATAATATAATATAATATAATATAATATAATATAATATAAATGCTGGAACTATCCAGCCTTGATTTATTGACTTCAGCTAGCCAAGGGAAAGGTAACTAAGCAGAGCATTTTTTGAAATCCAGAGGAAAATTGTGGTCTGTTGTAATATATCTTTGCCCTAGTCCAAATTAGACACCATGGCAAGTAGGCTTTGCTATATTAAATTTGGTCCCCAGTTTCTCATCAGAGAGGTTTTATTTACATTTAAATGTGATCTTTTAAGTGGGGTACTAAGGTTTCCTTTTAAAAAAGCATTCACCATGGTACATTGATTCTGAGTTTTAAATATTTTATCACTGATTCTTTTTTACCCTGGCTTGATTTAATTGGAATCCTAATACTGGATTCAGTGAAGTGCTTAGAATATTAAATACATTTGACTTTTTCTTTTTTGGAAAAGATTATTTCAAATGACAACCTAACGCTATAGCAGTAGGAATGGGTTTGGAAAGAACAAGCAATTTATTATCCAAATAAAGGCCTTCTTTAAAGACCTAAAATGTAAGGCCAATAAAATACAGAAAAATACTGTCACATAAACATATCAAGTCTGTTGAACTTTACTGTAATCCATTACCTACACTGCAAGTAGAAGAGCCACAGCTTGGAAACATTACCTTTTAGAGTTCCAGAATCCCACAGAAAGTGTGATTTAGAGATTCTAAGGGTTGTAGCCCCCAAAACCAACTTCTGAAGCTCTGAGAAGGTCCCAAGTCAAATCCTCACAGTTCTAGACAGGGTCTGGCAAACATAACCATCAGAGATCAGAAGAATTGTAAGACTCCCAATCACAATACATTTTATTAGGGTGCAATTTCATACCCCCAGGACAGCATCCCAGGGGTTCCAGGAGTGATCAGATATCTCCCAGCATGGTCAGACAGAACATCAAAGATTTAATGCTGGATTCTTCCCCCTGGCCTCTTCTGATGGGCTTTCGCACTTTGAAAATGGGGGGAAATGGTATCCTTCTGGAACGCCTGGGAGAGTTGGGTATCGGGGGCACTGCGCTCCAGTGGTTCCGGTTCTACCTCTTGGGAAGGTTCCAGTTGGTGAGGCTGGGGGATAGTTGCTCTCATAAAAGGGAGCTGACATCTGGCGTTCCTCAGGGCGCCATTCTATCCCCCACGCTATTCAACATTTACATGAAGTCACTGGGAGAGATCATCCAGAAGCATGGAGCACGGTGTTATCAGTACGCTGATGACACCCAGATCTATCTCTCTATGTCTCCAACTGATACAGTGACTAAGGATGGCACCTCCCCTCTGGATACCTGCCTGGAGTCAGTAATGGGCTGGATGAGGGAAAACAAACTCAAGCTGAATCCAGAGAAAACAGAGGTACTCGTGACAGGTACCCCAAATCCAGATAGGGAAAGTTGCCATCCTATCCTTGATGGGGTTATGCTCCCCCTAAAGGATAAAGTTCGCAGCTTGGACTCATCTTTACAATTATCATCTCAAGTAAATGTGATGGCCAGGAGTGCTTGGTACCAGCTCCGGCTGATACGCCAACTGCGTCCCTGTCTGGATCGTAAGGACCTTGAAACCATAGTACACGCACTAGTAACCTCTCGCTTGGATTTCTGTAATGCACTCTACATGGGGCTACCTTTGTACCAGGTTTGGAAGCTTCAGTTAGTCCAGAACGCTGCAGCCAGATTGGTCATGGGTACCCTAAGATCGAACCACATAACACCTATACTAAAATCTCTTCACTGGCTGCCTATTAGCTTCCGGGTGCAATACAAAGTGTTGGTTCTTACCTATAAAGCCCTACATGGCTTGGGCCCAAGTTACTTGAGGGAGCGCCTCTCCCTACATAATCTGCCCCGCACCCTCAGAACAACGGGGACATACCTACTTGAATACCCCAGGGTAAAATTAGTATCTACTCATCAGAGAGCCTACACGGCGATAGCTCCCGCTCACTGGAACGCCCTTCCCGAAAAGATCTGACTATGTTCCACACTGGAAGCCTTTAAGAAAGCATTGAAAACATATCTTTTTCAGATAGCATACCCCCCTGATTCTCTCTAGAGATAGAACACCCTAATTAAGATCTGGATGCCCAACCACAACTGATAGTTTTTAATTGTTTTGTATATGGTATTAGACTTTTATTGAACTGTGTAATATTGTTGATGTAACTGTTGATATATTGTACTGCTTGATGTATTGTACTGCTTTGTATTGTGACATATGTCACATAATTGGCATAGTGTGAACCGCTTTGATCAGATGGAAAAGCAGCATACAAATAAAAGTTGTATTATTATTATTTATTAAATGCTGGAGGGGAGTAATTGACAGAGCAGGATAGGTTTGAGATGAGCAGTACCCAAACACATTCCTGTCCTCTGCAATACAACCCATACAGTGTGCATCTACACTGTAGAAATAATGTAGCTTGATACCACTTGAACTGCTGTAGTGCCATCCTATGGCATCCTGAGAGTTGTAATTATACACGGTCTTTAGCCTTCTCTGCCAAAGAGTGCTGGTGCCTCACAAAACTACAAATTCCAGGATTTTGTAGGATGGAGCCATGGCAGTTAAAGTGATGTCAAACTGCATTGTTTCTACATTTTAGGTGTACCCTTAAACTAGTCCAAGAGCTAGTCTAAATGTTTCCCTTCTATTGGACATGGTGGGAAGAAAACAATTTCCACCTCAGTTAAATGGGGGTGAAAGGAATTGTGAATATCACGGTTCTTTTCCTTCTTCCTTTCTAGCACAGCATTCTGATCAGGGAGCATTCCAAGACAGCACTAAAATTGCTCTATTAATTATGTATGCACTATCACAGTCTCAACTGCTTGTTTATGTTCAATATTTTTGTCCATAACTTTGTACATTCAAATTAATTAAAATAACATTTTAGATACATATAGGATAGCTGGGTTTATTGACTCTAACTATCATTTCTGCCAGGAATCAAACTGGCCTTTGCACTGCCATTTCTACCGAAAGCCAAAGTACACCATAGTAGCTGAATAGCAAGCTCATATATTTTGACTTGCTGTGTTATGAACCATGGTTACAACAATAAATTTACTTATTACTATATGCAAAAACTGCAGCATTAATTTGCTCAACAACCTGATCTATCCTAAATTGCCATTCCTGCATACTTTGTGGGAGAAAGCTATGACTCATCACAATCTACATGTGTGCTTTTCATTTGTAGGCATTTCATACAGCACCTATGGATAAAAGCTTCACAACTCTCACATCACACAATATTATGCAAATAAGTGTTGGTGTTTTAGATGCACTATAAAACTGGTTTTCCTCCCCTATCTTTGACTATAGTTTCTCCATTAGGGTTGCCAAATCTCAGAGCCTGGTCCCCCCTTCTCCAGTTCTTGGAGAGAGGGAGAAATCTCAGGGCAAGAGTGCTGTCTTGAAATGTGCATGTTTTATCTTCATTTGTTAGATATAGGCCAGCATTCTAAGAGGGAGGTTGACATTCTCTTCCCCTGTCAACCTACTGTAGACCTCTTGACCTAATGCAGCCCTGCTGAACCCTCCATGCCCATGCCCATTCCTTGCACCTGGCAAGGAATGAGGGGTGGTGCCAAAGTGTCTGGCTATGTCCCCATAACCAGATGCAAAGAGATTGCCTCAGCTGCTGTGACTTCTCCCACTCCCTGCCAGGCACAGACAGGATGTGTAGGGAGGCTTCAATAGGGCTACAGTACATCATGTGGGGTGTGGTGGGTATGGTGGTAAATGGCTCAGCATAGCAGTAGCTCTGTGTGAAGAACTATGAACCACACTGAGCCATGTTGAACTGAGGTCTTGGGTTTTTTATTATTATTATGGGAATGGTATACTTTGGGTAACAATGGGTGATGCTTAAAGTATCATGATTAATGACCTCAGTAGGGGCTGCCCCTTGTAACATCATCAGGGTTGCCCCTGAGACATCATAAGATGTCAGCTTTAAGTCTCAGATTTTGACCCTGAAACCCTACCTAACAACCCTACTCTCCTTGTCTGCCTTTCTGCTATATACCTACGTAATTGCATACATAATATACAATGTATGTTGTTGTTGTGTACCTTCAAGTTTTTTCTGACTTAGAGCAATCCTAAGGTGACCCTATCATGAGGTTTTATTGGCAAGATTTGTTCAGAGGAGGTTTACCTTTGCCTTTCTCAGCGGCTGAGAGGGTATGACGTGCCCAAGGTGGATTTCTGAGTGAGGAGTCAAACCCTGGTACCAGGGTCACAGTCCAATGTTTAAACTACTGCATCACATAGATAGACAGACAGAGGTAGTCTCTTGACATGAACATCTAGTCATAACTGACTGTAGGGGGACAGTGCTCATCTCTGTTACTAAGCTGAAGAGCCAGCATTGTCTGAGCACTGCTCTGGTGATCATGCGGCCAGTATCATTGCACAGAATGCTATTACCTTCCCACTGAAGTGGTACCTATTCATCTACTTGCATTTACATGCTTTCGAACAGGCTTGCAAAAGTTGGGACTAGTGACAGGAGCTCACCCCATCATGCAACACTGGGGCCTTGAACTGCCAACCTTCCATTCTGCTGATCTTCCAAGCATCAGAATTGGCATCTTAACCATTAAGCCACTACATCCCTTGAAGAGACAGACACACACACACAGACAGATAGACATATATACACCCAGTGACCTGGTTTAATAAAAAATATGTTTAATAAAACATATTAATAAAATATGTGAATAATGAAATCTGCAAAAGTCAAAGCCACAAATGTGGAGGAATGAGTGTATATACCCTCCTCCCACACACACACCTATATATTATCTGTATATTAACTATTTATTATGTATTCAAGAATTAGCTTAATATAAGGAACTACTGAAAAGTTCTCTGCCCAACCAATAAAGAAATGACCTAGAGTCATGAAACTTACATGCTATGTCACACATTCACCCCAAAATTTGAAGCACTTGGTACATCCATTTCTCAAGTTTCTTTAACCCTTTCAAACAAAAAAATGTCTGATTTCTGGTTGCTGAAATACTGTTCTGTGCTGCTATCACCTTTGAATCATTTCAAAATTTCAGTGCCTCTTTTAATCAGTACAGCAAGTTAGAGTAGCATTCTGCATTAATTCTGCATTGGTTGTTTGGCCCTTCTGAAGATAGTCATTAAGATACTTTCCTTATCCCAAAACACTGTGGCTATTACCTTTCTTGCTGACCTTTCAGTGCTGAATTTCTTCAGCCATGGAGAATCCAAGTGCTGCCACTTCAAGGACTGGTGGATCATAGTGGATAATAGTGGTCTATGGATCATTGTGTTGTAACCATGGTCCATCAATATTGTCAAGTCATTCCAAAAAAATTATCACTAGATTGCTCAAAATGCTGCAAAATCAGCTTGGAGGTATCCACTCAAGTCTATTTCTAGTGAGTATTCAAACATTTCAGCACCCACTTGGCTGATAGCTTCTGCATAACCAACTGCTCATGAATTATAAACTCGGTGCATTCCCAGCCTATCTAGAATCTCAGCAATTGTTTTATTTAAGATTTGCCAATCTTCCAAAATCAGGTCACGAACAGGTTCAACAATTTCAGGAGTTGACACTGTTGAGCCCTCGCTGTATCTTCAGGCTCAAAATTGCCATGTTAAAAATTGACACACCACTTCTTCACAGAGTATGAGGAGCATTTGTTACTCTATATTTGCCTTATACATATTGGAATTTTCTTCTGCAGGAACAGGCACTTTATGATGGCCTGAAGTAGAGTATTTGAAAATTCCACACTTTTCATTGATATGGTTTTATCAATGATCTGGGGGGGGGGACACCCCCCCAAAAAAAACCCAGAACTTAGAGCTACATTCTTGCAAATTGGCATCTTACAGTATAAAAGAACAATCTTTCAAGCTACAGGGCGAAAATTACACTTAGAATTTGGAAAGTGGGTCAGGCCAAGAATTTTTCAACATCTCCTTGTATAAAAGTTTTTTTGTGGGCTGCCAGGATTCTGAACTTGATGGAATATTAGTCTGAGCCACCAAGGCTTCTGATTAAGTAGTGTATTCTAATTAAACACAATAGTAGTCAGTTGAGAATATAGAAATTGCCCTTTGCAACCCTTTCGGTATGGCTCATTTGTGACTAAGAAAGATGCCTCTATGGGGTAGAAGAGTAAGTCAGGCTGTCTGCTCTTCGTCTGCTCAGCCTGCAGAGATAGACACTGAGCATCTAATTAGAGCTGTCTATTTTGACATGGATGTTGCTCCTCAAGGCCAGGAAGTGCTTTCACAGCGGTTACCACAAAGCTGCTCTGTTGCACATGGGCAGGACTCAAAAACTAGCCATCAAAAAGAGACCAAATCAATATCTAATTACTAATTTCACAGTATATCCAGCTCCTCTCAGCCAGCTATGTTTTCAGTAGGGACCAAGCTTTGCATCATACCCCAAGAGATAAATGATACACACATAGCCTGAGAAGGCTTTTGCATTTTCTTAATAGGTTGAACCTTAACATGAACTTCTTCTTTTTAATTAGAAAATACAGCCCACTCTTTTGCTATAGGTGAGACAGCTCAAGGCATTAAACAACTAACCTTCCCAGTCATAGTTTTGAAGAACACATTTTCTGTGACAGTGATTAATAGCACACACTAAAAGTTAAATGTGTGTGGTTTAAAGGCAAATGTAAGAGGACAGCCCTCATTTTCCCCCATCTTCCTTCAAGTATTAGAACTATCTGTATGATGGCCACATATAAAATTGGTACAATTTCTCCATAGCCACCTTAAGCCCCTGTACTGGGAGGAAGGCGGGATATAAATAAATAAATAAATAATTTCTCAAGCCACAGTTCTTAGGAGAATTTCTTGAGGGGGAAAAAAGGACATGAATACGCAGCATACACTAATTATGAGGGCAGTTTTGGATCTGAGGAAGGTAGAAATCCAGTTCCAAATAGGAGGTGAGCTCAAAGCTTCTGGTTTGGATGCCAATCCCTGTTTACAAAGTCTCTTTACAAAGATACCTTTGCTGAAGATGGAGAACAGGAATGAGGCTTGTTACAGACAGGTGAAGCCTTTCTTAAGGCTAGGGTATTCTTGAAAAAGGATGTTATTGGGAAACGTGAAGATCTGTACCTTCTACAACACATGGGATTTGGGGTTTCCATTACGGAATTACATCTGTAATTTTTTTTTCTAATTTTGTTGCTGGCATCATCCTAGAACCTTGGCTAAGGGTCTGCCATGTAGTTATCTAGTAACCATGTAGTTATTTAGTAAATAGTTATTTAGATCCAGAAGGGCTACAGGTTTGTAGGCAGCCAGGAGAGCAAGTCTTGGGTGGTAGCAGAGCATCTGTAACCTAATTATTATGTGTCTGTGGCCTCTACAGTAATTTTACCAAAACAAGGTGGCATGTATGAAGCAAGGGAACTCTGGATAACTGAATAAAAGCAAATGTTTATGATAGTAACTTTAATCTAGCCATTCCAGAAATCTGAAGTACAGTTTATTCCTGAAGCATCTTTATTGCATGGTAGATCAGAACATGAAAGCATTCCCTGTGGTACACTTTCATTCTAGCTGTCCTCTCCAATGCATAGTCTTTATAATGCAGAGCCTGCTATCTTGAATTCAGCCAAGTAGCCAGGAATGGAACACATTTAATTTTCTTTCAACATACTTAGTACATCCAAAGTAATTGTATTTATGAGAGAAAGCAAGCTCATCCTGCCACTCTCCCAAGTTCCTTCAAAAGTACCCAGAGTGTTGCAAAGGGCAGAAGGAAAAGTGGCACAATTGATTTAATGCAGATGGAGCAGGAAATGAACCTCTGCCCTTCTAATCATTCATTTCCCATCTGGTTTATGGCCAATTTCACTGGCACCACTGTATAGAACTAGTCTGTAGCCCTTATCAGATGAGTGTGGAACTGGGGTCTTCTGCCTGGCAATTCGAATTCGCGTTATTTCGCAAAGTACTGTCATACGGGAGTCCTTCCGCATTGGCAGGATTCAAATTGGCCAATCCGCATTCGCCCCGAAGTGCATTCAGTGCAGAATGTTTTGTCACACCGGTGCTCAACATGAGGATTGGCCGATTCGTATCGGCCCCCTCGCACATGCTCAGTGGTGCCCTGCATGGGTTGCGACCTTAAACGCTTCCGGGGTGAAGGGGAGGTCACGTCATGAACAGCCCGGTAAACAGCTGGAGAGCCAGCTCATGCACAAACAATCGCGTACAACGTGCCGTTACTGTTTCCTCTCTACACCTGTGGTTAACGTTACCATGACCTCCCTTGCAACAAATTAGCAATGCCCGGTTCTACGTGTGTGTGTGTGTGTGTGTGTGAGTGTGTGAGATGTATTCTGGGGGGGGGGGAGGAGCAGTTCCAGCGGCTGTCAAGAGGCGGATGGCCATCTAAGTCAAGGGGGATGCTTTGATTAAGAGTTCCTCCTCTCCTCCCGGCTTGGGATCCAGCCTGGGCTGCATCCCAGGCAGGAACAGGCGCGGGGCCGCTAGAATCGCGGCGATTGCCGCCGTTCCAACGGCCTCCTCCCCCTCCTCCCGGCTTGAGAGGCAGCCAGGCTGGCTCCCAAGCCGGGAGGAGGAGAAGGAGGCTGCTGAACCGTGATTCAGCGGCCCCCGCGCCTCTCCCTCTTGGGATGCAGCCAGGGATGCCTCTCAAGCCGGGAGGAGGAGAGGAGGCCTGGAAACCGCACACCCCCCCCCCGCCCCGCTTCCCTGGAACCGGCAAAGAGGAAAGACCCACCGGAAGTAAAAATTGGAATCTGGGGGTCTTGCGATGGAATTCAGGACTGGGTGTCACACCAGACCCATTCGCACTGAGATCGAACAGAGCCCAATCCAGGATATTGCCAATCCCTTATCAGCGCACTGGCCAACACACTCCAAAAAGAGAGCCAGTACGCATTCAGTTCGGCAGCTCGCGCATTCACGTGAGTGGGGATTGGGCCATTCGAATGTTGGTATGATGGTATTGTCGAAATAAAGCGAATTCGAACCACCCAGTGCGAAGACCCCCAGTTCCACACTCATCTGATAAGGGCCTGTTTTTACTGTAGTTAGCTTCAGAGTTAATCCACTGTTACAGACTAGAGTTTTTGAAACATCAGGGATTCAGATTCTTTCCAGAAACTAGGAATTAGTGAGGAATCATTGGATAAATAGAAGCAGTGTTATGTACTGTGTTGAGCATCAGACTACAACTCTGGACATTAGGGTTTGATTCTCCACTGCGGCCATGGAAACCCACTAGGTGACTTTTAGCCAGAAAACTTTCAGAAACAGAAAACTCCATGATAGTTTTGCCCTAGTATCATCATAAGTCAGAAATGACTTGAAAGCACACAACAAAAACAACAACAACCACTACTGGACAACATGACACTTTCCTCTATTATTAGTTGTTGGTGGAGCCATGACCTCAGTGTGAAAGAGGGTAATATATTCCTTTTCTTTATGGTTCCAATGACTCCCACTTGCCCCACAAGATCTTCCCACCACTGTTCAGTGAAGGATAGGTAGCCATGCTATCAGGGCTATAACACCAGCAGAATTATGTGTGAATACATTATTAGCTTCTCTTTCCCCACCATCTCACTGAGCTCTAGGAAAACCTCAATATCTAATTATGGTGCCCCTTCCAACAGTGGGGCTGTTGCCGCCAGAATAATCCTTCTGACAGCAACACTACTGTGTCAGCTGCCTCCAACTCAGCAGTGACTGGTATCTCCCATATCTGTGGGCTGGCAAATCTGGTCCGAGTGTTAATCTAAACTTTATCGAAGGTAATGAACATATTATCCATGGATCATGTCACTCCAAGGTCAGAACAAGGTACCCAACCTTCATCCCATGGCTGGGCACATTGTTCTGCACTCAGATCAAGTGACTGATATCAACACTAGATATGTCAGGCAACAAAGCAGGATACATTTCAAACAGCTACCCAGCATTGGAATGGATGAATCTGAATCTTCTGGGAAGATCTGGAGCAACTGGTGAGATACTTTTATTCAATTTGAGGGGTTATGCCAGTTATGATTTATGTTTGCACCAGAACCTGGCCCGTTCAGCACCAGAACTGTGGCATAAGCCCTCAAAATGAATTAAAGTATGTAGCTGCTAGTTGCTGACACAAGTTAGGGACTGCTTGATCTTGGTGGGTGTGGGAGAAAGGGAAAAAGACAGTGCCGGCAAGAACTCTTTCTTTAGTAGTGTTGTTGCTTTCACGTGTATCAATTATACCAGGAGCTGGTATCATGAATGGATATGTTATGTAACTTAATTTCCCCTTTGGGTGTACTGCACAGTATAATCAGTTATGATTTATGTAATTCACACGCAGAACACAGTGGAACAAACCACCCAACAAGACACAAGAGAGAACATTGATAGACTTGAAAAATAAAATGGGGATATTATAAAAAATAGAGAGAAGATGATTCAAAGAAAGGAACCCAAACTTTGTAGGAATTGGGACTTAGGATGTTGTTAATACTGATTGCCATAAGCTATTATTTACATCAGCTATTTAATTATGTATATGAAACTAAGTACAGTCCGCCATACATATTGGCAGAGGCTTCATTCCCCTCCTCCCCTGGATACAAAACTTTGCAGGATCTCAAGACCATACAATTCTATGGATGTTGACATGTGCACATCTATATTGACATGTGCACATATGCTTCAAATGGTGGATAGCCCATCAATAAAGAGGGCTAACTGAAACATCTTCTGGTTTGATCCCTCCCAAGTCCCTTTAACACCAGCAGCTGCATGCAACAAGAAAATGTGATGCAACATAACTGGTGGGAGAGGGATGGAAACATCCTCCTCTTTGCAGCTAATTGACAGCTGAACAGACCTGCTTTGCCTGCTGGCTTAGTGTAGTCTTACACACATAACCTTACACTGAGACTATGTAGTCTTAGTGTATATAGCATAATGGGGTTTGTATACAGTAATACTAATGGAGATTAAATTTCGTTTCCCTTTGTTTTGGTCCTCACATGGCCAAGAGAAGTGTGGTCTTGACCTAAATTGAGATCCCTCCAAACCAACTGAACTAGAGCAGAGACATTTATACAAGATGTAAGCCTATGCCTCCAACACTGTCACTCTGTCTTTCTCCTATATGGTTTTTTAAAACATACTTTGCCTGATGAAGAAACATATGGAGCTATGAAACCTTGCATTATTTAATTTGTGCGTTTTGGCTGGCCAATAAAGGTATCACTCTTTTGTCAATTTAAGTGAGTCAATTTAAAGTTCATTGTTTCCCAAGACTATGTAAATTAAAAATCAATCTATAATGAAATGAAGTCACTCCAATAATCAATTTAATTTATTCTATAATGAATTAATTTTAAGTCTGAATGACTGCGACTGGTACAGTAATATTTCTTATCATAAATTAATGCTGAAGCTCCTTCATCACAGAAATACTTATGAATGCATAACCACATATGATCCTGTGACCCAGACCTCCAAGAGCTATCTTAGCAGTCAGAAGTCACACCAAACAACTGAAGGACCAAAATCAGCACAGCCCACCAACACAGACAGTTTCATATTGATGGAAGGTGTGGGTGTTACAAATTATGCTTAATAAATGTGAAGTGTTAGACTTTGATGCTGAGGCAGGGAGTTGTCTCTTGCCAGAGTCTGCATGCATTGTAAGAAAGCATTCTAAAGGATAGGACAAGAGAACCTGTCCAGGTTAAGTTCAATTCAAAGTACAAACTGGAATTTCCCTCCAACCACACCCTGCCTGCTCACAGGGAAATGGTTTCATTGATTTTGTTCAGGAGAACAAGCAGTGCTTAACCATCTTGTTTATCTCCATTGAATGGAGGCCCTGCCAAACTGTCTCAGACTGTTAACCCCCACCCCATTATAAGGTACTGTGCAGTTTCCAAAGAAGGTGGACAATCCTAGATGGATTTGAAACAGGATAAATGTCTATAGTTAATTGGCCTTGTCTCGTGTATGCAATTCCATTATTCCAACTCTTCAGCCCATCTAAGAGTTATTGTCAGTACCCAGAGAACACATTAATATGCTCCTTTGCATCCATGGCATACACTTTGCGCTCATCACTTTAACAACAACATTGAGATCATATTTTGCCCCACTTCTGTTGACAGCTCCCAAGTTAGGAAAAGGTCAAATACAGGCAAATCAAGATAGACACAGAGACACCAAGAGACACAAAGACACAGAGACAGACCTAGACCCTTCTTCACATTGTAGGGTGAGAAAATCCATGTGCATGTTTTAGTCTGGAGTCCCTTAAACTTAGCTGCTCCCCTTTAGCTCCCTTAGGTTGGTCAGCAGTAGCAATAGCAATGGCAAGTACATTTCTATACCACTTATCAGTGAACTAACACTCCCTAAGCAGTTTACAGTGTGTAAGCCAATTGTGCCCAACAAGGTGGGTGGGTAAAATACAAAATGAGTATTTTACCAACCTCTGAAAGGGTGGAAGGATGAGTGCCTGGTTAATCTAAATGAATGTAAGTCTCCAGGGCCACATGACCTACATTCAAGGGTATTAAAAGAACTGGCAAATGTAATCTCAGAGCCATTGGCAATAATTTTTGAGAATTCCTGGAGAACAGGAGAAGTCCCAGCAGACTGGAGGAGGGCAAACGTTGTCCCCATCTTCAAAAAGGGGAAAAAATAAAAATAGGATCCCAGCAATTATTGTCCAGTTAGTCTGACATCAATACCAGGAAAGATTCTAGAGCAGTTCATTAAATAGAGAGTCTGTGAACATTAAGAAAGCAATGCCATAATCACAAAAAGTCAACGTGGGTTTCTGAGAAACAAGTCATGCCAATTAGCTTCCAGACCCATTATAAAGTGTTGGTTATTACCTTTAAAGCCCTATATGGCTTGGGCCCAAGTTACTTGAGGGAACACCTCTCCCTATGCAATCTGCCCTGCACCCTCAGAACAACTGGGAAGAACCTACTTGACTATCCTAAAGTAAGATTAACAGCTACTTTCCAAAGAGCATATACTGCTGCTGCCCCCATGCTATGGAACAACCTTCTGGAAGAGATCCACCTCATATCTACCTTAGATGCCTTTTAGATATTGTATTTTAGATATGTATTTTAGATATTATATCATTGTATTCCTGTTATAATCCTGCTTCGATCTATTGGGAGAGGCGGGAAATATAAATATATTATTATTATTATTATTATTATTATTATTATTATTATCTGATCTCCTTGTTTTTTTATAAAATTACCAGCCTGGTAGACAAAGGTAATGCTGTACATATAGCATATCTCAATTTTAGTAAGGCCTTTGAGGAGCTCCCCCATGATATTCTTGCAGACAAGTTGGTAAAATGTGGGCTAGACAATGTGACTGTTAGGTGGATTTATAATTGGTTGACCGGCCAAACCCAAAGGGCATTCAATAATGGCTCCTCTTCATCCTGGAGAGAAGTAACTAGAGACACACCTTCAAATACTTAAACAGGACTATTATATAATCTCTTAGCCTTCTCTTCTCCAGGCTATACATATCCAACTAGAGCTGGATATGTTTAGGCTGCAGAAGAGAAGGCTAAGAGGTTATGTAATAGTCCTGTTTAAGTATTTGAAGGCGGGTCACATTGAGAATGGTGCAAGCTTGTTTTCTGTTATTCCAGAGGCCACAGCACAGAACAATGAATGCAAGCTACAAGAAAAGAGATTTCACTTCAATATTAGGAGGAACTTCCTGACAGTAAGGGTTGTTCAACAGTGGAACACACTCTCAGAGTGTAGTGGAGTCTCCTCCTTTGGAGGTCTTTAAATAGAGGCTGGCTGGCCATTTGTCAGGGATGCTTTGATTGAGATTTCCTGCATGACAAGGGGTTGGACTGGATGGCCCTTGTGGTCTTTTCCAACTCTATTATTCTGTTATTTTATGAGTGGACCTTGGAGTCCTACCTGGGAGTCAACTCACAATACCAGCATTTAACCACTGCACCACCAGGGTCTGGAATAAGGTTTTAGCACCTTTGAAGTTTCCCTCTCTTTTACTCTGAGAAACAGCTTTCATTGAATATGGACTGTTTTGTCAGTTTCTACTGCTATTTTTCTTTCTGTCTTTTTAAGAAAGAAAGAAATGTTTGTGCTTGTCCTCAACCTGACTGTTTTGGGGTGTGTGGGTACTATTCTGCTTGTCTGTTTTAAAAACCTTAGCCTGTAAGTTTCTGTAGAACGTTAGTGCCTGGAGCTTTCCCCACAGACCAGTAAAACTAGTGCGCTGCTCTTAACAGGGGAATCAGCAGGGATGAACCCAGCTGGACTCATCGCAACAGGCAACTGGAGAGACCTTCAGGTGTTCTTGGGAAGTCCCTATGGATAATAATAATAATAATAATAATAATAATAATAATAATAATAATAATAATAAATTTATATCCTGCCCCTCTACAAAATGCAATTGGGGCAGCTTACAAAGACTTAAAAATATACAATACAAAACCCTCAATCACTCCCTTAAAATACTATTAAACAATGTAAGAATTAAAACATACTTTAAAATTAATACAATAAACAATAGACCATGACTAAGGTGAGGTTGGAGTTCAGCAGTTAGATTTCTTCTAGTGGCTGGGGAAGGCCTGCTGGAAGAGGTCCGCCTTTATAGCTTTTTTAAAGCTGTTTAGGGTGGTAATATGACAGATCTCATCTGGCAAGCCATTCCACAATCTGGGCGGGATAGCTGAGAAGGTCCTCTGGGAGGTCGTGGACAGCCTTGTTTTATAAGGCGGTAACAAATTCCTCCCCAAGGATCTAAGTGTGTGGGGAGGATTATATGGAAGGAGGCGGTCCCAACGATAGGTTGGACCCAAGCCATTTAGGGTTTTAAAGGTAATAACCAACACCTTGTACTAGGCCCAGAAACTAATGGGCACCATACAGATGGCACTCTTGCAGTGCCTTTTTGGAAAGGCGGTATACAAATAAAATTATTATTATTATTATTATTATTATTATTATTATTATTATTATTAACAGGAAAATAACTGTACACTGGACTGGATGGCCCTTGTGGTCTTTTCTAACTCTATGATTCTATGTTTCTATGTCCTCACTGACCCCTTTCCCCAATAACATAAAAATGGTGCTGTTGCTTACAGGGTGGGCTGAGGGAGCAGCATCAAAAGATAGCTACATGGTAGTCATACATCTCCAGCTGCAAGATTTTGACCATTATCTGCTGGAATTAATCAGTGAGAAAAATTCCAAAATATTATGGATTATTAACAAGCAAGGATGATACAGGCTTCTGGTAGCATCCATACTACAAGCCTCAAACTTGAGGGAAAGGTTTGCTCTCTCAAGCATGTGCCATTAAGCTGTGGCAGAGGAGTTGAACAAGAACTGGCAAGGTAGTAAAACTGAGATGGTAACATTACAGATCAACCTTGATAATATTAACTGGGATAGTCTACAAGTGTCTAACGTAATGATGGTGGAAATGACAGATGAACTTAATGGTTGTGTTTCGGAGGCATTATTAGAAGCCATGAATGCTAAGATCTTGTTCCAGCTAATGACAAAGCTGGGAGCAAGAACATTAGTGAGAAGTGAGATGAAACTACACTGCCTTGAATATGATTCAGCACACCAACCACAAATGGGGACTGCCCAAATGCAAAAGGTGCGATTTCCAGCTAGCATGGAGCAATAACAAAACTGATGAAAAGTATTATCCATTCACAAACAAGCAAAAAAACATTTGGTGGGGATAGCTACCAAGATTTGAACAGCCTGTTTTTTCTTCCTGCTAACTTCTGTACATAGAACACTTTTTTCTACTAATTTCCCTCCAATAAATATTCTTACAAAAAAGGCTCAAAATATTCTGTTTAAACATAGGCCCTCTTTTTAAAATGTGTGATGTGCATTTTAAAAGACTGAAAAATGTGGTTGTTCCTAAATTCCTCTGCCCCTCACCATAGAAGAAGAAAAAAGACTGCATATAAAAAATATAGAGTTAACTCATAGCATCAATGGTTCTTGTAATTAATGCATTTCACACCAAGCTACAAAGACACTTAACCACCTAATTGATGGAGGCTGAATTATGGGCTGATTGTGGAGTGATGGGCAAAGGAAGAGTAATGGAAATTTACTTGAAATTCCTACTGTGGCTGAAGAAGCAGCATACTTTTCCATTTGTAGAGTAAACTGGAAAAAGCTTTGCCTCTTCAGCAGCTTAAGCAGCTGAAATTAGATGTCTAAAGGTACTCCAGCTGTGCTCCCAATGTTTGCCTTGTTGTTTCTACTCCATTATGTTTGTGACTCCTACCCTGTTATATCTGTGGAGCCTACTATTATATTTGCCACTGTCTGTTACTGGTTCTGTATTCTTTTTATGCTTTAATTGGAGCAGTATATAAGGAACAGAACAGTAACCCATTGGGCATTCCACAAAGCACTTAAACCAGAATAATTGCACTTAAAAGTCAAGTCAATTGCTTCAGGTTAAGTATTCCTAATAAATGTTTTTTTGTCAATTGCACCCCACTGTTCCATGCCTGGTTTAGTTTAGTAGGGACTCGACAATTGGGCTGCCTGCTGCCAAACACAATTGGAAGGTTTTGTTGTCATCACCTAAAGGACCTAGGCTGAAGCCCAATATTTTCTTTCAGTACAATATGTTTCTGTTATCACAACACAGTTCAAGATGTATCAGATGCCATTTTAATCAAACGTGTGTAGAATAAAGAAAGCTGTCCTGTTATTTATTAATTTTATATATTCATTTAGGGCCATGAGCATAGAGGAATATGTGTAGAAAACAAAAGTTGCAATGGTGCTGGGAAAAGGGTTGGGGGAACCCGAAGGTCAAACAAAGTCAAAGAAGGCAAATGTCAGAGACTGAGGTGAGAAGTGTGTGTCCTTCATCTACCGAATAGATTCTTCCACAGTAAATCACTGTTGTGAAATTTGAGAGCTTTCTGGAGGTGTGATTGTAGAAAATATTCTGCTCATGGAAGCTTGCATCCAGTCATGAGGTACAGTATTGTGTTGTGTTGCATTACCTTGGCTGGCATCCTACTCATGAGTTACAGTGGTGTAAAAACTCACACATCTTGATTGACTTTTATGATTGTTGCACAGGTTGGAAGTGTCTTCCAGCCACTCTGTGACAGGCATCTGAAAAGGTATGCAAATGTGTTGTGTGTTGGATAGTGGTGTTTTTACTGCTTAAATTGAGGGTTTTATGGTAACATCAGGACATGTAGCTCCATCTCCATAGCTCCATCTCCTGATGCAGGATATCAGATTTTATTTAAAACCAGTCTTTCCTCCAAAGATGACACAAGTACCCAGAGATTTGAATAGTTATCACTCTGGAGTGCAGCTCTCTGAGTTCCCCAGCAAGCATGGCTACTGGAAGAAAATCCTAGGAGTGTAGATCAGAAAATAAACTTTTTCAAGTTTTGCATAGAAGCTGGTTCCCACCTATGTAATACCAGAGCTAGATCTGGGCTTCACTGTTTAAAATGCTTTCATATCTTCTAATTCAATCACATGATGATTATTTTTTTAAAGATTGGCTGTGTATCTGAAAAAAATACAAGGTTTTTCATTCCTCAGACTGGTAAGACATAGCAAGATTTCTTTCCAAAAGAAAAAAAAACACCTGCCACACAATATATTATGACAGAGTATACACTGGCACAGTTCCACTTCAAAATTTTTGAGCTTTCCCTCGAAACAACTGAGGACTTGCTTCTTTGGATTTTAATTTGCTTGCAAAATTGTAACGAAAACACATTGCCATCCTTCAACCATGCCTCACAACGGTCTACCAAGAAATGGCATAAATGTGGCCACATGGTATGTCTTAAGGCACATGATGCAGTCTGAGTCTGGATGGGAAATCAATTGTCTGGGACAAGGCAGACTACAAATAGTGTAAACAAGCTAATTAAGCAATGCAGTAAATTCCAGGTATGTGTAAATAAAAGCATGAAGATGAGATGAACTCTTTCTACAGAAAATATTATAAAAAAGGTCTTCAGCACTATCAGTTGTCCACTTCTTTTTTAAACCTTGTACTCTCTCTTACTAGCTCTGGTTCTCTCTCTCTGTCTCATGTAAAATTAGTACTGCACACTTCACAGGTTCAGGAGGCAATTCTTGCAGCGATAATGTCATACAGTGATATTAGATGTCAATAAGGAGTTAATAGTTTTGCTCTTGGCAAGACCAGGGCGAGGTATTTTTCCCTTTCAAATCAGCCAACAGCCCCTCAATGGATTCCACTGCTGCTGCAGAATGATACTGCAGAAAACTATGCAGGTGGTGTTTTCTCAGTATATAAATGAGAGATTACTGATGCATATTTACTAACTGTGTTCAAAATTGTGTGCTAAATTATGCCAGAAATTTTTACAGGCCCCAACAGCTTGCTAGACTGAGTTATTCAAAACAATGCAAACACTATCAGGAGAGCAAAATGGGAATAGTTCATGTATACTAAAACTCCAGAAGGGCACGCTCAGCATGGGGAAGCAAGCTAATGGCCTTGAATTCCTTAAGAGGATTTAAGACAGTGATAATGACAGTGCATACATAATCGTTTATTTTGATTTGCAGAAAGACATTGATAGACTGTTCCTTCTGACAGGCTCTTACATAAAATGCAAGCGTTTGGGTTGTGGCTCTGGAACACAGAAAATGGGTAAAGAGCTGGGTCATATGATAAAGCAGATGTTATTTATCTGTGGAAAGCCCTAAATGAAAACTTTGCCATGGATGCACATCAGAGGAACTGCAAGCATAAAATATGAATCAAGTGCTATTCAACAGGTTTCACAGCTCATTAATAAATGGAACAAGTGGCACTAATAAATGGAAGCATGGCATAGGCAGAGTATAAAATTGGAGAGAAAGTAGAGAAAAATCTTGGGAGAATTATTGGTGCTTGCAATGAGAATAAAGAAGAAAACCCAACACCAACATGCATAGTATTAGGATACAAATAGCCCTTAATGTTTAGTAGCCTGGTAAAAAGATGGTAACATCTTGAGAAGTTATGTAGTCTGGTTTTGTGGCACCTGAACAAGGACAGGCACAAGACTGAGACAGAGATCAACAGAGGTTGGCCATCTGTAGGCCCATCTCCAACTTCCATGGACTTGGCTCATAGTCTGAAGCTATAACACTCATCCAGGCAGAGTTTGTATCTAACACAGGGGTTGGCAACCTACGGCCTGCGGGCCACATGCATTTTCCTTCTTGATCTTCAGTAACTGCTCGAGGTTTTTGTTGGTTTCTGCTAGTAGTATTGTGCCATCTGCATATCTTAGTCTGTTAATGTTCCTTCCTCCAAACTTCACTCCTGTCTCTCAGTCTAAGCCAGCTCTGTGCACAATCTTTTCTGTATACAGATTGAATAAACAAGGTGATAGTATACAGACTAGCCCAGGGGTCGGCAACCTATGGCCCGCGGGCCACATGCGGCCCGCCGAGCCGTTGGGACCGGCCCCAGCTCGGTCCTGCTGCCGATTGCCGCCGCCAAAGGCCCCGCAGGGTCTTTGGCCTGTCGCAGAAGCGCACGGGGCCTCTTGCACAGGCCCATGGGGCCATTGGCCTCCAGCACAGGTGCGCGGGGCCATTGGCCTCCAGCGTAGGTGCACGAGGCCATTGGTCTCTAGCGCAGGTGTGCAGGGAGGAGGAGAAGGAGGAGGGAGGAAGGAAGGAAGGAGCAGGAGGAGGAGGAGGAGGAAGAAGAAGAAGAAGAGGAGGAGGAGGATTTCCATTCCATTTTTACAGGTCTGCTTTGTTTTAACAATGATGATGATGATGATGATGGTGGTGGTGATGGTGATATTGATATGAGCCAGCTTCAGAGGCACGGCCAATGTAAATTGCTGTGATTTTTACAAACTCATGCGCAGTGAAGAAAAACCACAGACCCTTGACCAAGTACACACTTCTGAGAAGTACACTTGGTGCAAGAACTGTGAAACCACCTTGACATGTTCAATATGCATAGCCATGTGAACCCATGTTCAGTGTGAAACCCAAAGAGTTTGGTTATGCAATAAGCCTCTGAAATATTTGTACTTCTCAGAATGCTAGACTGAGTTATTCAGTGCACCTGCGCTGGAGGCCAATGGGCTTGCGTGCCTGTGCTGGAGGCCAATGGCCCCACGGGCCTGCACAAGAGGCCCCGTGCGCTTCCGCAACAGGCCAAAGGCCCCGCGGGGCCTTTGGCGGCAGCAATCGGCAGCAGGACCGAGCTGGGGCTGGTCCCAACGGTTCGGCAGGCCGCATGTGGCCCGCGGGCCGTAGGTTGCCGACCCCTGGGCTAGGCTGTATACTATCACCTTGTTTATTCAATCTGTATACAGAAAAGATTGTGCACAGAGCTGGCTTAGACTGAGAGACAGGAGGAGTGAAGTTTGGAGGAAGGAACATTAACAGACTAAGATATGCAGATGGCACAATACTACTAGCAGAAACCAACAAAAACCTCGAGCAATTACTGAAAATCAAGAAGGAAAATGTCAGGGTAGATTTAATGTCAAACATTAAGAAAACAAAAATAATGATTACAGATATTCTACAAGAATTCATCCTAGATAACAAGAAAACTGGCATAGTCAGAGAGTTCCCACAGCTAGGATCAAATATTGATCAGAACAAAAACTGCATTCACAAAATTAGAAGAAGACCAGGATTTGGCAGGGCAGCTATTAAAGAACCAGACAAGATCCTAAAGTGTAAAGATATAATTCTGAACACTAAAATGAGGATTGCCCAAGCCATCATATTCCCCATCATCATGTATGGATGTGCTAGCTGGACAGTGAAGAAAATCAACTCATTTGAGATGTGGTGCTGGAAAAGAATGCTGAAGATACTATGGACAGCTAAGCAAACAAACAAATGGGTTCTAGAACAGATCAAACCCAAACTAAATTGACTAAATTGATGCTGTTGTACTTTGGCTACATCATGAGAAGGCACAAATCATTAGAAAAGACAATGACGCTAGGAAACGTAGAAGGCAGTAGAAAGATGGCTGGATTCAATCAGAGAGGCCATCAGCCTGAGCCTGCAGAGCTTGAACAGATCAATGGGGCACAGGGAATCTTGAAGATGTTGGGTTCACCATGAGATGAAGTTGTTGTTGTTGTTGTTGTTGTTGTTTATATAGTGCTGTAGATTTGCACAGCGCTGTACATAAAACAATAAGTATATAAGAGAAAGCCTGCCTATGGCATAACAACAACAAACTGTCAACATCCTGTGGATCTCTGAGGGTGGGAGGTTTTTAAGGTATTTAATACTTCCTTTTGCCTTAGCTGATTGAGTTCAGCTCAGCCCCTCCTCAGCCTAGCACCCCAGGGCCAAACTTACCCAACTAAGAAGGTCAGCCTTCAACATATGCCTTGTAGCTGAAAGCAGAGTATCACAATCTGTAGTGTAAAGTATGGGCCATAAAAAAAGAAATAAAACTGAACAGTAAATGAATTAATCTAAACCCAATAAAATGTAGACATTGTATTATGCTTCTCCTCTTAACCTTTTCTAAGATTTAGGTGAAGTTCACTTTACGCATTAGGGATCTTGATTTATTTATCCTTTGTAACTGGGGGCGGGGGGGGGACAACACTTCTAAAATGCAGCAGAGGGCAAAGTCACTTCAGTTACAATCTGGTAAAAGAAAATGTCTCTGAACTGCAAACTGATTACTTTGTCGCCTTGGGGCATTATGACTGTCACAGAATTATAAAAAGCACAAGGATGTAGAGTGACCATATTGTCCCGCTATCGCTCACATCTTTGATTTTTAATTATAAATTAGATTGTAATATCCACTGTTACCTGCTATCCTAGAATTGGGTACAGTATGTTACTTTGTCAAACATAAAATCTTGTTTTTAAAGCAGGAGATACAAATGTAATGGGATATAAAGCAAACAATCATTAAATCAAATTTCTGGGGTGCAGAGAGAAGCCTTCTGTAGCTTGTGATAAGTGATAGCAGAAAATAGGCATCCTAAATGTTTCACATATTCAATAAGAAAAAAAATTAAGGAAAACCATCATTATACAGAACAGAAGTTATTCATTTCAATCATTCAATTAATTTTGATAATGAAGAAGATGAACAATAAGCACAAGGCTCATAACTATAGTTGAATGTGTTCATTAGATAGCACTATACATTACTAGAATTTTTTCCCCTTACACAAATCTACTATGCACAATGTATTTACAATGTCAGCAAAAATTCAGCTAATCCTATAGCAGAGAAAGGGTAATTTCAAAAGGTAATTGATGTCTTTTTAACCTAGAAATGTCAGATTGTATTGAGAATAATGGAGCCTGACACATCCAAGGTTAAAAGAGAACTTGCAAAATTGATCTACTTTGGATTCTGAATTTTTAAAGTAGTTAGTACTGCACTCTTACTGAAGTATGATAACACAGATATTTCCCTCAAGATCTGAAGGCTGCCTCCAAATTTCATGTTCCATGACCTGTTGGATGTAAGGCAGCAGAATTTCAACAAGCTACTTGTTTGGACTACCACTCCCAAAAGCATCCAGCCAGGACAACCATCTATTCTTGGGATAACAGACTGAGGTTTATTAAAAGTATTAATGGACCACCTTTTGGTGAACGGTAGAGTTATTGTTGTGTCCTTTCAAATCATTTCTTACTTATGGTGACCCTATGTTTATTGTGGAGTTTTCTTGGCAAGACTTGTTCAGAAGGAGTTTGTCTTTGCCTTCCTTTTTTCCTACCATACCCAAAATCCCTAAAAAAAACTCTTGGCTCACCAATTTCCATTGAAGACATTTTGGGGACATAGTAATAGCTATTCCCACTCAGTAAAGCCTCCAAGGGTTGCATTTGGCCATTTGGGACATTTCAGATACCCTGTTTCAGAGAAATGCCAACAGATTAAGACAATGTCATCTTGACAGTAAATGTGCTAACATCTGAAGAGATCCATTTTTCTTTATATGCAAGGTTGAGGTTGTTATACATAATATTATCCCATGTTTCAAACATCTAATTGGATTCTTAAGGAGTCATATGGATTCTGAGAGTGTAGATTAACTGCTGCCAAATCAAGACAAATTTGTTGCTTAAAGGTCATCATTGTTTGTGGTGATTTGCCAGAAAATTAGAAGTCATTCTTGACAATCAATTGCAGCTACAGAGATAATTGGATACAATATTTAATAATTTCTTCACAAGAACTGGCGTTTAGCTTGACTGATTAGAAGTTGCTGTTGAAGTAATTACAGTATATCTAAAGTTATTTCATGAGATATATAGCTAAGTCTCTGTTTTGCCAGGAGACCCATTTTGGAATCACCTATGGTTTTATGTGAGTAAATTATCAATGAGCTGAATAAAAATTTGTCTCAGGAATCATTCACAACAGAAAGACATTAGAGCAAGACCAAAGTTAGGAGCATCCTTATTGTTAAGCCTGACAATTGATTTGTCCTCTAAATTTGCTAACAGCACAATCCTACACATGTCTACTCAAATAGTACTTACTTCCAGGTTAGTGTGATAGGAGTGCAGCCCCTTTCTATAATTCTTAAAATTGCATGACCTTATTGTCTCCGAGTCAAGGATAAGAAGTAAAAAGGTTAAGTTTGATTATTTATTCATTTCATTTTTCTAGTTTCTAAGGATGAGGAACAAAACCCTGAACTGATTAGTTTTAGGGTGAGTAGACAGTCTGCAATTGATTATAACTAGTTCTGCTGCTATAGCTTCACTGGAACAGAAGAAAACTCCAACAGAGACAAGAAACTAGCTGTAAGGGATCAGAAACCTAATTTGTAATACATAACCATTCTCATCAGAGTTGGGCGGCATGATGAAAAACAATTGAGCATTGCAGTGATTCTGATAAAGCATCATTTCAGTCATGTGGGGAAATTTGCAATAAACTAATTAAAGCCCACTGTCTCACAGTGGGAATTCAGCTCCACATCAAACATTTGCATAAACCTTCCTAGATGGGGGTATTATGAATAATTACTAGTATGACTGAAGACACACCCGCATCAAGTCCACTTTCAGCTGTGTTGCATTAGCTAGCCACCTAGATAATCATCTGTTGGTGAAAGCGTATGGAGAAACCATCCATATCTCTGATACCTAAGGTGAGAGAGCTACTCTTTTTTTCCTTCTTGACTTCTTATTAAATTGAAACCAGCAAAATTCTCTTTTCCAGAATTTAACACAATGTAAACGTTAAGATTTTTGAACTAATGCCTTGGATTACAATATTTCTATGTTATTAGAGACAGAGATAGTCCTTGTTCAGATATAACAATGGGGTGGCTCATCCAGAAAGGGGGGGGGGATCTCTAGAAGTATCAAGAGTTTCCATTTCTTTTTGTTTTGAATTTGCCTGCATATTCCCTGGTTTGCATTGTCACATCTTGGCTCACCAATTTCAATTGAAGCTACTTTATTATAATTCAGAAGTTAAAACCCCACCTACTTGTGCAATATTACACTCACACATTCACCTGTTACAGACTGCCAAAATAAAGCTGCTTCGGGTCTCTTTGGAGGTATGCTGTTTAAATGATGCATGCATCCGAAGAATCCGGAAGCTGCACCAAAGCTGCACTCCAGTGCTTAGGAATGGAGTGTGGTTTTGGCGCGACCTCCGGACTCTTAGGACCCATGCATCATTTAAATAGCATACCTCCAAAGAGACCCGAAGCAGCTTTATTTTGGCAGTCTGTAACAGGCCATTAGGATCATTTTATTGTGGTGCAAACATTCCCTTTTCCCTGATTTGATCTCTGTTCAATCTGTGTCCTGGAAACAATAGCTCTGTTTACTGGCAGCAGTCATCTTAGCTTGTTCCATGATAATAGAAACAGACACCCAAGTTAAAAAAAAAAATGTCAGAAAACACTGAGTTAATTGAAATTGACCTGGGATGCAGGAAGAAAACATCCTTGGTAATTTCAAGAGTTCCCAGGAAATACTTCAGGATGAAGAAAATGTCATGTGATATCCAAAATAAAATTAGTTTATATGGGAGAAAAACCTGGGATTTCAGAGTTTTTCTGATCTGGAAGGGCTCTTAGGGCTCACCTACATTTGCTGGAATATTTTGGGGTCTCCCAGGAGTATTCTGGTCCTGAATCCCTCCTGAATCCCCATCTTGCTGGCTGAAGGTTTTTCTTGGCAAAAAATGAGTGGCTGCCTTCCCATATAGGCTGATTGGCAGTGCGAGCCAGCCAAACTCAGCAGGAATGCTCACCAGTATCATATTGGGAAGGGAGCCGGCCATCATCATCCTCATGCTTTGCTCTGGGTTTTGTTTTGTTTTGGAAAATCTGGAGCAAAAGGTAGGTCTTTTTAATGTGGGACCAAATCAGATCTGGGTGTTGTGTGGACAACCAGGACCTCATTCAGGGTTTGGGAACTGAATAGAGTAGTAGTGGCGGGGGGGGGGGGGGTTCAGGGTTTATAGGTAATGTAGACAAGCCCCAAGTCTAAGAAGCATGGTTTATTAAATTAAGAACTAGAATTGTGTTCATCTACTCCATACACCCACCTACTATAGGAATTCCAAGGATTTTATAATCACAGTTTCTCATTAAATGAGACAATTTGGTTTAACTTTTTTCAAACTAGGATATGTATCCAGGATGTGGTTTGCATTATTACGTGTAAGAAAAGATGAGAGAGAAAGGAAAGATGGAGCTTGCAGGTACAGCATACAGCCTCTGTCTTATACTCTATGATTTATTTGACAGAGACTGTGACACTGAAACAAAGCCACAGATTGTCCTCATTCATCTCAAATAACTCTAACAGCTTTCATATATACCAAAGCATTCCTCTTGGATAACTCTCCAAAAAAGTAATAACATTCTTGGCGTACACAGGGTTGGTGACAATTACAGCTGGGGGTAATGGACTACCACAACCAGTGTGGCATAGTGGTTTGAATATTGGACTACAGCTTGACCTTGGGTGAATCATACACTCTGAGCCCCAGAAAATTTCATGATAGGTTCACTTTAGGATCACCATAAATCAGAAACAATTTGGGGACACAACAATAATAATAATGTGCCACTAGCTGCATGCTGTTTCCAAAATGTAATTGCAGAATTTAAAGTTCCACATACCCAGTTTTGCAAAATGTGGCTGTCGGCAACAATCAGCATACTGATTCCTTAGTACAGTATAAGCAAAACAATAACTTTATTTGTTTGCCACATGCTGGCCACTCCAACCGCAGAGCTGCATGCCTGCACAAAGGGGATAATGTTTTGAAATAGCTCCAGGGCTTCAGTCACCTTAATTCAGCCTCAAGCTGAATAGGAAATAAGTACAATTATTAGTCATTAATTGAATCTCCTGTGCAAGAGAAGATCCATGAAAACAACTACAATTTAGATTCAAGACCTAATCCTTCAATAGTTTTATCCATTTCAATCTTCCATTCAATCAATTTGGGGTTTTTTTTCCTGCATTTTCCATCTCTCTGGAAAGGTTTCCTTGCAGGCATTGACAGAATTTCAGAATAATTTACCAGGAAGTCTTGTAGTTCAACTTTTTGCTGTTGTCACTGTACTTTTTGTACTGACACATATAACTTTAATGTAGAGGTTGAGTCTCCCTTATCTGCAATTTTGAAATCTGAAACACTTCAAAATCCGAAATTGTTCACATGGGTGGCTGATAGTGATGCTTTTCTAATACTTTCTGATGGTTCAGTGTATCACAAACTGTTTCATGAACAAAATTATTAAGCATATTGTGTATAAACTTGCGTTTAGTCTATATGTATCAGAAACATAAATGATTTTCATGTTTAGACTTGGGTCCTAGCTCCTAGCTCTCATTATGTATATGTGAATATTTCAAAATAAAATAAATCTGAAATCCAAAATAGTTCTGCAGGACCTCTCAGCTGCTTTCGATACCATCAACCATGGTATCCTTCTGGATCGCCTCTCTGGGATAGGACTTGGAGGTACTGTTTTACAGTGGCTCCTTTCCTTCCTGGAGGGGCGAACCCAGAAGTTGGTGCTAGGGGACTCTTTCTCTACCCCCCGGCCATTGGCCCGTGGGGTCCCTCAAAGTTCTGTGTTGTCCCCTATGCTATTTAACATATACATGAAGCCACTAGGAGAGGTCATCTACAGTTCTGGGCTGCAGTGTCATCAATATGCAGATGACACTCAACTGTACTACTCTTTTCCACCACAATCCAAGGAGGCTCTCCTGGTCCTAAACCAGTGTCTGTCATCAGTAATAGACTGGATGGGGGCAAATAAGTTGAAACTTAATCCAGACAAGACAGAGGTGCTCCTGGTCAGTTGGAAGGCAGATCAGGGAATAAGGATCCAGCCTATGTTAGATGGGGTTACACTCCCCCTGAAGATGCAGGTTCACACTTGGGGATACTCCTGGACTCAGCTCTAAACCTGGAGGTTCAGGCCTCTGCACTGACTAGGAGTGTTTGCACATTTAAAACTTGTGTTACAACTGTGTCCGTTCCTTGAAATACCGGATCTGGCCTCAGTGGGACATTCATTTGGACTACTGTAACGCACTCTACTTGAGGCTGTCTTTGAAGAATTTTCAGAAACTTCAGCTGGTCCAAAGTGCTGTAGCCAACCTGCTAATGGGGGCAGGTTATACAGATAATACAACGCTCTTGTTGAAACAGCTCCACTGGCTGCCAGTTTGTTTCTGATCACAATTCAAAGTGCTGGCGATGACCTATAAAACTCTATATGGCTCAGGTCCAGGCTATTTGGCAGACTGTAACTCCCTGTATGAGCCTGCCCGGTCTCTGAGATCCTCAGGAGAGGACAGATCCTCTCTGTCCCACCACCATCACAAGCATGGCTGGTGGGGACATGAGGGAGGGCCTTTTCCATTGCTGCCCCTAGACTCCCTGCCCAGCGAGGCCAGAATGGGCCCTTCCTTGATGGCTTTCCACCAACAGACAAAAACCTTCCTATTCAGACAGAAATTCAAAACAGAAAGCTTTTAAAGAATGGCCTGGGGTGCTATATTGCTGTAGTATATTTTAAACATTGTTATCTTTTAAAAGTATTTGATATTTTAATATGTAATTTGTTTTAATTATTGAAATAATTTAATTCTATTTTAATGTACTATTTTTGTATGTTTTTAATTGTATTGTTTTTTATGTTGTAAGCTGCTGTGAGTCCCAGTCTTGGGAGAAGGGTGGGATATAAATAAATATATCAATAATTATTATTATAATAACCTGTAAAAAAGGACTTAAAAATACTGTTTTGGTCAACCTTATATACTGTTTTGGGCAAAAAACAACAACACCATTTTGGTCAATCTAAATATTTTACTGTCTGTGGCCTATTTTATATATTTAAGCTCCCAGAAGGTGCAGTTTTATGCTGCTCCAGAAAGATTTCTAATGGTTCACGACTTCACTGGAATAGAAATGTTCCCTCACATGTGTTGACTAGCCCAGAGGATGGTAATATCAACATTGGAAAGAAACCTCATCAGATCTTTCATGGACTTACATGATATTACTTTACAATTATTACCACAGTGTTGACAAAGTAGACCAATCTGCTACTTCATAAAGGTACATAGTTCAGGTGTTTTGAAATGTGTGCATTGGTCTACAGTTAAGCCTGTGTCAAAGAAGCAAACATTGCTACAGGGATCCTATAATATTCTGTATAAGTCTTGGTGTGGCATTGTCTCATTCTTTCTTTCTTTGTTATTTTTCTTTGAGTAAAATAAAGCTTAGCATGAGTCTTAGGCTCAAGTGAAGTATATCACAACCATATGTGCAATGCTTCCTGTTACTACAACCACTTCTGTCAACAACTGCTGAGGGTTTGCTGTTAAAATGGATAAATGGATATACACATAATGGAAATATAGTTAAAGGAAAGGATAGGTAAATTATTGTAGAAAGAATTCAGGAATGACCCATCCATGAACATGCTCTCTTATAAATGAAAAGATTATCGACTTGCAGCTTCTTAAGCCTTCCTCCTTATAGCAGATGTTCCATATACATTGTAACATGGCTTGCTGTTTTTTGTAGCTTTGAAATAATCCTATTTGAGATGGGGCAATTTGTCACAATGCTGCTTCACTGTACATGCTGGGTTCATACAATATCTAAATCTGCTTTATCCTCATTGCCTCTTCAGCACAGTAATCCTTCAATTCTCAAAGAAAGTGACTGACAACAGACAGCAGCACCTTTCTGATCCTCTTTCTGATAGCAATGGGACAAACATTCAGCCATCTCTGTCCAGCAAGTCTTCTCTTCCTCCTCCGTCCACTGTACTAGGATTTTAAAATATATGTATAATGTTGGTGGAAAGAGAAATGCATATTCCTTTGGTCTTACAGTGGCCAAATAGGCATCTGGTGAAGATAAAGTAGTAGCCACAGTAGGACTATCCTGTATCTGTTTCTTTTAGTGTCCAATCAGCCCACATCTTGGGTTTGTCTGATGCTAAGATTAATATGCTCAGATTGTTAATGGCGCTGCCACTGGATTTGATTAAATACTTGCATTTTGAATAACATTTATTTTAGTACGAAGGTAAAGATTTTGGAAGCTTAATTGGTGCAATAATAGTCCACTACATCCATAAATGTTCTCTCTCTCTCTCTCACACACACACACACACACAGAGAGAGAGAGAGAGAGAGAGAGAGAGAGAGAGAGTCAGTCTTTGGGAAGGAGATCAGATTGGTTTTATTTCTTTAATTTCAATTAGCTTCTGTTCCAGGAGGGAATTTATTTGAAAAATGCTCTAAAATAGATAAAACCCCATAAACAAAGAGTTTAGAGATTAGATTCCTCAACCTGAAAATAATTGCAGTGGCCATCAAGGATTCTCTGCTCTGGGGCAGTTTGTTAGTTAAGTACCTTTATGTTGTTCTTTTCAAAACATGGCTGTCAAAATAGTTTTCTACAAAAGGCAAAATACACATACATAATTTCCCCAAAACCACAATGCTAGCATGTGTTTTATTTTGTTCTCAGCTAGCTTTGTTCTTCCCCAAAGGTGCTTTTTTCGGCTCCATCATTTATCACATTACAAGTAGGTGTTCTGTCTTTCCCTCTCAATTGTCCTTATCTCAGAAATAAAATGCTACGGACATATTGATTTATTACTTAACCACATTGACATGGGCTGAAGGCATAGCTTCAGCTATTAGAAAATAATCTCTTAATGAATTCACCTTGCAAACAATTTAAATAGACTAGGTTTACAAGGAATTTCCGATTAAAAGCTCAGCTAGAGTAGGATTTCTTTCCCAATTGTATGGAAAGATTTTTCAGAAGTCTTTCAAATACCTGCGAAATTATATTATCTTTTCTTAAAGTTACATGATATGTTTTCCTTTGGTTTACAGTGAATGTACTTAAATACATTAAAAGGATTTCTCAAATGAGATATGTTTTCTGAATATGAAGCATAATCAGCCGGTTGTCCATGTAGCCCAGTATGGTTCCTTTGAGGTGGTGACTACTGCAGACACAGAGGTTAAGCAAATAGCATAAACTGTAATGTAAATGGACACCATTGGGGTGGGGGTGATTGTTATGAGTGGTGTTTTATAACATTCATAGAAAGAGCTCGCATTTATTTCAGAAGTAAATCTGAGAATTTGTAGAGAACGATACGAGGGAGAAGATACTGGAATGTGTATGATGATCTCAAGCTAAGGATACAGAGAAGCCCTGGAGAAGTAGCAGTGGTTGGAGAGTGCTTCCCACTGTATTCCCACTTACAGTGGGCCTCTTTGTAACTATCCTATTCTATTGTCCCAATTTATCATTATGGACTTGTCACAGAGCTATACTGAAGTTACCATGCCACCCCCAGCAGTCATTTGAAATGTCAGTGCTATGTAGGTTTGTTGTATGTAGACCTATAGTTTCAGGAAAATCTTAAATACGGTTTTAGTTTTTCTGGAGCCCTAGGTGAGGCTTTTTTTTTTTTAACCGAAATGGGATAGTACAGTGTGGAGACTGTAAAGTGCTAGTCTTTTGTCGTATATTTGAAAAATGAAGAATCTTGTTGTGAAGGTACATCAATATCCTGCATGTTGCCTGGAAAGCAGAGTCTAAGAATAAATGCTGAACAAGCAAGCTAGCACCCATATTACACATGCCCAAGGGACATGGAAAAAGCACAGAGGCAAAATGCACTTAAATCCCCATAAAGTTACACAAATGTATTCCTTTTATTTCTTCATAGATAAACACATACAGATTCTATTTAAATTATTTTTGTTTTAAAATTTTTTATTTATATGTTTTGGGTATATAGGGAGGGAGGGAGATTGTTGTATCTTGCAGAATGCTCAGGGTTAAGAAAACCCACCTAGAAATTTTTATAATGCAGAAATTTGCTGGCTTTTCAAATCATCGCTACTACATTTAATACTATAATTTAAAGAAATGTACCTATATACACAAATCCTTCCTGGACATAGAAAAACTCCTGGAAAAGGAAGAAGAAGAATCTGGCTGATTAGTCCCAACTGGAGTAACTCCATTAACTCAGTGGGATTTACCTATATGTTGACAACCGTATCACCACCAGGCCAATGAACACTCATTTTGAAGGTCTTACCAGAGAACTGAGGATAACTTCATCAGTCTAGTGAAGGCCTCCAGGTCTGATAGGACAACCATCCTGAAAAGGAAAAAAATAGCAAGACCCAGGGACTGGTTTGTTTCAGTACCAGTCTCCAGAACCCTGCCATTATACAAACCTGAAGTCTTCTACTGGCCACTGAATTTCCAGGAGAAGAGACATGGCATCCCAGGCAAAAGTAGCATGCAAGAAATTTGCATGCTATATGTACTTTTCGGTGACGGTCTATTTCAACATCTCATGTCTGTTTGAAATGAAGTGATAGTCAGAATGCAAGAATTCTCTGCTGATATAGTTTGAACCAGCTGGGTGCTCTTGTTGCACAATAATTTCCAAGCTGCTGTGAATTCAGCTGTACTACAATGGATAGCTGGAGGAAGATGGGAATTACAGAGAGAGAGAGAGAGAGAGATCCTTGTTGCTAACATGGTTTTCAAAAGAAAGAAACTCCCTCCCACACAGATTTGTTTTTTGGGTGGACACTGCTCACTTCCAATTATGTTGTACCATCCACTAATGCCTGCTGTCAGCCAGAAACAAAGAGCTCCAGGAGTGGGGAACAAGTTCTCAGCAGTAAAATTGTTTCTTTCTGGTCCTACAATGGCTTACAGAAAAAGAAAACATTCCTGCTGAAGTTACATAATTATGTGTTAGATAACCCTGTCAGAATCCCGGAGGAGGGCCAACAATGCTGTTTTATTCTCATTAAAGATCAGTACACTCCTGTCAATTACCTGCCAACCTGAGGTCACGCTGCTCTGGGGACATACCTTTCCTGCAATAAAAGTGAGGCAATATTTGTACTGAAGCTCCTTCTAAATAACATCCTATGGATAGGAGAAAGGGAAAGAGGTGAAATCCCTTTCACAAACTGCTGTTCAATAACCAGATGGACCACCAGGTCAGAGAGTCTGCTGTCTGTGATCTACAAAGCCATCAGTCCTCTTCTGCTTGACAAACAACAAGCTATTACTGCCTAGAGTCCCAAGCACCAAGCAAAAGGAAGAACCAAGAATTCATTTCAAAACAAAAAAACAGGGTTCTAATCTGGTGCAAAGAAATCTGAAGAGTTCCAAGCATATTAGGAAATTATAAATAGATTATTATTTTCTGGACACTCATCTTCTGCATGAAGAACGTCTGAATAGAAACAGATGTGGGGTTTGGGACATGATAGCTCTCAAACAAATTTACACAAGCTTGTTGTTTAAAATTATTTTCATTGCTTTTAATCTGTTCTAAATGTTAAATTGTTTATTATGCTTTTAGGCTTTAAATTACTGTTAATGTTTTACATTGCTTTAAAGTATTCATATTGACTTTATTGCATGTATGCTGAGATACTCAGATATAAGGTGGGATATAAACATTTAACAAATTAATAGAAGGAGTCAGAATGAAAGTTCAGGATGTGGATAGGGCAATGGGAAAGGAAACAAGAGTCAAACAGTAATTCTGCACCCTCACAAAACTTTCCTTTACTTCCCAAATTTCTTGCATTGCAAAGAGTGAGACACTGAAAGTAATTAACACCTAAAACATTTATATTTGCTATGAAAAAATCTTCTGGTTTACTTTGCTTGCCATTTTCTACTAAACGGTATTTCTAAATGCTAAACTGAAATTACTGCAATACTAGAAATGTGAAGACCGAAGGACATTTTCATGGTGGGGGACAGAAGTCTTATATGGGGGGGGGGGGTAATGATCTCATTTTCCACCCACCCCTTGTGGCTTTACCCCTACCCCTAAACAAGGTGCACACGGGGAACATGCCTTCACAGAGTGTACTTTTTAAAGTGGAAGTGGTCCACTTCTTGCCGTGACATCATCAAGTTTCCCTTTTGACAAAATTGGCTAATAGTGTATGATAGTAGGGGGCAGTGTTCACCCCAGTTACTATGCTGAGGGAGCCAGGGTTGTCAAAGATGACCCCATGCTCATGGGGCCAGCATGACCAAATGCTGAGGCACATAGAATGCTGTTACCTTCTCATCAAAGTGATACCTATGTATCTATTAGCACTTCTATACACTTTTGAACTGCTAGGTTGGCAGAAACTCCATCACGTGGCGCTTGGGTCTTGAACCACCAATCTGCCAACCTTGTGATTGTCAGCAGTCTTAACTGCTAAGCCAGCACATCCCATTCCTGAAGACCATACTTTATTTATATAAATGCAAAGTTGGAAAAATAGGTGACTAATGAGTTAGTGTTTACTATAACATAGGTTGAATGGCCATGCAAGGAGGAAGAACATGGATTATAGTAGCACACCTAACTGCAAAGTTACACACTCATTAAGTAACAGTGGATTTTTGTGAATAAATCTTGTATACATTCATGCTACAGAGTTCCAGCCAAAGGGTTGGAGTCAGGATCTGTTTTGTGGGGAGGGGCTGGATCTAGGATCTTCTGTGGAGGAGTTGGATCAAGGATCTATTGAAGAAGATTATAACAAGGGGTAAAAAGTGTTAAGGAAGTGTATTGTTACTGTCATTCTTGTACGATTGGGGGAAAGATTTTCACATGATGTCATCCTCCTATCATTCTTGTAACATCCTCAAAGCATCGTGCTACTGGAATAACCCATTAATGATTTTTAAAAAGTGTGAAAGGCTTGGCAATCACAATTCATTTGCACTATTGCAGAACGTATGAAAAGCAATTACGATTCAATAGCAATATATAGACAATTTGCCAATCCATCCAGTCATTCTCTCAGAGTGCATTTCAGCAGAAACACTTCCTGTGTCATATAGGAGGATTGAGTAAACGGCGAGAGATTAACCGGTTTTCCACCCCCTCACAATTCCTATCCTAAGGAGATGTCTTCTCATGAATTCCATCAACCAAAAGGTTGGTAAATATCTCTCAAGAATGATAAACCAATGCTAAAGGCTACCAACATGTGGAAATAAAATGCGCTATTTGCTGCTCTTGAATTGTTAATGAAATGTTATTGTGACTCGTGTGTAGAAGTAAGTGTTTTAATATCTCAATTGTATTGTTCTTCCTCAATAATGATAGAACAACTAATTTACGTTTTCAAGATTAACAGGGGAAAACTTCAATAAGTAAGTAGGTTCCAAGAGGAAGGAAGTTTTAGTTAAATAAAAGAAGATGGTATAAGGCTACACTGGATTATGGAAAAGTAATGGAATTATGTTTAATGTACGACATAGGAACGTTGGAAACATAATTGTGTGGAAAAAAGATGTTATACTTTCAAAAAAATATATATATAAAAAAATAATAATGATAGAACAACACTACAAAGCTAGAAAAAGCCCCGCATGATAATGTTCTTTGTGATTACAGAATGAAGTGGAGATTGTCTATGTAACTGAGACAGCGACTTTGCTCTAGATTTCACTCCAAACCTTAAAAGGGACTGTGTGGGGTTACACTTAACAAACTGCTTTCCCAAGATCTGTCTAAACCCCCACTGCCACCAAATGTGAAGATTCCAAAAATTTCAGGTTACCACTAAGAGTGAGGACTTTCCCTAGTCCCCAGCTCTCCCACCAATGTAAAGACCTCTTCCTGCCCTACTATTACAGGCCAGATGAATTTTAGTTGGCCACTCCTCAGCTTGTGCATATACCATTAAAATGTTTATATATCATGAAATAACCTAGTAGAAACCTATGTATGGTAGAATAGAGATCGTTAGATTAGTGGCAGTGGGTAAGTACAGACCAGCATCAAAGGCCAGCATATGGGCGGGGTGGGAATATGGCATCCGCACAAGACATGCCCCAACTCTGCCTCATGCCAGTGTGACACCGCATGCCCCAGCACACGGTGGGCAGTGTCACAGTGCTCCTCTGGCGCTAGATAACACAGCATCAAAGGAGTGCCGAAAAGCCATGGTACCAGCAGCTATTGCGTCCTTTCCACAGCGCAGAAAGAGCCACTTTTTGCAACTATTTTTTGCATCACAGAAAGGCCAGGTCAGGGTTGCAGCATGCAGTTTCCATAAGTCTCAATCTGGCAAAGAAAGAGGCAGCTGAAGGCCGACCCTTAGGGACAGTCTGTTCAGCCCCAATGTCTGACCATTTTCTGTCTTGTAATAAAAGAAAGGGAAAATCTTGTTTAGATTTCAAGTTGGGAAGAATGTCAGATTTTCCTTTAAAGAATGTAAACAAAAACCACAGAGAATGACCTCAGGTCACCCTGAGGCACCTGAGACACCTGAGAACAGGTAACAGGATGTTTTCTTAAAGTGGAGTGTGTACTAGAGTCTAGAGACCAGAGTCTAGTGCACCAAACAAAAAGTTAAGAGTAAACCTTTGATTGGATCATGGAGGCAATAAGTAGGCATCAGAAAAGAATAAAAATGCTAACCAAGTGCCACAACTTAAGCTGCTTAAGTAGACCTCCAACTATGTGATTAGGGAGAATCTGATTGTGATGATACAAAGATAAGTTTACATATTAGTTGGTTTAGAAGGATGGTGTTTTTATATGTAAAGTATTAGATAGATAAAGTCCTTATGAATGTCCTGATGAATATGATGGGATGGCTATATAACTTGATATAAGAGGCCGTATATGTAACGCAATGAAATAATGCCTTATATATTATGGAAATATATTAAGGAAATATAACTTTTTTGTGGATTGGGATATATATTGATCATTTCCAGTCCACCATTTTGTTTTCCATATTTGTTGACATATGTTAGTTGACCCTTTAGTTGCTTCTATCTATGTGCATTGTAGCAGTTAAGATGTAATATAATCTGTTCTCAGTGATTCATTTTTACCAGTTTCTCTTATTGCAGCTTCCACTTCAATTTTTAGAATTTGGGGTTCATCTTGTTCATATTTGAACAAGTATGAAAAGTTTATACCTGTGTGAAAAACTATGAAAAATTAGAGTGTTACAGTTTTATAATAAACACTTCAGCACACTAAATTCCACAATAAACTGATCAAAATATATTGCTTTTAAAAGAAGTTTACAGATTAGTAATTCTATTACTCATTTCTGTTCCCTTTCATAATTAACATCAAAAAAATTGAACTGGGAATTTTCTCTCTCTTTTTCCTCCAGAAGCTAGCTTTTTTCTTCTCTGGACCTCTCTCTCTGGAATAGCTATTGTTAAGTGTCACCCAGGCTGTGTGATATTTTGTGTGATCTAAGGTTCAAAAGAAGTTTAGCTCTCTTGCCTGTTTAAAGCATTTCCAACTTCATGTGGCCTCATATGCTCTAGTGAATCTGGACATAAGTTCTAGAGACACCAAATGTTAAAAAGCCTTTGAAAAAGAAATCCACCACAAAACCTTCCTCCGTCCCTAGAAGGACAATGAAGTTATTTATGAAAAATCTGACCTTTAGATCTCATATTTACATTTTACTAGCATTATCCCCAGGAAACATATATCAAGAGCAGTGAAATGACAGCCACAGACCAGTGCCTGGTAATAAAATAGATGGCAAATTTAATAAATAATGTGTTCGAAAGCAAAAGGAAGGAAACAATCTCAGCAAGATGCAAGCTGGCTTCATATCTGCATCAGCACACACTGCTTTACAATGGAAGGCATGCTGACCAAGCAATCTCCAGCACTTGCTGGTGTTTTTGAAAGGACTACACTGTCAGGGATGATGGGAGTTGTAGCTCTTCACCTCTGGCTCGAACTCACCACCTTGTTACGCACCGGCGCTGACCAGTTTTGGTCAGTGGTTAAAGCTTTGCTATAAAGCAGCAGAGTTACAGAGAATAGGCTGAAGACCCTGACAAACTCCCCAAGCCTTCTCACTCTTGCTTCCACAGAAGTCTTCACACATCTTCAGGATCCAGCTGGCTCTTGTATCTTCACCCAAGACACCAGACAACTCAGTAGTCTTATATAAAAGATCTACTTTATTCTACTATATACAGCTCCAAAACTCTCCAATACAACTCCTCACTACTATCCACAAAATACATTGGGATTCATAGCCATTATTATAGTCATTGGAAAACACCACCCACTCTTGTCAGTTTCCACCCAGTGGGCGTGTACAACCATTCTCATTGGTTCTCTTGGTTCATCCCATAATTAATGATTTCATCATTTCACCTTGTCCACTTTAACAATTCTCAGGTGTGTTCAATTATTCACTTTGCATTTCTGTCCTTGGCATTTAGGACTTGTTAATTGCATTACCTTATACACCTGTGTGGCTCCTAATTGCTTCTGCTGAGTCATCCTGACTCTCACATACAAGTTTTATTTCTTTCACTGTATATCCCATGTTGCTTTTTCCTTAACATACACACGCACAGGTCACTGCCTCTTTGAGCAAGATATGTGCTTGAGCTTCCTGGATATGGCAAAGCATAGAAGAATTCCTTTTGTATACTACAACTTCTAGAATCATCATCATCATCATCATCATCAATAATAATAATAATCCAAATTCTTGACTATGGTCTACTGAAGATCACAAAACTGATGCCACAGTACTTTGAATATAGCATGAGACAATATGGATAATATAGTGAAGCTTGGTAAAGTGGAAGGCAGTAGGAAAAGAGGGAGACTGCACTATAGGTGGATAGACTAAAAAACAACAACACAGTGGCCCTGGGTTTGGAAGACCTGAGCAGGACACTTGATGACCTGCAACTTTCATTCACTGGGCTACAATAGGTTGAAGTTGATTGACATCAAATAAAAACAAATGGTCCCATGACTATTGGAAGATACTGCTACAACTTACTTCCTTTGATTTGGCACATGGGTACAACATTGGCCACAACAAAAGGCAAAACAGATGGTCACCTTAGGTCCCTCTGATTCTTCTCTTCCTTTATTTCACAACAATCTTGTTTGACAGGCTATGGTTGCTGTAGTTCTTTCTAAAGCTCCATCGGTTTTCTGGGAAAGCTTTGGATGTACTATGGCTACTATTATCCATTGAACCCTGCTACCCTGTTACTGTGGGTCATGGAGGGAGAGGAAAGACAAATAATTCCCTCCCTAGTCAATGCCATTTCTTTTATCCCACTAAAAAAAAAAAACCTATAAAAGGATAGCAGAAAGATTTGGAACATTTGCTTGACCATGAGCAGGGAAACCAGAAATGTCTTTCCACTCAGAGTTTGATTCAAGTGGAAAAGGAAATTTGGAACTTGGAAAACTCACCTTGTCTTTTCAGATGGACTTTCTGGGTCTCTGCAGCTAATTTTGAGCATGGCTCAGCCTTCTCAGTAATTATTATTATTTTTATTATTATTATTATCCCGCTCTTTTCTCAGAACTGGGGCACTGTAGAGACTGGCGCTATGCGCCAGCCTGGAACCAATTTTAGGGCTCGGGAGAGCAGAGTGTCCACACGCTCCTGAGCCCTACTGCACACCACCAGCGCCATCATGGCTTGACCCCATCCACATGGGGGCTGCCATGATGACGTACATGTGGCGCAGCATCCAAACGGCACCATGCCATACATACATCATTGGTGTGTGCAAAGGTGGCAATGGTGCCCTATGCACACCCTAAAAAGAACCCCCAGGAGGAGATTCTTTTTAGGGCTCCTGAAGGCCGCGCCGTTTGGTTGCTGCAGCGTTTGTTGGGGTTGGAAAGGGGTGGCGTCCGTCCAGACCCTGGGACTTAGAACAGCTAGAACTGGGACTCAGTGATACCTTCTCGAATCTGGAATTCCTTTCCTAAGGAGGATAGAAAAACTGTCCTTCCCTCAGCAGGCAAAACCGTGCTTATTTTTTAATGTTTTTTTACAGCCTTTTGAAAACTGATTGCTTTTAAAGAAAGAGTCTTCAGTAGCATGGTGTACTCCTTTTAAGTTATTTTTTTAACCTTTTTGTTATTTTTATGTCATATTTTAATTACATTTTAATTACATTGTAATGTTAACCTTTTAATAATAATAAATAAAATCTTTATTTGTATCCCGCCCTTCCAAAAGATCAGGGCGGCTTACAGTGGTGCAACGAGTGCAAACAAAATACAGAAGTTAAAAACATGTAATCAACAGTAACAACAGTCTAAAAAATAACAATAAAAGCCCCTTAGCCCAACCTCATGGCCACGGAAGAGGAGGGAGGCCCACAGGATATTTAATCGGGGAATGCCTGCTTGAATAGGAAGGTTTTGAGGTCCTTCCTAAATTGCTATATTGTATTTGTAAGATGCTTTGAATCCCAGTGGATGGGTGATTGGGTAGGTGGGGGTTGGATATAAATAAAATTAAGTTAAATAATGATAAGATGAAGAAGCCACCATGGTCTAGTGGTATGACTTTGTAAACCAAGGTTCAAATCCCTGCTCAGCTATGGAAACCAACTAGATGACCTTGGGTAAGAGATACTCTCTTAGCCTCAGAGGAAGGCCAAGGTAAACCACCTCTGAACAAATCTTGCCAAGAAAACTCCATGATAGCATCACTTTATAGTTGCCTTACATTGGAAATGACTTGCTGGCACACAATAACTATACAGAAGAAGATGAAGTAGCCTTTTGCCACATCACTAGTTTTTGCAGAACACAAAATAGATTCTACAAGCTTGAAGTATGCCATCTCTTATTTTAGTTTTGCAACTAGTGCCAATCAACATGGTTTTGCCATATGGTGTTTAGATGCCATCTTTTGTGAACCCAAGCATCTGCCATTTATGAGACAACCAAACATATCTTGAAGAAACAGGAAGGGCAGAATGCTTCTACTGATGTTTTGACATAACACAATGATCATACTTATTGCCTATATGTATTTTTACATGTACATAGTTTTGTATGTTTAAAGTGACAATTTGTTAAGCTGAGATGTTTTCAAAGAATTTTACATTTTTAATAAACAAACAAACAACCCCCTGATGCCTCTCTTTTCTCCTCCCACTGAGTCTCATCTCACAGAAACCATCGCTTATGCTGAACTCCAGTGTTTTAAAGGGATGGAGATGAACTGCACAGTCTGCTTCTACCAAATGACAGATGTGTGGGGTGCTGCTCCAGTGACACCCTTGTGTGGCTGGTTTGAGGTGGGGGCTTCTTTCTCCTTTTAATTTGTTTTTTTATGTTTTGATTATATTTTACTATTTTCACTGTATTTGTTCAGTGTGCTGGTCTCATCACAGAAAGGATGATCGTCAAGTTTCAAATGTCTTAATAATCAAATAAAATAATAAAATATAATTGTATCAACTGAAAGTCACCAAATGTAATATTATAATAATGGGGAAATGTGATGGTATAAATATATAGGACGTCAGTGCTCATCATGATCCCAAGACCAATTTCTCCAGCAGACTGCCAGGAATGTCAAATCAAATCAAATTTACCATTAAAGCCATATGTCATAACCCAAGATTTCTAGTGTCAGAAAACAGTCTACTGTGCAGGTGTGGCTGACTTGTTTTTCTTGAAATTAAAATGCAGCTTTACTGACAAAATACACTGAGCTCTTGGTATCCTTTGGGGTTGGATTCTGGGACACCTCGCTCTCATGGATACCAAAATCCATGGCTACTCGAGTCTCATTAAATACAAGGGTGTAGTGAAATTGTGTCCCTCATATAAAATAGCCAAATCAAGGCTTGCTTTTTGGAATTCATAATTCTTGGAATATCTTCAAGATGTGGATATTGAATCTGTGGCTGTTGAATCCTTGGATATGGAGGACCAATTGTATTTATGTTAGGGCATGCAAGATAGTTGTTTTAAACTATTTATAATCATTATAAATAAGGCTAGTTTAGGAATGAATTTTGAAGGGACTTGAACTCAGGAAAATGATCAAAATGATCACATTTTTATATTCATACGGCTTGATTCACTGAAGCAACGTAGTGTGAAAATGCCTTCAAATTCTTTCCTCTCATCGTTTTTCAGGTCCATAATATTGTTTCGGGTCAGTTCTATACTATTGCTAATATGATTTGTCATTCTTCGTCAAAATGATGGAAATTGGAAAGCAGCTTTTTATTCAGTTTTAGTACATAACTATCAAGGAACAATCAAGGAAGGAAATGGCTCTGAAATCAAGGTGATACTGAGGGCGGGAACCTGTAGACAGGCCAAAAAAACTCATTAAGAACAAGATCGTTACACAAATACGTGGGTTCTTCTATGTGTATACACATGTGTTTGTATTCTGAAAACCAATTAGCTGATTTCATTGCTTCCTGGGACTCTTCTTTATAACAACCAACTTTGAGAAACAAACCCAGAGAATGTGTTCCTTTGTAGCCTACTTTTCTGTTAACCTACAGAGTGGCTCTTTTTTAGCCAGTACTTGGATTAGTAATGATGAACCCTGAATTTGTGTGTAATGATGAATCCTGAATGTGTGTGTCTGTATATGGTGTGAAGCACTTGGCAAACACCTCACTATATTGTCCAACATGTGCTTGCTTGCCAACCAGTGATTGCTGAAGGAATGGTATAAATTCCTGCTCTGCCCTATTTCTCTGGCTAAACTCTCTTAATTGTAATCCAGTTCTAGCCTAAGATGCTCAGTGACTCCTGATGCTGAGGGCTCCCTTGCCCAGTTCATCACTTCTCCTTTCTTGCTACCACACTACATTTCAATATTCATTGATATGGTTATCTACTCATCTTGACTTTAGGCAACATCCTTCCTCCTGCCTTTGTCCCTCAATGACCATTGTTAAAACTGAACTTGTCACTTCATCTCCATACCCACAAAGTTTTACATTCTATTGACATTCTCATACATAGCCTGCTTCCATAAGTCTGTCCCTGATTTCTCCATTCTACCCCTGAAGAAGTAGACTCAAGTCTACAAAAGCTCATGCTACCAGCTTCTTTCTTTCAGTTAGTCTCAAAAGTGCTAAAAGATTCCATTTCATACTGATTTTCCTAACTACCATAGCTATGTCTTTGAATCCTGATGCTACAGTTCCCTTGGATTTGCTTGTTTTGTTCCATATATCCCTCTCATGCTATACTTTCACCCAAATTGGGTAGCTTCACTGTCACAACTGGAGCCTAGGCACCATGTTTGCCCATACAGCTGAATGAATCTATCTAAGAAGTCCAGATTTTTAGGTATAGAATCAGAACACACTTGTGCACCACTCAGGATAAGGCATTACACAGTGGCTAAAACACTTGTCTTTTACATGGTCTTCTCAAATCTTAGTGTATTTTGTGTGATGCATGAAAACAGAAAGGATGTTTGTAGCACTTTGAAGAGGTACAAATTTATTAGGCGATTTCAAGTATAGCTTACTTCAGCAAACCCATCTCAAGGTGGAATAAACAAGCAAGTCTATAAGGTGCCACAGTATTCTGATTTTGCTCTAACAGATTAACACATCTGGGAACTGCATGAAATTAGGTAATAAACACACACCATAGAAATGCGCCAGAGGAGCTACAAATGCCTAGTAGAGTATTCTCTCTAGGAATCTCTAGGTCTTTCAGTGTAACATTTAGTTAAAGTTGACCATAGAGTTGCCCTACATATTCCTAGAGAGAACATATTGATCAAATCTGTGAATAATCAAATCTGCAAATATAGAGGGATGAATGTATATTGGCTGGACTCAGTAATACACTCTAAGTGAAAATGGTAAAACTAATGAAGTTTGACTTCATAATTAAACTGTGAAGCACTTTCAACCATCAATTTACATATGTTTTGGGTATATTTTCCATATGACCATAGTGAAGATGAAGGTTAATTTATAATTCCTAAACAGTAGAGGTTATTTTATCCTTGAGTAAATTTTGACTGCTCATAACCAAAGTTTATTTCTTTTCTTTTTTAAAAAACTAATACCATTGGTAATAACATTTTTCTCATACGAATAATATACATAGTGTTCTCCAACCAATTGTACATTGATTTACTTCAGTTTTTTTATAACTTCATATTTGAAATTAAGTTAAGTGGTAATTTTCTCAAGGTAACATATCACCTGGAGCAAAGAAAAACAAGTTTGTTGATCATACAGCAGAACAGCCATGCAGTGCTAAGAGCATTCCTGTTCTGTGGTCAAAATGTGCAATTTGCATGTGTAAAAGAAACCAAAAAAAAAATACTTAAAGGCTACCAAGATGGAAATAAAATGATTTGACTGATAGTGCTGACTTTACAGTTGTTTATCATCACATAATGGAGTTTCAGAAGCTTCATATTTTGCTTTTACAAATAAATATACAGAAATATAATTCTCATCCAAGGACTGAGACGAAACATAGGAAGACATTCAGTAACATAAATCATGCAGCAAATTCATTAGTAATACTTTCCCAGCACACGAAAAGGGAATAATTCATCCTCCCAATATGTTCAGCTAACCTTGTTCAAGCTAAAGGAAAAATCAAAAGGCTCTGCTACAGATGAGCGAACCTACCCTCAGCATATTTTCTGTGATAGAAGTGAAAAAGGTCAAACGATGAAGGCATCAACATCCACTCGTAAAAATCAAGCAGTAAAAGTTGTGAGAAAGCCCACTAAAATTCTCACAAAACTGTATCAGATAGTACTTTAGTAGCAATCAAAGCAGTTTATTATCTCATGCCAAGTGTGCTAGACCCAGGGCCAGAAACAAGAGTGTAGTAACAGCATATTATATGCCATTGTTCTATACTTGGCCACTACAAGATGAAGATACACTTGATTGCCTGATCCTGGTAAAATATTCACATGAATTAGATGTCAACACATTTGTTCCAAGGGATGAAATATCTAGCATTCTCAGCAATTCATGGTATATCCATCATGGTATAGCCATTGTGAATGAACATAAACAGAATTCCTTCACTAATATGAAGGCAGTGTTGTATCTATTTTAGGACTTTGGGATCCCCTTTAGAAGATCTGATATGTTTTGAGAACCACGGGCAATCATTGTCAATAGTGTATATAACACAGAACATGTGCAATTCAGGAAGTTTTATCAAGCAAGTCTTCATACCGAATGCAGGAAATTTCTGATGGATTCTCTTCAGTAATTAATTACTGTGACAGAAGAGACACAGGTGTGAGGCAGCACACAGCTACTTCGGAATGACTGTCTACCAAGTGGCACTGCAGAGTAAGAGTTAATGAAAACTAGATTGATCTGTTCACCTTTCTTGCAGAGATTAGCTCAAAATGAAGCTTCAACAAATTCCAAACAAGTGCATATGGAGAACTTATTTCCAGTGTCAGTCATTTTGACACAAGTAATGTTGCTTCATGCAACCATGAAGAAGCAGACTCCATGGGATAGGATATATGCACCAGTGTTTCTCAAGAAGACAGATCAGATTGTTTGATTTATATGACATATTCATTGTCTTTTTTTCCCTTTAGGTCCCCAAGAGCAAGAAGAAGGGCCCTCCCTCCAGTCCATCAGCCATGGTCAGGGGGAGAGACTGACCAATGAACCTGATCCCTTCCCCACCACCATTCCCTTCTTTTGTGTCATGTCTTTTTAGATTGTAAGCCTGAGGGCAAGGAAACATCTGTAAGCCGCTCTGAGAGCCTTTAGGGCTGAAGAGTGAGGTATAAATACAATCAATCAATCAATCAATCAATAAGAGAGTAGGCTTTGGTACCAGGGGAGAATCTTACATACATAACTGCATATGACAGCACCCCAAAACAAAACAAACAATAGCCCTCATGTCAAAACATGACCAAAAAAAAAAAAAAAAGACAAAAGTCTTGTGGAATACTCTATCAATATTTGCCAGAAAAGTGGAAAACAGAGAATGGGGAAATCTGTTCAGTTTTCAAAGATGCTTTCAGACATGAAAGACAGAGAATTAAAGGTAACTGCAGACAGTACACAGTAGTGATATATGGCTGCTTTCTACTAACCTTGACACAATATATACCATTTGCCATTTTGTTCATACAGTGGGCCCTTAGTATCCACTGGTGTTTAGATCCAGGATCCCCTGTAGATATCAAAATCCACAGATACTCAAGTCCCGTTAAATGCAATGGCATAATCAAAGGGTGTCCCTTGTATAACGTGGCAAAATCAGAGTTTGCTTTTGGGAACATACACACACACAACACACAGTTGAATCTGTAGATAAAGAATCCATATATGTGGAGGGTGGACTGTATATGCAGAGGATTACTGAAGGAGAAACAAGTACATACGAAGGCTCCTACTGGATCAGAACAAAGATGTATCATTGTAATCTAGCACCAAGCTCCTCACAGGGACCAGCCAGATGTCTCTTGGAAGGAGATATTAAATATTTAAAAACAGAGACAAGGGCAATAGCCTTTTCCCTCCGTTGTTTTCTCAACAGTTGGTGTTCAGAGGCATGCTGCTTCTGATCTCAGAGCAGCATGTTGCCATCATGACTAGCAGTCATTGATAGCCTTGCCCTTCATGAAGGATATTCACATCTTCCTTCAGCATGGATTTGGAATCAGAGCCATATTGGGTGGAAACAACTTTTAATCTGAATTCTTGCCAGGAATTCATTTACAGGATGCAAAACAATACCAGATTATCAAATATATCAGTGTCATTCAACAGCCTCTTACATAGCTACTAAGACTGCCATTATATGAAGACTGCTCATTTATTTCATTACTTACTTGCCAGTTCCAATTAACAAATGGCATGAAATTAACTCACCACCTCAGCAACTATTTTGGAAATATTTATTTATTTATTTATTTAAAGGATTTATATCCTGCCTTTCTCCCACAATGGGAGAAAAAATGATTGTTGGTACCAAATAATGTCAAATTTATGCTGGCCCTGTGTTTTTTTAAAAATATACATTTAAAATGTGTTTGGCTTGACTTGGGTCAAATATTAGCTTTCAGTTAGATATGATCCTTAACAGCATATGCTGCCATGGCAGTCAAAATCTACACAAGGAACGTATTTCATACAAAGAAAAGTTACTGTAGTCAATAATTATTTCATTTTCTCATGGGCAAATCATTTACCATAATAATTTGAGTGTGCCTATCAAGGCTTTCATTCCATCAAACCTTTTGCAAAACTGGAAGAAAGTTAAAATGTTAAAATCCACCGTCAGTGATATCACAAATAGAGTAGCTACTCCATTACTTTAGCTACCATGTCTGAAAAGACTATTTATCCCCAAAGCTACATTCTAGTACCGCTAGAGAAATGTAAATTGTAAGCCCAAAATTTTGTTTACATCCACACTCCATCTATACATATATGTATGGGAAAAAAGTAAATTGAAATGTCAGGGCAACTGGACCTTGGAGATTGAATGTATTATATTTATAAAGTTGAAGATATGTGAAGATATCTTTAGTATCCTACCTCTTTAATTTTTTTTAATACATTCTGCAGCAAGATTGCTTCTTTGTGTGTCTTCAGTATGTGGTATAATTCCCAGCCCCATACAGTCCTAGCAGGAAGTGAAAAATGTCATCTTTTTCAAATCCTATATAAACAGGGATTCACTTCATATCATTACAGTACCAAGAACTGATCTAGGATTAATACTTCCACACAAAATACTTGAAACCGGGCACAAAACAACAACAGCAGAAACAATGGAACTTACAGTCCTTCAGATGCTGGTGGACATCAGTTCACATCAGCTGTATTCAAGCAAGAATAGATGAGTATTAGCATGTATTTCTATAATGCTTATTATTGAACTCAGCACTCTCTAAGCAGTTTACAATCTGTAAACTAATTGCCCCCAACAAGTTGGGTACTCATTTTATTGACCTAGGGAAGGATGGAATGCTGAGTCAACTTTGGAGCCCTGGGGTCGAACTCACAACCTTGGGGCTGCAGTACTGGCATTTAACTACTGTGCCACCAGGATTCCCTCAGGTATCCCGAACTTGTTACTTCATATCTCAAAACAAATCTCCCATAAAACTGTGTTGCACAAAGCGGTGGTCCATGAACCAGCACCAGACTGTCAGCTATTGGCTGCTGGTCTATACCAGATTTTCACCAAAGAAAGAAATAGTCGTAGTTACAGGGAAAAAGAAGTGTTGGTCTCTTTTGATAAAGAGGGGGCTTCTTTATCAAAAGCATTGTGCATTGGAAGGGAAGTTTAATCTTCCATCAAGACATATTATTTTAATACAATATATTACTTTGGATTTGGAGAACTGCTAGTGGAAAGCGGTTAGGATAAGATGCCTTCCCCACCTCTCCTTCTCCCTGCAGCATTTTGCAGGGATGGCTGAACCTCCTGAAACTCTGGCCTCTTCATGAATGGGTTGAACTATAGGGTAGGGTGGGGTGGGGGGTCTGAGAAAGAAATTTGTTGTCCCAGACTGTGCAGATTAACCTTCAATAAGCATAGCCAAACCTCATTGTCAAGCCTGTTCTGACAGAAGACATTAGGGCATGTCTACACGGGCCATTTAAACTGGTTTCTTTCTGTCCTTGCTAGAACATATCTCCATGACACAGGGCCAAAGCCTTGATTTGACTGATTCAACTCTTCACAAAATGAGGCCAGTTCTTCATTGAATCCAAGCCATCCCTACCTAAAACAAGTTTTTAAAGACCTACCTTTTGTTCCAGTGTTTCCAAGAAAATCCAGAATGGTGCTGGGTGCCCTGTTTTCAACCTCCAAGAGAGTGACTTAACCCCAATGCCAGTGGCCCAGGGTGACATATCAGGACATTGTGTAAACAGCTGCTTGGCATCACTATGGAATATGGGGAAATATTTTTAGCATCCGTAGTGTTGGAAGAGACCACAAGGGCCATCCAGTCCAACCCCCTGCCATACAGGAAATTTCAATCAAAGCATACCCAACAGATGGCCATCCAGCCTCAGTTTAAAGACCTCCAAGGAAGGAGACTCCACCACTCTCTGAGGGAGTGTGTTCCACTGTGGAACAGCCCTGTCAGGAAGTTCCTCCTAATGTTGAGGTGGAATCTCTTTTCCTGTCGCTTGCATCCATTGTTTCGGGTCCTAGTCTCTGGAGCAGCAGAAAACAAACTTGCTCTCTCCTCAGTATGACATCCCTTCAAATATTTAAACAGGGCTATTATATCCCCTCATAGCCTTATCTTCTCCAGGCTAAACATCCCCAGCTCCCTAAGTCGTTCCTCATAGGGCATAGTTTCCAGACCCTTCACCATTTTAGTCACCCTCCTTTGGACATGCTCCAGTTTCTCGACATCCTTTTTGAATTGTGATGCCTAGAACTGGACACAGTATTCCAGGTGCGGCCTGACCAGAGCAGAATACAGTGGCACTATTACTTCCCTTGATCTAGGTACTATACTTGTAAGACGAATGAGTGAGTTCTGACTCAAACCCAGAGCTGAAGAACCGAAGAACCAAGGAATTGTGCTTTAAAAATAGCTAAAGGACCAGACAAGATGGTTCCGCGCAGAGCATTGATGTGACGAAAGTATTTGGCAACCGAGGCGAGGAAAGTCTGAAAACTTGGAAGCTGAAGCAGGGTGCCGTCCAGGTGTGACGAACTATGACCGGGAAGAACCTTATCTCCCGAGTCGCCATGATGAGGAACTGACAGGACAATGGAGGACTTTGAACAGAACGAGTTGCTTTGAACACGGACTGATCTGAACAACCTGTCTCTCCTCCCAAAAGAAGAAGTTGAGTAATGAGCTGCAATATTGCAAGACTTCAGCAGCCAAGAGCCAAAGAGAAGAAAAAGTATAAAGACCCTGGACTTTCATCTCCATTTTGTTGGCATCTACCGTGGCAACGGTGTCATCCCCAGCCTTCGAGAACAACTGATCAATGTTCGGCGGAAGGAAAGTGTGTGTGAGTATTGTATGAATGTGTGAGTGAAAGAGCTCTTGATAATCAATGTTTGTGTTACTTGTGTGATTCAATAAATGTTACATGCATGGTGTTTAAAATCAAATTTGGTGTCTCAATGTCTTTCTCAGCCTTGCTGTGAATAGGTCCACGGAGGGAGAGGTTTTCAGTACACGCTCTCAGGATAAACAGGTTGCCCTTACAATCTTGAGCATAACATACTTTTATTGATGCAGCCTAAAATTGCATTGGCCTTTTTAGCTGCTGCATCGCACTGTTGACTCATGTTCAACTTGTGGTCTACTTGGACTCCTAGATCCCTTTCACATGTAGTCTCGTTCAGCCAGGTGTCCCCCATCCTATATCTGTGCACTTCATTTTTCCGCCTCAAGTGCAGTAGCTTACATTTGTCCGTGTTGAATTTCATTTTGTTAGCTTTGGCCCAGCTTTCAAGTCTATTCAGGTCGTTTTGAATTTTGATTCTGTCCTCTGGAGTATTAGCTATTCCTCCTAATTTGGTGCCATCTGCAAATTTGATAAGTATGCCCTCAATTCTGTCATCCAAGTCTTTGATAAAGATGTTGAACAGTACTGGGCCCAGGACAGAGCCCTGTAGGACCTCACTGGTCACTTCTCTCCAGGATGAAATGTCCATGTGAAGACAAAGAAAGCCCCAAATATTTTAGAAACAATAACCAAAATTAATTAAACATTTGCTTGAAATTAAAAAGTCTTTCTTAGAGAGATAATATTTTAAAATATGTTTATTTACGGGGAAAATGAAATATTAAAACTATAGTTAAGATTATAAAGTTTGGCATTGGTAGAAAAAAAGTACATTTTTAAAAAGTTAATCTCTTTTCGGATTTTCTTCATAACCATCTAACATTTTCAAAATTCAGTTAGTAGGAATAACAAACAAGTTAGCCCTTTATACAGTTTCAGCAGTTACCAACATTTAAAATGCTGTAACACATTTGAAGGTACATTATACCATTATTACTTTAAAAGTAGACACAGTAAAACTAAATACGGTAAGATGTATCATATATACAAAATGTCTGTACATAATGAAATTACTATAGTCAAATACATTTATGTGTGAAATTTGAAATTTTGTTTCAAAATACTCTTCTCCTTCCTATATGCGTTTAGGATGTCCAAGAGTTGAGAATTTGCATACATGATGTTATTGCCCATAACAATATTGTCCTGAAGCCTAAAACATAATTTACACTAAAATAAAGGCAAAAGGTTCAGCCAATGGTTGGTCCTTATTCAGTCACAAAAGAACTTTAAAAAAACAACCCCCAAGACACCAAAATTAATGGAAGCCCAGAACAATCAGAATTACTCTGTTTTCCTATTTCTTTGATGTCAGGGATTAGAGGAATGACAGCAAAGTATGTTGAAGACATTAGAACAATCCTTTCCTAATATCTGTGTGTGCTCATCTGAAAATAAAGCTTATTGTTTTCTTTTATTCCTGCAAAGACTTAATCACACTGTTTTGATTAAGTAGATTATCACATGGTTCTTCAAAAGTGGGATAGAATGAGGAATGAAAATGTAATCAATGGATCTTATTGTACCACATCGTGGCTGGAGAGTAAGCATCCTGTAGTCAATCCGTACTTCTCCTGCTGCTTTTAATGAACAGGAATATCCTGTGAATAGCTGTCAATTGTGCAGTTAACCAGTTCTTGAAGTATGTGCCATAGGTCATTCAGGGATAATTCAGAAAGAAGGGGAATTTAAAGGGGTTTGACTGAACCCCCACTTTTCCCAATGAAAGCAATACTTCTTAGTGCTGAGCAGACAACCCTTTTATCTGGCCCAGGAACAAGGGGATTTAAAGAGGTTTGACTTAGAGCGAGTACAGACCAACAAAAAGAGTCAGCTTCCCAGTAGCTTGGGGGTGTGGCGTACACATGACGCACACTCCCAAGATGCTGGGAACATGCTGTGAAGCCACCTTGAGCAACCACACATCAACAGATTTGCAGCGGCGCCAATGTTTAGACGTCGAACACCACCGAAACCCAGAGAAACTGCTGCAGTCGTGGCAAAGGCGCCTTTTTCCTGGTGCAAAAAAGAGTAGCTTTTTGCTTCTTCTTTTTGTGCCTGGAAAATGCCAGGTTGGGGCTGTGGCATATGGTTGCTGCAGAACCAACTCGGCACTCAAAGGGGCAGTGGCATGTCGCTTCTTTACCACCATCTGTTTTCAGCCTCACAATTACTTATTCTCGGATAGCTAATGAGTAAACAGAACAGTAGTACAATATGATACACAGCCAACCAATGTGAAAAGAAGTGTTGTTATTCCAGGTGTTTAAAAAGCTACAACAGCATCAGAAGGGAAGCTTTGTGTGATAATCCTCTAAATGTTTTGGACCCAACTAGAACCATTTTCATATTAAAAATTACTAGAATATTTTAATAAGCCTAATTGTGCTTTGAATAGATTTGAAGCCTGTAATCGTGTATCCATACTTCAAAATATCACTGGTGCCCTGAATTTGAGACCCATTGCATTAAGTGTTACATGTTGCTGACTTGCAGTGGGCCAAATCATTGTGTACATCTTTCAGGAAAAGAAATTTTACAGCTCAGTCTTTAGAGGTATTGGTCTTGTTCACTGGACAATCCCAGAATCCACAGAGGTTTGTTTCCGAGTAGTCTTTGGAGGAGGTGGCGGTGGTGTTTTGCTTGGTAATGGAGGTGGCAGTTGCTGTAAGACAAATTGAAACAAAATTTCTTACTGATGAACTAATTTTATAGAAATCAGTTGATTCTGATGTAATTTCTTGTAAAACCTCTGCAGCATGCAGGATAAAGATGTGTCCTTATTTAATTTCACTCCAGCTGGGTTCTTATGAGCAATGTTTTGCTGCTGACTGTTAACAGTAGCCTAGTGACTAATACTGGCAGTAACTGGTTGCTCAGTATTTATTAACTAACTTTGTTTCAAAAAAGTATCTCACAGAAGTGGGTATATTTCTGACTTCATTGGCTGTTATCAAGCATCTTTACTCTAAGCATTATTGAATTGAGATACATCATTTTATAACTGGCCTCCGGTTCTGCTCTTTCAGTACAAAAAAAAAGGGGGGGGATTAGCGCATAATCAGCTATTTGTCACTACATATTCATTAAAGCACAATAGTCTTAAGAAATGGCATAAGCCAGCATGTTTGCTTAATCAAATTAATGTCAGACAGGCACTAATAGGCATGCACTGAATTACTTACTCCTATATCGCTCTCTGAAATATTAAGTTGTATGGCTAATAACAAAATCCATATTGTAAAGATCCAAGCTATTGCAAAATTGCCTGCATGTAGCTTTTAGGACAATTTTCAGCTGCTTCATTAAGAATGCAACCAATGTGGTTCCTTTGTCGTAACTCTATGTGATCCTGCAGCATTGTATCCAGCAGAGTTATCTTTTATACAAACTTACCTCATCAGGTGAACATAAACTCTATTATTCTGTTTTATTTCCCAACATCTTAATATATCTGTTTATCACTTCATCCCATCCCATCCCGTACTCACTTATTTGGGAACAACTCCCACTGAGCACAGTAGGACTTACTTCTCATAAAACATGTATAAGATTGTGCTGTGTGTATAAGAGGCTTTCTTTATAATTATCAATTCCAGACACAAAAAAATTATAAAACAGCTTAGCAATATTCACTGGTACCAACAAATTCATTGCCAGTTTAGACACATAGTTGAGAGGGAAAATTACTAATGGAAGGAAGTTCGTCTTCCCTTTGGTGTTATCAAATATGCCATATATGCAATGGTGATGTGTATTCAGGCCATTTGACTAGAAATGTTGAAGGAGACCCTACTTAATTTTGAAATATACACGGTGGTTTTCTTAAGACGTCAAAACATTTAAAAAAAAATCTGTGAAAATGTTTCCAGATCATAGCAACACAGCTATTTTACTGTAACAATACTGTTATTTTTTAAAATGCCAATTTTGTAAAATAAATAAACGAATAAATAAAAGGATCTAATAAAAGGATCTCTTCAATATCACACTGGGAAAATGGGATCCTTTCTGCATAGGCCAAAGAAAGTGTCCTCCCATCATCCTCATGGCAGAGAGACCAGATAACACATGGCCCAAACCCTGACTCTGATGTGAACAGACTGGATAAAGTCTGGCCCATTCAGCGCCAGAATTATTGTAATATACCTCCCTGTTTGCTCCAGATCTTGCCAGAAGATCCAGAGTCCTTCATTCCAATGCTGGGTAGCTGTTTAAAATGCATCTTGCTAAGCCACTCTTTGCTATCCCCACTGCCACCAGTTAAAAGGAGGTACCCAAGTATGTGGTCATCACTGGGTGCCTCCTCCTGGCCTCAGAACAAAATGATCCACAGTGGCAGGGATGCACCAGGCGGTTCAGTGGAGCACACATGCAAACAGCTGTCAGGCATTGAAGCAGAGGGCCTTTGTAACAGGGTTGGGACAGCTCTGGGGCCAGGGTGCCTCCAGAGTATCCTAGCCTGTGCAGACAGAACCTTTGTCTCTCAAGGACCCCTTCTTCTTAATAGGCCAAACAATTCTATCCACTCAGCATGGTCAATCATAGCAAGACCAGCTTCAATACAGTATGTGAGCTTAGCAATGACTAATTTATAGAGTGAAGCCTTGGTAAAAATAAATGAAGGCATAAAATGGCTGTACACAGCTATCTTTTTAGGTTAACAATAAAAGTTGTTTTGCACAGGAATAATTCCTTTTAAATATTTTGAGACCCAAACCTGATGTAAAATGAGTAACATAGAATAAACATCTGCTGGACAAAGACTTGTCCTACCAGATGGCGTTTATTAGCATTTCTTATTTCTCTTTAGGCAAAGGCTAGACAGTCATCTGTAGGAGAGTCCTTAGCTCTGGATTTCCTGTATGGAGTAGTGGATTGTACAAAAAGGCCCCCACCAATTCAAATTCTTCTGTTAGCTTTCTCAGATACATGAAGTCCAAATCTGAATGGGAGCTGGTTCTTTCTAAAGGTATTTTGTCAGTGTGATAAAATATCCAATCAGATTATGGACATTTGAAAGATTTGAATGGTCATTGCTACTTTACCATGACATTTTGATAGCACTAATGATGAGCATCGAAATATCAGAATTTATAGGCCTCGTTTTATTTTAATCTTAGTTTCTCTACAAACATTGAGTAAAATGTATATATTTTGTATGTGGGGTAGAAAAGGGCAGTATAATAGTTTAGGTCAGGGGTAGGCAACCTTTTTGAGCCGGGGGCCGGGTTGCTGTCCCTCAGACAACTGGGGGGCCGAAGCCAAAAAATAAATAATTAATTTTTTTTAAAAAAAAATTAAATATATAAATAAACCAGGACAAATGTAGGACAAAATTTTCAAATGGAAGACACTTTTTTTAAAAAAATGGAGGACACGTGAAAAAAATTGCTGATTCTTTAAAAAATGTTAATATAAATGCATGTTTCTGAGGCTTCTATAGACAATTGCCCCCCTAAGGCCCCAGCGGCAATCGGTGGCAGGACCAGGCCGGGGGCCGGTCCCAAGGCCTTGCCGGGCCGCAGGTTGCCTACCCCTGGTTTAGGTCATTAAGGGAGGTGGTTATAATTTTGATACTAAGCTACACATTTCAACAAATGCACTAGGACAGGTGGCCTTAAAATGTTTGTGTGATTAATTTGAACCAGATGAAGACAAATGTATTCCAACAATCACAACAAAAATGAAATCAATTGTGACCTATAAGAAGGAGCCCTGCACTGACCATCTTGTTTGTTGCCATTTCTGGAAGTGAGAAATAACATCCATATGGAGTTAACTGGTGAGTGGACTGCAGATTGCTATTTCATTTTTCTTTCATTTTTCTGATCATGTTGCAATACGCATGTCTTTGTTTCTTTCCATTTGTTTAAAATTAAAATGGCAGAAGTACTGTTGAAACTCTCAAGAACAATTATCATTTGTATCTAAAACAGTTCCACTTATGACATACAGCTGAAGTTGAAACCCAAACTTTGCTTACCTTCTGCATTAATTAAATGTCTATGTTTATGGTTCAGTCGTTTCTCGGGAGCTTTTCAGGTTTTAAGAGATTGCTTTTTCTCTAAAATAATGATAGAGCCTGCCAGTTCAAATTAAACCTGATTCTAGGCAGATTTCATTCAGTCACATGTACCTCAGGGGAAATGGGAGCCTTACGTAAAAGGCACATCTGCAACATACAAGCAATCTGTCCTTTCCATTTCAAATACCAAACTGCTCTAATTTATTCCGTTTCCTTCTATATTAAACTAGCAATTGTGCTTAAAAATATCTTGCTTCTTTTCACAGCCTAGAAGGAAAATTATACAATATATATAGTCAAGGAAAAATGTGGAATATAAAGCCAGTAAAGATTTCTCTCCTGCAGAATAAACCATGGCTTAAAACAAGATATGAGTTATATGCTGAAATACTGTGGGTGTTTAAGAGACATTCACTTTAAATAAGAAAAATATGCAGTTACTTGACTTTGACAATAACATTTATAAGATCCTCATAAAGCACATGTAGATATGCAACTCTTTGCCATATCATCAACATTTATTTCACTTTTTTAGGTTTAGGGTGTGAATGACTTTCTTGGTCTATAAACCAAAAAATAATGTAAATGTATATTATTTATACACTGTATAAATTATACACTCTAGTAGATTTTGATGTTATATGATAAAGGCATTAGAAATTCATATGGCACTGTGGACTATTCTCAATAGAACTGAAACCACTTTGACTTACTGTTGAGGTGGCAAGACATGATATACCTTTAACAGATACACAAACTTATTAACTAATAAACTGCCTTATAAACTACCTGCATTGATCCAAATGTTACAGGGTACACCAGCATCACCTGGCCTCCTCCTAAATGTGCAGACCTATTACTCCTGCATGGTATAGTTGTTTGAGTGTTGGATTATGACTCTTTTGCCATGAAACCCACTGGGTAATCTTGGGCAAGTCACAGGCTCTCAGCCTCAGGGGAAGGCAAGGGCAAACCTCCTCTGAACAAATAGTGCCAAGAAAACCCCATGATAGATTCATCGTAGGGTCACCATAAGAAGGTGCACACAACAACAACTACTACCACTATTACTACTTCTACCACACCTAACTAGCATGGGGAAAGCTGATATATACCTTGTACGTCAGTGTAAGTAGTTTATCAGTTAATGGATTTATGTGTTAAATGTATGTCCTGTCTTTCTGAATCAAAATGGCAATAGTAAGTCTAAGTGGTATCATGTCTGGTAAGAACAGAAAAGCAGATAAAAATGTACACCAAGAGCACTGCAAAGAAATGTAGTATCTTGTATTCTGGATAGTATATTAGTCATTTGCATTGATTATGGAGATGAAATGGTATGGACTACATCTGCATTGTGGAATTAATTCAGTTTGATGCTGCTTTAATTGCCATGGCTCAATGTTATGGAATCCTGGGATTTGTAAATGGTGTGGCACTAGAGCTCTGACAGAGAAGGCTAAAAATCTCAAAAAACTACAAATCCCACAGCATTGATCATGGCAGTTAAAATAGTGTCAAACTGCATTATTTCTGCAATTAAGATGCGGCTGTGGGCAAAGAAAACTAAAACAATGAGTGGTCAAGGGCTATGCTTGGCCAGCTTTTCCAACTGACTATACAGAGATGTATATACTCAGTTTCCCTAAATATCTGCTATGATCTGCTTTGTCAGACGCATTCTGTCAGTTAAAGTATTATAAGTTTGTGAAAGCTATCACACACTATTTTTGTCTCTTATTGTGCATTGCTTCCTGGGTATAACACATTCATCATCAGGCATTGTATCTCTGTTTGGATTAATGGAAATCAAGCCATTATTTGTATGCTTAGTGAGCTTTAGAGCCAGTGTGATATATGTAAATAGTCCATTGTCTGTTTTTTTGAAAATTTTCTCTTCTTGATTTTGAATGTGAAGTATGCCCCTGATTTTGTATGCAACGATGTGAGCAAGTCTCTGAAAAGGCTAGAAAATATCTTTGGAGGATCCTATTTTATGTTCAGCTCTATCAATAAGAAAGATATTCACCAAAAATATTGCAAGGCAATCATATTTATGAGGAATGGGTTTGTACATTACACATCAGAATCAATGATCCTAAATGACAATGTCTAAAACAATAATCAAAATTCTGCTGCAAATAAACCTTCATTTTAAAGTGTCTCCCTAATGAATAAAACAAGTAAAACACTCATACACTGGGGTTGTACTTTGGGAGGGAATAACAATCTTTTGCTCTAAATATTATTTTGTGCCTTCTTTACCTTTAGGGCCACTCATTAATTAATTTTATGAATAGCTCTTAATGATTCTGGATATCTTATGTGGAAGACAGGCAACTGTTGTTTTTCCAGTGTCCCAGAGACCAGTACTAATTTTTTGCCCATTGGGTACAATTGTTTCTTCTTTCCTGGAAATTTGCCAGGGACTGACATAAGTCCAGGGACCACTACTTTGTGAAGTACTGGTCCAATATAAATGAAATTGTGTTATCAAGGTCCTTGTGATCTGGTTGAAAACTGTGGCTTGGTGCAACTGGAGCTTCTGCTTTGCGTCTGGGTTGGCTAATATGCTTCCACTTGCTTTTGTTAAAAATAATGTTTGAGATAGCACAGTACAAGTCTGACTCATAGCTAATCCCAACCAGAGGATGACAAACTGGAAATGGTGCTCCCAAGGGGGAGAGGGGGCTATGCAAAGTTTCTAGAGTTTGTATAAAGCATGAAAAGAAGAAGGGTGCTGAGTGGGAGGCAAATATATAAAAAGATTGCTGTAGCCTTTTGCTTCATACTTTGGAGACAAATTTCCTTTCATTCTGGTTCTGATATAACCCATATAGCACATAGCCAAAAAGTTGCAGAAAAGTACAAATGAGATCATGAATCAATTTCAGTTATGAGAAGGAGGAGGATAGATCTTGCTCAAGAAGAAAAAAGGAATATAAAAATAAAGATGAGTAAAAGAGAACTAAAGGGAGATAAGAGAAGGGGGGAAATGGTCAAACACCACTAGCTCCAGCTGTGCTAAATCAAGATATTTGAATTCTGAAATAGTGCCTCTGATTGAAAAGATTACAGAACAGGACTGCCTTTGCTATCATTAAAACTTCTTCACTCTGGTCTGAATATCTAAAGTTTGGTTAAAGAGAGCCATCACTGTTTGGTAATTGGGTCCTCCATTGTGGCTGAAGCCCTTCTGAGCAGCTGAAGTGTATCACAAGGGAGTCTTCCAAGTACAGTATGGAAACCTGTGGACATCATGCTTATATTCAACAGAAGTGAGTTGTACTTTTCCCCTTTTGTCGTCTAGATTTCCATTCCAAAGTACAGCTTGTGAAAACTTGCCAAACTACCAACTGAGTAATGTAACTGAGTGGTTACATTTAATTAAAACATTTTTAGAGTTTATTCTTAGAAACACTAAATGTGGACGATTAAAAAACCAAGCAAGCTTCTAAGCAGATGAAGTGTTTCTTTTTTTAGTAGATGTAAAACTGGTGGCCATATTTGATGAGGTGTGTGCATACAGAGCAGGAGTGGAAAGGCACAGAAGTGCAGCAGGCCATTTTCTGGCTTTTCCTGATCTTAGATAGGCCACATCGTGCCATTTTCAGAAAGCAAAAGTAAAATTCTGATCAATACTGGATATTTTCTTTTTTTTTTTGGGGGGGGGGGTCTAAGCTGGTTGTATTTTCATAAATATCAAACACTTAAAACCATGCACCCATTATGATCATTTATTAAAACTCAGGTGTTGGTGGGCTTCTGACAAGCAAAAAGCCTTACAGGATCTTTCCAGGGACTGCCTGTGACTTGTAGGAAACATGGTTCTCACCACTGATATAGAGGGGGCTCAGCTCTTGGGAAAAACTCGGCCTGTAAAATGGCATGAATACTATGTCGTGCTACTGCAAAGCAGTGCTGAAAAAGGATAAAAAAGGCAATGCATCTGGCTTATTAGCATGCTGGTCCAATGTGATGCAATTCTTGCATGGATAAAGCTCAATTTTCACTTTGTCACTAGAATATAGTTGCATGTGATTGGTTGGCAAGCTTATAGATAATTGTACTCTTCTAGGGTGATTTGCTAGGTAATTGGAATTGCATTCTGTGATTTGCAAGTAAAATGAATAATTAGAAGAAGCTGCTAATCCTAAGAAGGATTGCTGAAAGAAGATTTTATTGCATTTGGGACACTTCTCTATTTCTTATGTAGAAAGTGAGCCAGATACTGTATAATAGATCTCATGCTGGTTACCTGTAAATCCATGTAAAATGAAAGGAAAGATCTGTAGCTGAATAAAGCGGAAGGGTTTAAGTTGGACACTCTTGGTTTATAACTCAACCTTTTCTAATACCAGTTTGTATCCAAAGTTGTCATCCGGTTAGCAGGCAAAGCTCCTTTTCCTAGAATGCACATCCACACATTGCTAGGACAATACTCTTCCCCCTCAGCCTCCTGCACCATGGCTCATCCTTTTCAGAAGAGTCCCCAAGCCCTGCATTTAGTGGGTAGGAGGTCTGTCTGGGGATGAAGAGGAAGCAGCTTCCATAAACTGCCTTCCCCACCAGATAGAAACCACTATTTTCTCAAGTATGTCAATGTACCAATATTTTCCATCTTTAACACAATTTCCCCCCTGAATGCTTCCACAATAAAAACCTAATAATTTTATAATACAGCTATTTTATGATCTACCATTCAAGTCCTGCTACAGCTTGTTTTCTTAGGTCAAAATTGTTGTTGCTGTTGAAACTCTCCTTTGTCTTTTTAACAGCCTCTCTAAGCTTGCTTTTACAATACTTTGCTTTATGTATAGGTTTCGCTATCTGATCCATCTATTTAACATACAAGTCACTTAGAATGAATTCCTTTCTGTCCAAACAAAAACTGTTTAGTGGATGCACAAGACAAAAACCTTGGTCCTGAAGAAAACTACCTAGCTTTCTATTTTACAAACAAATTATCTTCTTGAGTACTCCTAAAACAGATTTTTCTTAATTTTGCAGTGCAATCACTTTTAGATCTACCAGTCAGATCTTATTAAACTTTGTTTGCTTGTTTAAAAAAAACTAGAAATGTTCAAGATGTGTGGGAATATCTTAGTATAATGACAGAAACATATCTTTAAGAATTTTAAGTTATAGCAGCAGCATTTTTGCTCAAATATTTCAATCACCATTACATAGAATAGCAAAACTGCTTGCCTTTAGGAAACTGGTGAGTGAATGCTGGTAACAAACATCATACATTAAACTTGTCTGAAATATATTTTATTTCCTCCCTTGAAATAAAATTGGAAAAACATAAAATCTAAGTTGTGCTGGGACTCTCCTCTGTCTTTTTAACAGCCGCTCTCAGTCTGCCATACAATACTTTGCTTCATGTATTGGTTTCAATACCCAATTAATCTGTGTTCACATACAAAGTCACTTAAAATGAGTCTCTGTGTTTCTTCTGATCCACAGAAAAGCACTCTTCTGTAGAAATATAAGACAAAACGTACAGTATTGAAGAATACCAACCTAGCTCAGAACTGTAGTTACTGGACTTTGCAGAAGGAATTGTCGTTTTGTCTGCTTCCACTTCTTGATATGGACCTTTCATAATCATTAACCAGGGGCCTATACATTATGTAGACTTCTTCAGATTAAACACACTTTTAACTATAATACTTACTCTTTGAGGTACAGGTGGGGATGTGGCAGGGCTGATAGATTCATGTGTCTCTGTGAGATTTCCATAATCTGCCATGCTGCCTTTCAGAGGCAGCGGAGGAGGAATGTCTGTCATTTCCAAACTTGTCATGCCATTTAGTTCCAGATCTGAAAATAAACCAGTACAGTATTTGAAACAACAATATTTCAGAAGGTGCCATGAATGCCCTTGATTAGGAAGTGTGTAACAGATCTCGGAAGCTAAGCAAGGCCAGCCCTAGTTAGTACTTGAATGGGAGATGATCAACAACTACCAGGTGCTGTAGGCTGTATTTTAGAGGAAGGAACTGGCAAAACCACCCTTGAGTATTCCTTGAGAAAACTGGATAAAATTCACAGTTACCATAAATCAACAGGTGACTCGAAAACACATACACACAATAGCCCTATACTTCCCTGGCAGCTGTTAGCATTCATATCAGTGGGATGGTGAAGCCACACTATGTTTTAGACTCAACTTTAGCAGAGCTATCTAAGGCATTAAATCATATCCCCAAATAGATTTAATACCTTGAATAGCTTAAAGTTCAGATTAAAGCCCAGAGCAGATTCATTGTCCCACTAATATAGAAATCACCAACTCACCATACTCACTGACAGGAGAAGCACCATTCAAACTTGAGGTGGGGATACACAGCAAAGGTGAAAGGCTGGCATATGCAAACATTCAAGATTAATGTAAACAATAATAATAAGAGGGATATTTTCAACACATTTATTTTTTTTTAACTTTTCTGTAATCTTAATAACCTGGACTGTAGGTACTCCTAAGGAACAATCACAAGTGAGGAAAGAGACACCTAGCTCTTTGTCTTCTAACAGCTTAGGTACTCAGTATAAGTGGGAGAAATCTCAGGAACATAAGATGCTGCCTTGCAGAGACTCAGATCAATGGTCACCTGTCAGCACCTGATGTATGGATGACCAACAGTACATTTCTTTCTTTCTTTCTTTCTTTCTTTCTTCCTTCCTTCCTCTCTCTCTCTCTCTGCCCATCCTACCTAAATATTCTTGATTTTAAAGAAAAATTGTGGCACAAAGTTGCTTCTTGAGCTATGTCTACTTAATGTTTGCAGTTCATTCGTAACCATCTGCTGTAGATATTTAGCCATTGCTACTTAGACAGAAATAAAAATCCAACAATGTTAAAAGTCTGTTTTTTCTAATATATGGACAACCATCAATACATTTTTATCTCTCTGTCCAACCCACCTACAGATCCTAACAGAACAAACCTTCATTTCCTTTTCTAGACACAAAGTCTTCCAGGAATTAAATGCAAAAAATGAAGCCTATAATTAACTGCATATCTTTAGTGAAATGGTAGGAAATTACCGTAATTTCATTAAATGAGAAGTCATTAGTTGTCTGAATAGCTAGAAATAGTTACCAAACCAAACAGCCTCCCCCCATTAATTGAAAATGAAGCTTATACCTCAATATATGTGACAATCAATGATGATTTTGTTTCATTTGGGAACACTGTATAACTATTTGAAACATTACGTCACAGAAGGTATGAAATACTGACAAGTATTTGTAACACAATATGGCTGGTGTGTCTGTTGCCCTTTCTGCATGGCTAAAACAGTCTAGAGGTTGGGCCCAGCTCTCTCCTTTGACTCTGTGCAGCAAACTTGATTTAATGAGGTTGTAGAAGGAACACTCATGCTACAGAACCTTAATTTTTCCTCAAAGAAGCAAACCATTCACATAACAATCAATGTAGGCTTCAAACCAAAATGTTTACCAGGGAAGTAAAAAACATCATTTTATGTCAATCAAAAACATTCAGGTAAATTAACTGCAGATCTAAGCCACATTAAGGTATGGCCTCTCTAAATTTGCCAATAGAGCTTACTGATGATGTTGTCCCCTAGCAGATTTTCTGAAGTTAATAGCCAGTGAAATATTACTTCTTTTAGAGATAATACATACCAATTATTAACTTGCTTTAAAACATTTGGAAAAAAAACTGCAAATCAAGATCGATAGGGAGTAAGTCAGGAATCACCTAGCTAACCTAAATGAGTTTAGGTTTGTAGGGTCAGAGAAACTGCATTCCAGACTGTTGAAGGGACTTGCTGATGTACTTTCTGAACATCTTGCTATCATTTCTGAGAAAAGGTGAGGAGCCAGAAGACTGGAGAAGGGCAAACATTGTCTCTCTCTGCAAAAAAGAGAAACTACAAACCTGTCAGCCTGACCTCAATACCAGGAAAAATATTAGAATATCCAGATGTCTTTCTGCAAGTATCCTGATTACAATGCAATGATCAATAGGAGCCAACATGGGTTTGTCAAGAACAAATCCTACCAAACTAATCATTTTCACTCTGGTAACTAGTTGGGTAGATAGTAGAAATTCTGTGGATGTCATTTATCTGGATTTCAGCAAAGCATTTGGTAAGGTCACCCATAATATTTAGATGGGAATACTGTCAGATTGATCCACAACTGATTGGAAAACCATGCTCAGAGAGTCATCAATGGCTGCACTTCAAACTGGAAGGAGGAGATCTCAAGTGGAGTGCCTCAAGGTTTTGTTATAGGGCCATTACTCTTCAACATTTTTATCAGTTACTTTGATAAAAACATTTTTATCAGTTACTTTGATAACAAAACTGGGACAGAAACATTGGAAACTAGGAACAGAATCCAAAAGGACCTAGCTAAACTATAAAATTGGGAAGAAATTAATAAAATGAACTTCAAGAGAGACAAATGCAAAATTCTACATTTAGGTCACAAAAACCAAAGGCAGAAGTATAGGATTGGGGATACACAGTTCAAATGAGCATAATTAAGAGCTAATAAAAATATTGGTGAATTGTGTGACTTATTGATAAATGCAGTGAGAAGAAGTATCTATTTAGGATTTACTATTTATTTATTACAAGTTTTTTTTATTAAATACTATTTATTTATCATAAGTATTTACTAAGGGTTTATTATTTATTATTTACAGTTTCATGAAGAACACCTTTAAAAGAATGTCCATGGATTTCTGAATGACAAAACTCAGATCACTTTTAAAATGAAGATCACAGCACAAATTAAAGGCCCGGTACATACTTCTTTGAAGGTCCGGGCTGGCGGTGGAGGTTTTTCTGCAGGAGGTAAGCTTCCGCCAGCAGAAAAAGAACCCATAAAGAGTGGGTTCTACGCCGCAGTGGCGGCATGACGAGTGCACCACATGCTAGGGTTGAAGGGCGTGTGGAAGCGCCGCCCTGAGGCAACCCTAGGACATGACAAGGGTGTCTTAAAGGGCCAGTATGTACCAGACCAAAGACATTTTTGGTTTTACGCATAAAGCAGAATGGAAATAAAAGTGTTTATTTAAAAGCTTTTGATCTGATATCTTTATGATGTGGCAAAATGAATATTTTAAATAAAAAGATGGAGTGTTAATCTGAAAATGTGTGCAAGATATATTTGCAATGTATATTCCCAATTGGATTACTGCAATGCACAGTCTGTCGGGTTGCTCTTGGAGACAATCTGGCAAATTTACCTAGGGCAGGATACAGTGACCAGAACTAACTGGCCCAGCCAGACAGAACTCTATTACACTGATTGTGAAGGACCTCCAGTGACTACCCAATTAATGTACAGATGACCCTCTGATCCACAGATTCTGCATCTACAGAGTCAACCATCCATGGCTTGAAAATATATATATTTTAAATTTCCCCAAAGGAAACCTTGATCTTTTCATTTTATATAAAGGAACCATTTTACTACACCATTGTATATAACAGAACTTGTGCATCCTCGTATTTTAATATCCACGGGGACCCTGGAGCAAACTTCAGTGGATACCAAGGGCGCACTGCATCTTTGATATTTTACTTGTTAAGAAAGGGGAGAGCCTTTTTTTTTTTTGGTGGTACCTTGACACTGGAATGTTTTCCTTGGTTGCCTCCTTTGTTCATTTGTTCTGATTATAACCATCTATTTTTCCTGTTTGTATTGCATATTTTACTATATTTTATTGCATTAAAATATATTATTTCATTATATTTGTACATCTTCCCCCCTAACGATGAAGGAAAGTTTAAAATAATGGCTAAGATCCTAGATTGGCTACTTAGGCCTGGTACATATCTACTTGAAGGTGTGGAGCGGCAGCAGCATTTTTTCCTCTGCAGGGAAGCCGCAGCCGCCAAACCACGCAGCTTTCCTGAGGAGGAAAAAGAACCCGCAAAAAGTGGGTTCTTTTTCTGCCACACCAATTATGTCCAATTACGGCCGCCATTTTGCCGCTGCCAGTATGTGCTAGGGTTAGGGATTGTGTGGTTGCTGCGCGGTCCAGTAACCCGAGCACAGCACTTTTGCGCCGTCAGTAGCGCACCACAATTAACTACGTAACATCGCCTGGCCTACCCCCAGCAATTCTGCTTTATCAAGCATCAGCCACTGCCAGTGATGGAGGTCTGTTCACCTCCCACCAGTGATCACAAGTGCGACAACCAGAAGCATAATCCCTTCTCCAAAACATTCCTCACACTGGAGATCACTGGGAGGGGATGGAAACATCAGTCTGCTGCATTCCAGTCGATAGAACAGACTTCCATTGCTTCCAGCATCTGATGCACAGTACTTTTACAATCATAGCAATCATGCAATCGTAGTGAATACATAGACTTTGTGAATAGAAATCAATTATGGATTCACAACTCTAGGTTACAAATTCCTAACGGCAATACTGAGCGCCAGCCAATTTTTTTTTAAACTGTATTTTATTAAAAACAAATAAATGGTAAAATTAGCAGAGTTGTTGTTTTGAGGAACAGGTTGCATAAATCTTTATTTAAGCAAAGGTCAACTGATGAAATAAACCATGATGAACATATTCCCCAAACTCTTCTGTCAGTTTAATTACTCAATTGGTCATACTGCATTTCAGACACGTCAAGCTCCAGCTATAACTGAGTTGGACAAAGTGTATCAGAAATACTGTTTTTGAAAGACACTTACTGGACTGTAAACTGAATGACAGCTTGGTCCTTGGAGTGACTGGAGGAGGGATGCTTTGAGAAGGTGGTGACGGGGAAACAGAAAAACGTTTTTCACTTCCCATTGTATTAATAACTTGGCTTTTTGGTCTTTGAGGTCTCAGTGGACTGATCTGCATTGGGTTGGGGGGAAAAGTAAGTCAGAAAAACTTGGAATATATCTTGAATGCATCCACCACATAGACAAGGACATTTAACTTGTTCTTACAGTATCAGCTGGATAAAAGGGAAAAACATATTTCTTAGTGAGCTGTTGACCTTCTAATAAATACATTCCTCAATGTACAATATAACATCACAGCGATAAGAAAAAGGTTTTTGTTTCAATGCAGTATTGCTCAAAGAGATATCCTTGGCTTGTCCTCTCATAAAGTATTTCTCCTAAATACACTTTTGGAACCACTTCTTAGTTTTCTGTAAAAAAACAACGTATGGCTTTTCCTACCATTGCTACATTCTGTTGTACTCTAAATAAGAATTCGAATATATACTCTTGATTGCTTTCATAAGACCTCTTGCCTTCTCTGCTACAAACATTTTATTTACCATCTTCTCATTTGGGCCACTAAACCACAATAAATGTTTGATCGAACCGTACAGAACCAGTGGAATAAGATTTCTATCACAAAGCACCTATATTTATATTAGTTCTTAAAATACTGATGTTAAAGTTTGTGGACCTTCCTTATACTTACAGATATTGAAATATTTTCCTGTGCCAAATGAACCACAAAACTCCTCAGAGGTAATTGGCATCAAGTAAGGATCCAGGCACAGTGAAAATGTACTTAGTAGAAGCTTTCATATTTGTTAATGTGTTATGCCATAGAAAGTTAAGCCACTTTGAAGAGATAATCATTAGAATGGACTTCTATAAAATCATATATTCATTTCAGTACATTTTACCTTTCATGTACTTAGGACTCTAGACTTGCCTGCACTGATTTGTGTTGAATCCACTACTATGTTTTTATGACACAAGATACATTTTTGATATCTTGATCTTTTTCCAATCTAAGGATAAGCACTTAATTCACAATTTTGTGAATGTACAGATAGAATGTTCAATCTACAAAGCTGAATGTCAGAATTTTGCCATTCTTTACAATAAGATGTGAATTGTATGCACAAAATTACCTAAACTTGTGTTCCAGTGTTATAAACTGATCCCTAAACAATTGTGTTTAAAACATTGCTATGCTGTATAAGCAACAAATTTGAATCTTGTTGCAGACTTTATAGTCCAATGGTAGAAATGGATTCCTAAACAAAATTAAGTGTATCTGTGCAAGTGACAGATTTACAGCTTGTTGAAGAACAGTAATATTACCTTCCTTGCAAGGGGACAGGGGAAAGGAATAGATAGATGGAAAAAAAAATGTTTTTGTTTTCTCCTTTCCCTTGATCAGTCGTAAAGCTGTTGACTGCTGTTCTGTCTTTTGTGTCATTTTCAGAGAAATTGAGGCTAGAGAAAAACAGAGCAAAATTCAAAGCTACCTGGATTAATCTAACCTTGTAGTCAATGCTTCTAGGAAAAGTCCAAATAGAAGAATTACACTAGTATCTAGCTTTAAAAAAACATCATTGATAAGCTGTGTTTGATTAGAAAATGTAAAGAAGTACACAGTGCTAGGAGTGCAGAGTATAAAGTAACTACTAGAATCAGGATACTATTAGTTATCTTTGAAATATATACATTTGAGACTTTGGTTGAAAACACACTGCAGAAATAATCCACTTTGAAACAGCTTTAACTGCCCTGGTTAATGCTAAGGAATTCTGAGGAATGTAGTTTTGTGAGACATTTAGCCTTCTCTGTCTGAGAGCTCTGGTGCCACAATAAACTACAATTCCTACGATTCTCCAGCACTGAGCCAGGACAGTTAAAGCGGTCTCAAACTGGATTACTTCTGCAGTGTATTTTGGACTTCCAACAACTTAAGATAAGTTACTTGTTGAAGAAGCGGTTAGTGTCACTGTTAGCAAGAGAAACATTCATAGGAGTCAGAATTATGAAGAGGCTATTCAAGGCCTTTGTTTAAATACCCTAAAGGCAACAGATTCTGTGAGACATTGGAAGCAAAGTAGCTCTGGTTAATACTTGAGAGATGAACCACAGGTCTGCATCTTGTTTGAAGATGAGTAGTTACGAAGGGACGGTCTGATCAGACAAAAAAAAATTTAGCCAACTCCCACCCACCATGGCACTTTGAAGAGTTAGGAGCCCTGGTGGAGCAGTGGTTAAATGCCTGTACTGCAGCCATTCACTCGAAACCACAAGGTTGCGAGTTCAAGACCAGCAAAAGGGCCCAAGCTTGACTCAGGCTTGCATCCTTCCAAGGTCGCTAAAATGAGTACCCAGACTGTTGGGGGCAAATTAGCTTACTTGCTAATTAGCTTACTTGCTGTTCACCGCTATGATCTTTGGAATAGTGGCATATAAATAAAACAAAACAAATTAAAAGCAGTAAAAGACAAGCAATGAAATTTTCCATTTCCATTTGCAGCCAAAAAAAACCCTTATTTTGGCGATTTCAGTTTGTGCTATGTGAGGCCCTAGGTTCTTTTAAAGGTAGAGTGGACAACCTCTTAGGAAGCCCAGTAATTTGAGCCACCCCCCCCCGGGTGCCTCCCTCTCCATATTCTCTTCCCTCCACAAAGCGTATCTCATCATGGTTATTCATTACATTAGTATTGTGGGAAAGATTCAGGAAACAAACAATTATATTTGAGGAGTAAGCTTCATTTCAGGTTCAGTTTGGAAGAGGTTTTTTCTTTGGCTCATGTTCATGCTACTTCAGGTTTGGGTAATGAGTTGGGTATATCTGAGATTGCTGCTGGAATTAAATTTAATAATAAGAGGCTGCTTCAATATTTTGTCTTGATGTAAAACTTCTGTTTTTTGTTCTCTTTGTATTGATATATATATGGTTTCCCTTTAATATATTTAATATATTGATATATATTTGGTTTCCCTGCTGGCTCCATACGTGTGCTTAGATCAATGTAACAAAGGAGGGAGAAATCATATAAATACTACAGTATCCCATGACAGTTCTGAAACCTCAAGACCTCTCAGGCAGATTATTATTGACATCTTGAATCTATGGCGCCTGCATGACGTCACAAAATGGGTTCATTCTACTTGAAGCCATATCTAAGACCTTCTGGGCCATATTTTCTCACATGCTGCATTTCTCTACGTTTAACATACCATAATAGATAACAAACATATGTGAATGTAAAACCTTACTTATTTTCTTCTCCATGTGAAAATGAAAATTTTTGAAGGTTATTGTGTATTTTCAATTATTATTTTGCCTTTAAAAAAAAAGCAAACATTGCATTAAGTTTTGTGCTATTTCTGCTGAGAACGATTGGAAGTGCCATTCTTCTTGTTCATGCAGGGGAGAAAAATCTTGTACCTAAATGAGCAGGTTTAGTCATCTGGTGTCAGATAGGCATGAAGCAGTAGCTGTTCCTTCAGAGCCCCTGCTCATTCCTTTCTCTTGGAGGACACAGCTTTTCCTGCACTTCCGAATCTACTCTGATAGGTATGGTGGATTACTCTTTCCCTATTGGCAGTGTTGAAGCTACATTCATCTGTTACTCCAGCCAATTTTAGTCCATGGAATGGTCTCGGTGAAAAATACACAAGAGTGTAGAATGTGGCCCATGATTCCCAACCAGGCGTTAGACTGTAAATGTTAGCATAGCAGTTACAAGGTGTGTAAAATGCATGCCAGGAGTAAGGCAGAAAAAGGGTCTGTTCATGTTTTTAGTAAATATCTTAGGAAAGCAGGTCTTCAGCTGTGGAAAGCGGAGGGGCAACTTTTCTCTTTCCATGATGTCCTAGGAAAAAAAAGGTTGAAGGCATCTTACCAGCTCCAGATCTGAGCTGTCTGGTCTTATTTAACAGGGCAGTGTTAAATAGGGGGAGGGATCTCACTTTCTCCCAAACATTCACTCACCTCAGCTTCCTCCAAAAAAGTCTGAGCAGTATTATAAGATTCCTGACTGCAGACCGCCTGGAAAAATCCTAGACATTATTTTACTTTTTGTTGCTTAGAATGTTAAATTGCACTGCAAACATTCATGGGTGGCTGTTATTTTGATATGAAAGGGAATATGCAGATTGTGCAACAGCCTTGCAAAAACAGTCAAATAAATATGCAAAGACTGCACACCCAACATTTTGTTGTAGGCTGCAATTTGTACCTAAAATATATTGGCATTGCTCCAAACCAGTAACATACTGAGAAATGTAGCACAGCACTTTTCATTTTAACATATTTATAAGAAACATTCTTCTCCCAAGTACTGTAAAACAATTTAAGGCAAGTCATACTTTAGCCCTAACTTACTTGGTATTATATTACTGACGCTCCTGAAGATATTAGTGAGGACCTATAAAAAGCAGTTTGATTAATTAACCTTTTTGGAGCATTTTCTTTCCATTATATGTCAGAATAAATCTGCCACCTTTTAACTTCTAAGCATTTAAAGTTAACCTGGATGTTATATTACTTGACAAATAGATTGCAAATAATGAAATGTGGAATTGGCTCTTAAATGGAATATTCTTCTCATAGGAAGAACTATTATAGCCCAAGGCTGTTTCATGGTCCTTCATTTTAAACAAAGGTTAGAGGTTACAAGGAGGAAAGAGAAGCTCATTTTTCCAGTTTGAAACTAGCCTTCAAAATGTGAGGAGATGAAAATTTCACCCCTTTGCGTGCTACATTTTCTTCTTAAGGAGTTGATATCTCATGTTATCCATTTCTTTCCTTGCCTTCACCATTAGGTTCAAGGTCCCAGCAGCTTACCATACCTGTAACTCACAACTTGACAACTCTAGCCTTGTTAGACCAATAAATACTAATTTGCAGGACAATTATGTATTGCATATGCAAAGGAGCACCATTTATTGGTTAACAATTTTTATTTTGAATGAGCTTTTATGGACTGTGGGCTATTCTGAAGAACTGAAATCCTCAAAAACTTATGCCAAAAAAGTGTCAGTATTTAAAATACCACAAGACTTTTTGTCCCTATTAGAGATGGCCTATTTTGAAATCAGAGTTTGTTTTTTCAATAACATTTAAATAATTCTATAATTTATAAAGATTCCAGTATATTTTACAAATTTTAAAAATTCAAAACCTAAATTCAGCAAAATATTTTTTAAAAAACCAGGCAAAATGTTTCAGAAACTGAAAATGCCTGGGCAAGCAAGGCCTGATAACTAAAATAATGTGGTGTGAACACCAAGCCAGTCTTCTTGCATACAGTGTTTAGTTGGAGCATTAGAGCCAAAAAGTCTGTGAAATTTTTTTGTGGCTTTTCAGGCTATGTGGCCATGTTCTGGGAGAATGTATTCCTGACGTTTTGCCTGCTTCTGTGACTGCCATCTTCAGAGGGTACTTCCACTAAAAAACTATGGATGCTGGCTGTGAAAGCCTTCGACTTCACATCTCTGAAAGTTACTCCACATCTGACAATGATGTCACTTAGAAAAGGCCTCAGCAGGTGACCTAAGGGAATGGGAGTGAGGAGCTGACATAGGAGAAGATGCTACTTAAAGTAGCTAGGCTACAAGTCTGTTTGCTATGCATATTTAGTTAGTTATTTCAATTTAATCCCAGTTTCCTCCCAAATGGGACTCAACTAGGTGTTTGGTTCTGTGTCCAGCAAGTACATTGGGCACTGGGTTCAAATCAGAAACCCCAATCGAAAAGTAAATTAATTCTTCTATAAATGTTGAGGGCTACGCATGGCGTAGTGGTTTGAATGTGGGACTATGGAGCTTATCACATTGAATTTAAAGTGACTTATCCCTGACAGGATAAGCACAGCTGAGATCCAGGCTACATACAGGTTGCACTCATCTGGCTGCAGCTGTGTGCGATAAACCTCCTTTTAAAATTAAACCCAACTGTATCCCATTGGGGATAAGTCGCTTTAAATTCAATGAGATAATGTCCTATGACTCTGGTGATCAGGGTTCAGTTCTCCGCTCAGCCATGGAAACTCTCAGCCCCAGAAAATCCAGTGAAAAGTTTTCCATAAACTGGAAACAACTTAAAGGCATACAACAACAATAACAACAAGTGGAACTACAGGTTTTACTTCCTGGCCATATTCAAAACGTCAACATTCCAAAATAAAGTATCTGCTCTACAGAATTAGTGTAGTTTAGTAGACATTATTGGAAAAAGTAACTTATATAACTGCATGTGTATGAGAGCCTCACATTTGGCTACCATGCCTAGCCATGCCTTGACCGACAGTAAAACAGAAAGCTACCAACAGCCATATTTTTTTTGGTAGTTGGTAATGGTTCTAAAGGGTTTCTAAGAAGAAAGCAGTTATATCATTCTCAAGTTGAGGAGAAGGCAACTTGTGTCTTGCCCACTCTCATACATAAATGCTAATTCAAAATGCACAAAACATTGCTGTTCTTGTTTTTTAGATCATTTAAGGCAACCATTAAAATATACATGTTAACTTAATTATGTTCATGGCTGTATGACAGAAAGTGGCCACTAATACTGATGTTGCAAACTTACTTTGAGCATGGTGTAGGACTAAGCCTGGCCTTAGAATAAGACCCAATTAAGGACACTCAATGGATTATTTCAAATGTGCCTTCATTACCTGCTGGCTCCAATGACATGAATACAAAAGTGACTAGTTACTAATTAATGACTACAAACACAATTTTTCATGACTTACTGTTAACTAAGCATTATCAAGTGAAGCACTTACATAAGTGAATCTGCTTTAATGCAACCATGGAGCCAGTGTGGTTCAACAGATGCAACACTGAATTTGGACCTAGAATACACAGTTTTAATTGCCAGCTCTATCATGATGCTCTTAGTACTTTGGATATTGGCCAAATGGTTACAGATGCATCCTTAAATTGTGGAAATTTTAGCAAAGTTCCCCATGAGCTTCGTTAACAATATATAGAATATATCTTGTACAACAAAGGAAGTATCATTAGTTGTTGAGTGTCTTTGCAACAGTCATTTGGGTTTTGGCCTATCTGTTTGTAAAATCATTAATGACTATTAAACCCAATATAGAATGAAATTTAACAGAAATAATATTAAAGCTCAAATATGTGGAAGTGACAAGGTATATATAACTAAGTTTTTATTTTTAAAAGATTGCATGGCTCCTCCTCTAAGTACATATTTGGGGGAGGGGAATTTATAATGTTATAATGACTGGTTCTCTTCAACATAACAGAAGATGGTACAGACAGCTGTCCTATCTTTTTATACAATATTGCCAAAATCCGACCATATCTCTCCGCCTCTACTGCCAGGATTTTGGTCCATGCCCTAGTGGTCTCACGACTTGATTACTGTAATGTCCTTCTGGCTGGGCTTCCTCTTTCTCACCTCCGTTCTTTAATTTCTGTCCAGCATTCAGCTGCTTGCATTATCACATCTGCCCACCGCTCTGACCACATCTCTCCTTTGTTGGCATCCCTTCACTGGCACCGCCTCCCTTTCCGTAAGCTCCTGCTGTCGACGTTTAAAGAACTCCATGGGCTGGCCCCTCCTTACTTTTCAGACCTTATTTCTCCTGACATTCCCGCTCAGAACCTCCATTCTGGTAGTCAAGGTCTGCTGTCCCAGCCCAGGATTTCCTCTGCCCCGTCTCAGATTCGCCCCTTTTCACTTGCTGCCCCTCACTCCTGGAAAATTCTTCCCCTGCGAGCAAGAGCCATCACTTCTTTAACTAGTTTCAAAATGGAGTTGAAGACCATCCTGTTCCGAGAAGCATTCCCAGGCATTGCATAATTGTCACTTGCTATTTGATGTTCTTTTGGTGCCTGTTTTATTGAACCATTTCCTGTATTGCTATGTACTTTATATGTATTATCCTACTAGAGAGGCAGGCTAGCTCTAACAGGCCTCCCTGGAAGAAGAATAACCATCCTTTATGAAGCCAAGCCCTCCCTCCAGTCCATCTGCCTTGGTCCAGGCCTTGGAGGTAGAAAGGAACTGCTAGACCTCATCCCCCTTCCCTACCACCTTTCCCTTCTCCTTTTGTGTCGTGTCTTTTTAGATTGTAAGCCTGAGGGCAGGGAACCATCTAATTAAAAAGATTGTATGTACAGCGCTGTGTAAATTTACAGCACTTTATAAATAAAGGTTAATAATAATAATAATAATAATAATAATAATAATAATAATAATAATATCAAGTGGTGACATTGGTACGTAGTCGACTGTGCTCACCACATGTCATACGGAGAGCAGAAAACATGCATGTAAAGATGCTTAATTCAGCCCCTTGTGCAGTTCCACAACAATGTGAGTCAGGAACATCACCATATTTGTCACTATCAAACATGTTCAAGATGTAAAAGCTATTATTTAAAATCAAATACAGTATGGCTCAGTTATAATTACCGTTTCAGAAAGTATTACTGCTTCAGATTGCTGCAGAGAAATATCAGTTGATTTAAATTCTTTTTCAAATATCTCTTGGTGCTTGCTGTTTCTTTTTTCTTTCTTTCTTTCTTTCTTGTCTTTATCTGGGTCATCCTTATCCAACTTATCTTGCGAACGAGAATGCATCTTCTTTGGAAGAAGGGGCTCAAGCACAAACCTGAAAAATATTTACTAAAATCACTAATATGGGACAATTGTAGAAGTGCAAAGTTGGAAGATATTTCAAAGATCAAATCACCATCTATCATCTCTTCTCCAGGAAAAAACATACTGAACTACCTCAACAGGACTTACTGTAGTTTTCAAACCCTTTATCATTTTAGCTGACCATTTCTAGCTTTCAAATATCCTTCTTAAACTGTGGTGCCCAGGACTAGACTCGGTACTCCAAGCAAGGGCTTATGTCAGCTTAGTGCTCCTATTTCTCTTGGTTTGGACATTACACTGGTAATTAATTTCATTACAACATTAAATTTACAATGTATCATATTATGGAACAGCGCCAACAATTGCATACATATAGCAATAGCAGTAGCAGCTTCATGTATATACCGCTTCATACCACCTAAGCAGTCTCTAAGTGGTTTACAACTATAAGCTAATTGCCCTCATCAAGCTGGGTACTCATTTGAGCAACCTCAGAAGGATGTAAGCCTGAGTCGAGCTTGAGCCCAGGCTAGTGTTGAACTTGGAACCTTATGGTTTTGAGTGAGTGGCTGCAGTACAGGCATTTAACCACTGTGCCACCAGGGCTCCTGCATATGACAAGTAACAATGGCAAAAGATGGTTATAAGATCAACTGAGGTAGGTGCTGACTTTCCCACAAGATGTAGGCACATCAACATAGTCAATTATCTTTTCCTGCTTGCACACTGCTGTAGTTATTGGGGAACAAAGATAGAAAGGAGGGGTATGTGAGCTGTCAACTGTTGACAAAGTACTCTTTAGGCTTCATACCTCTGCTGTAGTGTATCACTACAATTTTTCAGGTACCTGATATCTCAGTTCTGAGGAGCAGCAATGTGCAGAGATTGACATGATCCCATAGTTCACATTTCAGAAACACCTGTTTTCTAAATCATTTTGAAAATACATGCACAAATGTGTATATACACATTCACACTGTAGTAAACAGTTATATTTAGAACTGTAGTGAGAAATTGTCCTAAAAAGTTTAAAAACCTGGATGAAATTTATCAAGTCATTTCACTTCAGTGAAACTTCAGTTTCAATATGTAAATAAGTACCAGTAAATAAGTACTCTGATAAGCTAAGAGTCCTCAGGTTAAAGGATTTAATTTCATAATATAGACAGAAGATTTATTTTTAAGCTGTCTCCATATTTTAATATATGGAAAAGACAGACAAAAAGACCATGCAAAACATCTTATCTACCACAGCAGTATAACTATATTTGCATACTAGCCTTTATAGGGTAGGTTTGATCTAAATAAAAGCCGAACAAGAGAGTTCAAAGGATATACTCCATATGTAATCAACTACACCTACCCATCAGACCCAGGTCTAGAAGAAGTACTGTCAGATGATACTGAAGATATTGAAGCAATAGACAGTGGCCTTGAAGATGAAGGCATTGTGAATGATCTAATCATAGACCTTGGCCGACTGCCTCGTCTATCATCAACGCTTGAAGGCTATAAAAAGATCAAATAATCTTTTGTTACTAGACCTCAATGGAAGACGGGAATACAATGTGTTATTACTTAATGAGCCCACTGTTGAAAATAACTTTTGCTATTTTTCCCTAAGGTTTTTATGGGGGAAAGTATTTTGAATTACAAAAAAGTATTTTGAATTATAGTTATGGTAATCGAGGTCACAAAAATTATGTTCCCTCCACAACTTAAAGACAAACAGTTACAGTACAAGATATCCCTTAAATAATCAATATAGTTCTGATATACAAAAATTTCACAGTGACACAAATATTAGTAAAGCGAGACATAGGTCTAGTTTCAGAGAGAAGATGGACCCCAAATATTTAAATGTTTTCAATGGAAGATTTTACAGTTCTGAATATTTATGCAAGGTCTGTTAGTTGATAACAACTGATATTTGCACAAAATAATTGAACTCATACAACAAAAATAGGAATCCCATGCTGTTGGATGAATTGTATACCATATCAACTAGCAAGATGCTGGTGTGCTCAAAACAGACAGAAATGATAAAACACCATAAATTCTGACAGGTCTTTGGTACTGCTCAGAGCAACTGTGAGAGGATAAAATCCAGGCATAAGCAAACCAGTCAATTCTGGGACAATGTTAATATGTGTTCATGAAACAAGTGGCATATAAGCAGAATGTATGTCCTTCTCTTTCTCTTATGGGAAGCAAATTATCATCTTGGGAAAGCATGGTCTTTTGGCAATTCCTGAAGTAATTTTATCTACCAGATGTTTTGAGCTGTATGAAACAGAAAATCCATATTTTAAGCTATATTCAATTTTGACATTGTTTGGAGATGTTGTATGTATATGGAGACAGAATGTCTTTTGTGACAAGTGACCCTGTTACTGTTTTTACAAAATTATGGAGATCTATTATTTAGCTAAAGCTTGGTGAGTAGTCCTTGCAGATTTTATCAATTGTATTCACCATCATCACCTGTTCTCCCATAATTCAAGCATGGGTAATATATCAACTTTAATATGACACTGATTACTCTGTGCTCCAGATCATGATCTAGAGAACAGAGAAGCCCATAGAATCCACACCGGTTACCTGTTCCTATTTAGTGTGCATCAAAAATGAATGCTGAGAAGTGTAGATATAAAAATGTAGACTGCTGAGATTGGTGAATTCTGAGTTTCTCTTTCTCTATTTTTTTTTTTTTTGTATTAGATTATACAAAACAAAAGTTACCAATGTTATCTGTAAATTAGGTTTGCTAATTTGTTATACTAATTACACTGGCAAGTTTTAAAAATAGGAATAAGTTGGAATAAAAAAGGGAGGGAGGTTTCAAAAAATAGACATACAATTCAGATACCCTGGTTCACAATTTGTTCAAAAAATGTTAGCTTTTTTATCACACAAAATACCAAATTTCCCCCAGAGGTTACCTTTTTATTCAGCAGAGCCTAAGGGTTTGGTGTGTGGCAGGGACATTTACATATCCACCCCTACAGTCTCCCATGAAAGTGTCTTGGTAGGGTACAGGAGTACTTGTATACACAAGACCAAATTGTGCAAGGAAGCACCATGCCAAATTTCAGACTTGAGCAAATTCAAACCTGGTGTGCATCAACCAGTTCAGGTGTTGAAAACCAAAGAAACTTTATTGAATACACATAGTAATTCACCAGTCAGTGTTTAAACCGAAACTACCCCTCCCCCCAAAATATCCAAGCACTATATTAAAAGTCCCAAAATCCAAACTCCACCCCAACCCCAGTTGGCACTAAAATTAATATACCCCCCAATTCCCACAGCCTATTCCCCCATAGAAACCAACCCCCTTGCAAACTTTCTCACCAACACTATCTCTTCTAGCCTCAGACAATCCCACCATCTGCCCCTTTTCCTACAGACACTGACGCATCCCCCTCACACACATTCCATCCCTATCGTTCTCAAAACTAAGCTAGCCCAGCTGCACCCATCCCAACCTCTCCATGCCAACTAGGTATTTGCTATCCCCTAAGCCACAGCAATTATCTGTCTACCTATCAGCCCCAATAAAAAGCAATCATATAAGTTTACTGTTTGAATCCCAACCCCTCTTTCCCCATTAATCAGATATTCAGAACCCTGACAGAACCCATGTTTTCATGGTTCTGACAGAAATGTTGAGGTCAAAATTTTCTTGAAGATACAGGGGCTTTTTTTTTGCAGCCAACATTATAACAATATCACAGTAACATATACACCTCTCATGTGGCACTGCCTTCTCACAAATGCAGACTGGTCATAAACCCAGTAGTGGCTCTGTGTATGTCAGAAAGTGAATATATGAGACAAACTATCATATGTGAACTCTCTCTCGCTGTTTAGTGCAAAAGTCTTATTGAGATGGATGAGTACCAGTGCCTGTTTTCTAGCATCAAGAGAACCTCCCCAAAGTGTTCTGAGCTTGCCAATTGTTCTACTCATTATGAATTATGCAACAGTAAAATTTAAACCCTGTATTCTAACAAGCATGGTACTACCCCAGTACTGTAGTTCTCCAGAACTTAAACTATGAGGAACATAGGCCTTTATTTATTTATTTATTTATTTATTGCAACTGTTTTCTTTGACAAGCAGAGGTATTTGGGAAGACATCGGATATGTTTAGAAGGCTTACGCAAATTATGATTGCTCATTTGTATACAAATTGCATGAACTGTGCAGACCATATATCTCACAAATGACAAGCGGTCCTATTATTTTTGCCTGGTATAGTGTTTATATATGATTTATTTAGTTAATAAAGACAGAAAAATCTACTCTTCTGTGTGGGACCAAATCATAACATAAGTCACTGTGACAAAGCAGAAAGAACAATACTGAGCTTGTACACCCAAAATTTATAGTTAAATATATATTTTGACAATTTTTGAGTGTGTACAGTATATCTATTTGTTTCACTGTAACCTATGAAAGATAGAATAAATTACACAACAGTATTCCCGTGGTTTTTGGCTCACTATTGTATGTAAAATATCCAGCCGTTCATTAACACTTAACAGAAAGGTTTACTCAAAGACAAATAACATGTTATCTAAATCAAGACACTGGTATAGCTAGCAGGCAGTACTGGATCTGTTGCCCCAGGCCATGGTCCAGATGATGTCGCCACCTGCCTGGAATTTATGTAGGAAAAAAAAAACATTTTTCATTCCAACTGGGGCTTTTTGATCTTTGAAAATTTCAGGCATGGGGTCTCTGATCTTGATAGGTTCCCATGCTTACTTTTGAATAAGGGATAAGAAGAAACACTGCGGTACACTATGTATTGGTCTCAGAAGAGAGATGTCCTTGACATACAGTTGAAGAGCTACTAAAAGGAAAACAAAGTATACAGAGGAAACAGAACATCAGAGATGGACAATGGCAGTGACAATGCAAAAACAGCAGAAAACATGTAAGAGAAAAGTAAGATTTTGAAAGAGATAAAAACCTGGAGAGAAATAGGTGGGGGAGAAAAGGGGAGAGTATAGAAACAGACAACAACATATTAAAAGTGCTTTTTCATACAGGGACTAAAAATATTGCAGAGTCAAATAATTAATTGTGCACAGATGTAAGTGTGTTAATTATAAGATTAAATATTTTAAAAAGTGAAGGCTCATATAGGAAAGACTAGGACTGTTCACGTTAGAAATGTATTTAAATGGAAAACTGAACTCTCTTATTGGCTTTTTTTTCAGGTGCTGATGTGGCTGTTCCTGCTGCTGTTCTTCCATAACGAGAACAGGCCAGCACTAAAGGCTTGATAATGTGGTACCCTGTTATAGGTATGAAATAGTGGTTACCCTTACAATTAGGAAAAGGAAACTAAAAATTGCATACTACTAAACATACTACCTTGATTGTAAAGTAAATAGGTGAAAAAGATTTCATAAATCCTGTACACTGGCTCTAAACTTTTTTTAAAAAAAACCCTGATATTTTTTAGGGTTATCTGGTCACAGTAGAATTTCAGGGATATTATTCTTTACACTGTTTTTTTCTTTCTTTCAGGCCATGAGAATATGCCTTGGGATATTTCCATTTCAATGGAATCAACTCGTCAGCTGACTTCAAACTCTCCATACTTCAGCAAGGAGAATTCAAAGAGAAGCTTGATAAAAACCTTGCCTCCCACAAATCCCCCGAGAGGAAAGGGCTGTTGGGGACAATTTTGCTGCATTCTTGGTCCGCTTTCAACCATTTTAGGCCCAAGATGGGCCAATTATTTTCAGCAGAAAGAAAATCCAGAAGTCAAAAACATTTTTGCACAGGGATCAGCTAATTTTTCACCAAGTACAATTTTCTGCAAATACAGTCCTCCCTCCATTCTGGCGGTCTTCAGACTCATGTCCCTCGCTTATGTGTGAGGAACGAAAAGAGGGAGAATGAATGGGGCACGCACCTGCACCTATATTCAAGCCAATGTGGCCTGAATATAGGCGAAACTCTGTTTTCGTGAGGGGGTCCGGAACGGATCCCCTGTGAAAAAGGAGGAGGGACTGTAACCACACATCCTATGATACTGTGTGCATTTTTGCACTAGCAAATTTTCCCCAATGAGATCTCAGCAAACTAACAATGCTTAAAAACTGCACAGATCCTTATGTTCTCATAAAGTAGGGAGAAAATGGCTTACATAATTAATTCATGCATGTGGGAAGGAAACAAGCAAAATTTTACATTGCCACAAAGATTTAAATCCCTTCTTGGAGATTTCTTCAAGGCTTTGGAACTTCCTTCCTAGAGAGGCTAGAATGGCTCCCCCTTTGCTATCCTTCAGTCAACAAATGAAAACTTTTCCATTCCAACAGGCATTTAGCAATTGACTGCAATGGAATTTTAATAGTTTTCTGTTTTGTTGATTTTTATCTTCTGTTTTTTAATGGATTTTTAACTCGTTTTAATTCAACGGACTGTTTAACTGCAAATTAAAAATACAATTTAGATATTTTTGCTGTTGCCTCCATCTAATTTAGTCTATAGTTGAGTCCCAATACTGGGAAAAAGACAGGATGTAAGTGGAAGGAAGAGGAAAAAGAGAAAGAGGATGAGGGGGGTTAATACTAGTAATAGTAATAGTAGTAGTAGTAAATATGTATAATTCTTCATTAGGATGCTTCCCCTTTAGGACACACTCTGCCTCTGCCCCTATAACAGTATAGCATTTACTTTGAAGCAAAAAGGTTAATGTTATAATGCATTACAAAATGGAAACTTTTTAAAGAAACAGAAGATTTTAAAATGTACTTACAAGAGTTCGCACGCCATACTGCTTTTCAACTTTTTCTTTCAGTTGTTTAAAACAGGCTTCCATCCTTTCATGAAATGGCCTTAGTGCTTCTGTTACTTTATCACCATGAATTCGGATACCTTCGGCCAGGAAAGGAATCTGAAACAGGCAGTTATATATGAAGTTTTTAATCTTTTTGTCATAAGAAAGAAAAGATGCAAAAATGGTAAATTCAGTACAACTGTATGCACAAAGTTTTCTAGGACAGCATGTTTCATAACAACTGGACAAGAATGTGTACAGTGTCACTTTGGCTCTAAAATGGCACCTAGGGCAAAAATGAGATTTTGCAAATCCTTGTGCAGTTGTTGCTATGTACAGTCATTCATTTCATATTAATAGTATTCATATTCGACTGCAATTTTTAGTCTTTTAAAACAAATGGAGTCCTTATGTTTTGAGATACACAGCAAAATTCATTCACATGAATAAATATTCCATTTACATTAGGCTCAAAAGAATACTGAGGCATACTATGTGTTAAATTAGCATGTTGACGAATGCAGATTCTCAGTCTTCACTGTTAATGCCAGCCCCAACAGATTTTATGGGAATAAATAGTAAAGTAACAAAGCCTACTTCTTGTAAATTCTATTTATGTCCCTTTGCATGTGCGCACACACACATCCAACCATTCAAAATACAGCATATTTATATTTCCTAGGAAAATGTAAAGATGTAGTTGATAAATGCAAAACCCCTATTTCTCATCAGAAATTGGTTTTCAACGAGTTTAACATGGAATAAGGAAGAAAAATTTAATTCATTTTTTAAAATTGAAAATAATCATTATGTGCAAAGCTGCTGTCACAAAACACCCATACCAAGGTAAGATCACATAATTAGTTCATAATGTGGAAGTGAAGCTGTCTTTTTAATATACAAGAGAAACATTTCCTTCTCAAATCACCCCTCTCTATTCTCTCGCTTCACCTTAAGGGGGTGGAAGTGAAATCCTTTCCCAAGCTACATGATGTCAGAATTTGATATTCTTCAGAGCAATCAAGCTAAGAGGCTTCTTCCTAATAATTCATAATTAAACTATAATACTGATTAAAACAGTTTTCCCCTCACAACACTGAACATCCATCTACATGAGAAGATTTACAAGCAAGGAAGCTAATAAATACACAACTGAACTGCATTTGGGCAAATTCAAGGGAACTGTCAAAACAACATATTTAATAAAATGTATTTTGTTGACATTTAGCAGCAGGCAGCTGCTACTTCTGTTAGCACTTTTACAGAAAAAGAATGAAGAGGAACACAGTATTTCTAATATAGCCAGACTTATTTATATACCACACGGATTGTCCTTTGCTATATTGTGCAAATAAAAACAAAAATAAAAAAGGTTTACCATATTTTGAAAAGTCAAAGAGAGGACACATTTACCAACTGACTACTTTAAATCATTCGTGTAATCTCACTCTAAATCAGTGGTTCTGACATTCCAGATATTTTGGACATCAGCTTCCATAATTCTTGAATGTTGGCCAAGCTAGCTGGGGCTTTTGGGAGCTGAAGCCCAAAAGGACCAAAGTTTGGGAAGCACCACTCTAAATCTACTATATTAGCAGTGGGAACTGATACAGTTGGCCCTTCCCTTACAGGGGGGATCCATAATAGAAAAACTGCATAAACTCAAGCCCCATTAGAAACAATGGGACTCATTCTCATGGTGTGTGCCATGGCCGCGCGCCCCACTGCTTCTTCCGGGGTGCGGGAGGGCTTTCCGGCACGGCTTCCAGCGTATGACGCGGGCGCACTGTACTAGGAATATTCCTAGCCTTCATAACAACAATTTTGCCTTCCCTTTTACCCTTCCATGCTTCTTCTGAAAGCTGTTTCACCTGCTCCACCAAGCCTCCCCATTCCATTGCTCCCACATGGTCAGTGGTTCCCTAACCAACCTTGCTTAGCTAGCTAAATCTCCTCCTATTGGTCTCTCTCTCTTATCCCCGCGTATCCCCTTTCTCTGTCATAATCAACAAAATCTTGACCATCATCATTTTGTCTGCTCAAAGGGAAGGGTAAATCACAGAAGAGGTTACTATTTGAAAGCATACACTTTTTTTTGCCATGGCATTCTTGGATTTACTAAGTATGGGTAATATATGACAGAATGTGACAGAAGTGATATGCAGTGATGTGACAGAAGTGATAATGGGTAGAGGAAAGGGGAATCTTATAAAGCAAGAGTTAAATGAACCAGTTACAAAAAAATAGGCCGAGATATCAATCATGAAAAATGTACCACTTCAAAGTATATGGGCTGGAGACTTTTGCTAAAGTGTAGCTGCATGCATTGGTAGACTTTTAGTTCAGCCATGTGGTTATTTTTTTCTGCACACTTAACAATTCACATAGATCTGTCAGTTTGCACCTAGAGAGACTAAGAAAGATTAGAGTCACATGCAAAATAAGTATGTAATATTCAGCTGAAAACTGCTATTGAACATGATTTTCTATGGACAAGGGGTGTTTCTCTTCTGGTATTTCTATGCTTATTTCCCTATTCACACATATTTTTGCCATATTTGTTGTTGTTAACTGCCATCAAGTCAACTTTGACTTATAGCGACCCCATGAATAAGAGACTTCCAAGTCTCTCTTTTTTTGAATTGTGGTTGCCAGAACTGAATGCAATATTCCAGGTGAGGCCTGACCAAAGCAGATTAGAGTAGTATTATTGCTTCTCTTGTAGATATTATACCTCTATTGATGCAGCCAAGAGTTGCATTGGCTTTTTTAGCTGCCGCATCACACTTTTGACTCATGTTCAATCTGTGATCCACTGGGGCTCCTAGTTCCCTTTCACATGTACTGCTGTCAAGCCATGTGCCCCCCATCTATATCTCTGCATTCCATTTTTTCTGCCTAAATGTAGTACCTTACATTTATCTCTGTTGAATTTCTTTTTGTTCATTTTGACCCAGCTTTCTCCTCTATTAAGATAATTTTGAATTTTGATCATGTCCTCTTGGGTATTAGCTACTCCTCCTAATTTGGTATCACCTGCAAATTTGATAAGCACACCCTCTGTTCCTTCATCCAAGTTACTGATAAAGAGGTTGAATAGCACTGGGGCCAAGATAGAACCCTGTGGCACTCCACTGGTCACTTCTCACCAGGATGAAGAGGAGCCACTGGTGAATACCATTTGGGTTTGACTGGTCAACCAATTGGAAATCCATCTAACAGTAGCATTCTCTAGCCTACATTTACTAGCTTGTTTCCAAAAATATCGTGAGGGGACCCTGTCAGAGGCCTTACTGAAATTAAGATACTGTATGTTAGATTCACAACACTCCCCTCATCTACCAGGCTAACTGGGAAGTAAGTGTTTGGGTCCTCTTTTTCACCCCTTTTTGAAGATGGGAACACCATTTGCCCTCCTCCAGTCTGCTGGGACTTCTCTTGTTCTCCATTAATTCTCCAAGATTGTTGACAGTGGCTCTGAAATTACTTCTTTTAATACTTCTTTACTTCTGAGATTGCTTCTTTTAATACCCTTCAATGTAGTTCATCTGGGCCTGGAGACTTGGATTCATTTAGATTAACCCAGTATTCCTGTACTATCTCTTTACTTATTCTGTGCTGTATTTCCCCTTATATACTTATTTTGTGCTTCATTTTGATGTACATTGATAGTTTCTAATCTGTGGGCCATTATTTTGTTTTCCATTATCACTGACAGATTTTAGTTAGAACTAGAGTAGATTCTTTCTCTGTAGACTGAAGCAGTTCTATTGGTATGTCATCTGTTCCTGGTGATTGAGTTGCCCCATGTGCTCTGAGTGCAGCTTTACTTTACTTTCTAATACTGGAGGAATGTCTTCATATGGTTCTTCCTTGAATGAACCAGTGACCCTTTAATCTCTTTTATATAGTTCTTCTGTGTACTGTTTCCATCTTCTTTTTATGTTTGCTTGGTCATGTAATGTGTTCCCTGCTGGTCAAATAACCATATACACACATATAAAACACACACGTTTGTTTTGCACACTTGGCTAGCTTACCTTTAGCATCAGAAGTGCCCTGGACCTTTATATATTTGCCATATCACTCCATGCCATGATTTATTTTTACTTTTTGAAGCTTCACATGGCAACATACAAACAATTCATTGTGAGGAACAGCTTCCATGAAGTTAGAAATATTCAATACAATTCTGCTCAGTTGAATGAGTTACTCATGGTTCTAGGCAAGCATACAGAATGTATAGGGATGATGGGACCATCCCTGTCTTGGAAGAAAAAGGTAATGACATTTCTTCAGCTGGTAAAGTGCTCAAAGCAGCTTTGTTGAGAAATAAGGTTCTGCTTCTGCTGCTTCTGCTGCTGCTTCTCCTCCTCCTCCTCCTCTCTCTCTCTCTCTCTCTCCCTCCCTCCCTGTTTCCATACTGTTATCTGGGATAGTTAATCCCATCCTCACAAGTGCTTTTCCTCCAATTAAATAATTTATATTTTTGAGGACACAAGAAATAATTTCCAGGAAGGTTTGATTCTGTACATTTGGTGTAATATTCTTTGTAAAAATATTAGTATGTCTTTTGAGTTGCAGAAATTTTAGAAATATGTTTGTTCCTATTAATCTGGCCAGTTTATATACTTTTTATTCTAAGCAAGCAACCCTAGAAATACACAAGAGATGTGTAAATGATTGGCTTTCTGGATTAAAAAAAAACATGGATACTGTTAAATATGCAGCCTTGCAATAATGCATAAATTTTGCTAGCAACCTAATTCTCTTTCAGGTTAATAGTGTGTCCATGAGTACCATTAAAATTCATTTTTAACATAGTTATTAGGGGCAATGACACAGTGCTGACATTAAGTTGCTCTCCTGGGAACAAATTATTTTTCTCTGTAGGACTGAAAACTCCTAAAATCCAATTTGTTGTAAAACCTTATGTGTGCAGGGGGAATCAATAGAATTTCAGGGGAGAACATGAGTTTTTCTACAGCAATACTTCTGTGGTCTGTAGAGGATATCTGAATATTGTATCTTAGCTTTCTTCAGTGTATAAAATTTAGGCCCCTGGAAATCTAAATTATTCCTCTTATAATAAGGACACAACTGAATATAAAACAAAATGAACATAGTAGTTTTTTTAAAAAAAATACAGTCACATCTGTGAAATGCATCATAAAATTATCCTGAGGCTAAATATACAATATTTGCATATAACTATGAAGCAGATGCTAGAATGAGCTTCCTAGTTCCTCCTTCTTTATACATTTGCTATTTGAAAAAATATGAGTAGCTCTTCACAAAGGATTGAGTTTCACAATTATTCAAAAAAAGAGTACTGAACAATTTCTTTTGTCTTGGGCTGCATTCCCACCGCAGAAATAGAAGAGTACGACACTACTTTAACTGCTAAGGCCCAATGCTATGGTATTCTGGAATTTATAGTTTGTTGTGGCACCAGAGCTTTGTGACAGAGAAGGTTAAATGTCTCACACAATTACAATTCTGAGAATTCTACAGCACTGAACTGTGGCAATTAAAGTGGTGTCAAACTAGATTATGTCTGCAGTGTGGATGCAACCTAAGTAATGCAGTTTATTTGTCCACAACATTGGAAAAATTACAATGAATGAGAGAAAGCTTTCACAAAATCATCTCTTGACATATACTGTATAGCTGATTCGTATCTCCAGTTGCAATGCATTTGTCACACCCTATTGACTCATTGTTACCTACTACTTGGCAAAATCTCACTTTAACATAGGTGATAGGTGAAAAGCTGTGCTCTTCTCTCCACAACAAAATAATCTGTACAGCATCGAAGAACCACAGGAAGGAAATATTAGTTGCTAATGGATCCTTGCTTACAATCTCTGCTTCCCATCAGTAATTTCAGTGAATGTGATAACTGGGGGAAAATGTACTGCTGTGTTTATGCGAATTGCTGCCAAATAGTATAAGGTCTAATGGAGGAATTCAAAATGACAGAAGTTGCTTCATCCATATGGTTGCATTCTCAGGAATGCTTGGGCTGCTCATTGAGAATCAATTGAGAAAAGCCCTTGCTTTATTCTTTCTACAGCAATGCTAGGAAAAACTGGCAATGAGAACTTATAGAACATACATCTGATAATAGCTTACCACTTCTGCAACTCATTGCAGCAAATTCAGTAAAATTGAAATAAATGGCTAAAGGTATTGCTCCTTGTAAAGTGAGACACAGTGAACCATAAAACAAACTCTGGCCTCTGTTACCATCCTTCTCATTCCAACTCCCAGTGTGCTCAGGATTTTAGAGGATCTCTTTAAAAGCATAAGGACTTTTCTCCTACTATAAGTTAATTGTCTTCCCCAACTTTGCTCTCTTCTTCAAACTATTCTCTTTCATTGCATAAAATCTATGCCTCTTCTTAAAACTGAATTCAGTCCACCAATTTTCCTCTTGGAGTTTTCACATGATTTATACCAGATTAGTACCGGGTGTACATCTAGTTCCATTCCCACTCTCTTTGTTTTTTCCTAATCCATCACTGTCCTCTGACTTTCTTGGTCAGCGCACACCCAGCACCACCAGTGTATATCTTGTGGGTAAACCTCCTTCTCATAGTATATTCCAGAGAGGGGTGCTGATAGGTTCAGAGTCAAAACAGTATCACTGAGAAACAAGAATGGAGATAATCATGCTCAGGGAACTCCCAAGTTTGAAGAACTATAAAAATTATTTTCAGAAGGGGCAACCCTCCTCCTCAGTAGTCCAATGAAGACTTTATATGCTTGGCATCCATGGTGTCGGTTGGAAAAGAGAATCCGAAAACCAAGAGAAAAGAGTCAACCACACATTCAAGATCTTATTCTCCATCACATTGTTTTGCTCTGGATTTAGCTTATCCTGAGCATGAAATAAATATTCATAATAAAGGTTAAATGTTTGTTTATATCATGACTTGCCCTAATGGTAGGCATTTTAGTGTGATTATTTTCAGCTGAACATTTAAGCTATCATGGCTAAGACATATCCCTATAGTCTCTTGTACCCTAAATGGCAAACTGGTTGCAGATGTGGAAAATGTGACGATGGACTTTTAATCTATACAATGATAGTTCCTTAGCTGCAGGTTACTGTGCTCTTTAGATCTTTAAATTGTGAAACTGACAGCTTGAGATAAATCTGTGGGTTAACAGTGTTACTCACATTTTGGAGTAAAAAAATTGACAAATTATGTCAGACACAAAAAGATGAACTTTTAGCTTCTTTTTTCAAGACATTTGAAATGCCATAAGAACATGTACACTGGAGTGAACTTTCTGACAACTGAATTTTCTCAAAAGTGACAGCAGTCTGCTTTGGAATGCCACCTGGCACCATGCCATGCCATTAGACTCACCTGCCATGCAATTAGATCCTTTAGTTTTTCAATTTTTTCATGATCTTCAGGATGGTCATACATATATTTTTCAGTGAAGAAAGCCTATGGTGGAGGGGGAAAAAGTAACAATTATTTTACAGAATAAGCAACAGCTTTTACAATATAGAAGAATCACAAAGGACAATACAGTGGGCCCTTGGTTTCCGTGGAGGTATGGTTCCCCTGTGGATACCAAAATCAGTGGATGATCAAGGCCCATTAAATACAATGGCATAGTAAAATAGTGTATCTTACATAACATAGCAAAATCAAGGTTTGCATTCTGGAATTTATATATTTTTAAAATATTTTCAAGCCATGGATGGTGGATAAAAAAATCTGTGGCTATGGAGTGCCAACTGTACTAATGAAACCGTTGTTACCAGTACATTATTATTATTATTATTAACCTTTATTTATAAAGCGCTGTAAGTTTACACAGCGCTGTACATCAATTTTTTAGTCAGACGGTTCCCTGCCCTCAGGCTTACAATCTAAAAGACACGACACAAAAGGAGAAGGGAGTGGTGGTGGGGAATAGGATCAGGTCCAGCAGATCTTTTCCACCTCCGAGGCCTGGACCAAGGCAGATGGACTGGAGGAAGGGCTTGGCTTCTTGATGGATGGTTAGAAGGAGGCTTCCTGGGTCAGAGAGGGGCTCACCTCTGGGAATGCTTCTCTAAACAATATAGTCTTTAATTCAGTTTTGAAACTGGGTAGAGAAGTGATGAGGTGTGCATGTGGGGGAAGAAGGTTCCAGGAGTAAGGGGCAGCAAGCGAGAAGGGACGAATTCGGGAGGGGGCAGTGGTAGTCCTACATTGTGACAGTACATGATTTCTTTTGCAGTTTAGGAATTAAAATGATAGGGTCTAACTGGAATCTCTGTGCAAAAAAGTAACAAATTTATCTCACTTTCACAAATATTGGATTATATTTACTGGTGGTTGCTGAGTAGAGCATGCAGGGTGGGAAGGCTTGGCTAGAATGGTGTCATACACTATGATTCTGAGCCCATTAACAATTCTACAGTGGTCTGTGCATGTCAACAAAGTCATGTTAAGCCTAGAGGCATTTGTGAAGCTATGATTAAGAAGTAATCTTCTTCTGATCAAGCATACTTCAATCAAGGCAAGTTAATATGATCCTCTCCTCTTTATCCTAAGAACTACCCTGTGAAGGTCAGACTATGAGACTCACCCACAATCACCCAGTTAACTTCATGGCTAAATGAAAATATGAACTTGGCTCTCCCCCAGAGTCAGAATATAAAATCTTAGGTTAATTCACTGGATTTCTTCTTTATAATGAGGGGAACTGATTTTCATATTCTCCTTTTAACTTACTAAGACTCACAATTTTGGCATAGCAAACTCAAGATTTCTGACCTAGTGACAAAGTATATGTCCCTCATCTTCACCTCAGCTGGCAGGCTTCATCTTTCTATTTGATTTAGAAAAGGATGTTCCTTCTTTGCCCTTTGTCTCAGCAAACATAGTGACCTAGTCAGTTCTTAGTCCTTAAATATACAGGGGAAGTGTGAATTGTGAAACAGTTCCCATTTTCAATGGTAGTAAGGGGCTGGATTGGAATTCTACTTATTTCCTATGTGGGTTGTTATCCCATTTTCAAACACATTTATATTGGTAAAGAGTCAGAATAATTTCCATGAGACATATATCCTGCTGGTAATATATTAATTTTGTGATTAGATATATTTTCTGATAACACGTCCTGTTTTTCTTATTTCTTGATTACCAACTTGGCTTCTCAGAGAACACTGGCTAAACATTACCTTTTCATAGTTGGTGAAGCCGCCCATAACTGCAGGGTCCACAATACCATTTAGTAGCATAGACAGAGGATTAATAGGTAAGTTTGGATCATTCAAATGTTGCTGAATCATATTGTTGATTTTATCATTCGTTAATTGCATTGTTTCAATTGCATTTTCAAGTGGGCTGATTTCAACCTGGGAAAAACACCAGAAGCAATACCACATATCACTATAGCATTGTAGCATTTATTTTAAATTCAACTCTTAAAAAAGATTTTGGGGAAAAAATCCAAAAATATATATTTGCGTAGTTTCAACATTGAATTACTGATTGTCACACCAAGTTTGACACTAATGTGTACATCTGCATGCGTGTACAAGCACACACACACATGCTTGACCAATATGTACACACACAAATGTGCATTTGTACACACATGTATCAGTACCTCAAATGTAAAATCTAAAGGAATAGCAACCCATCCTGAATCTACATAAGGTAAAAGTGAAGAAAACAGAAGCCACTGTGACTGCAAATTCTACATAGACAATGCTGTATAGTGTTGTTGTTGTCTTAAGTGAGATGGCAGCCTATATTTGAAACACAGAAGCTGGAGGGGGAGAGGGGTGTCACGTGATTGATCAAAACGTCTTCCATGAGTTCAAAGCGGTTCTCAGGGATCACAGCTCGTGCCACCAGAGCTTTTCAAATCTCTCAGACAAAACTGTGTTAGAATAAAAAAGATAAGGGGTTAATGGGCCTATGCTAAAATGAAAATCTGTATTTGATTACAGTCATTTGCATAAGCTTTATGTAAGAACACTTCTATCTAGCTATCAGTACCTTAATGCATTTTTAAAAGGCACTTATAATCAAATCTTTCTAATTGTCACTCCTACACCTGCACTCTGATTACATCTACCCTACCTTAATTATCATTTTTTAAAATGAGTTTTGTGTATTATTTTGGAATGCAAAGTAATGTGATTGAACAGAGCTCCTGGCCCATGTTTTTTCTTATTTTCTCCCTGCTTGTTCAAAACTTCGTCTACCACCTAAGATTCTGACATGTTAAAGCCAAAGGTTTTGACATGATTGTCTAGGTGTGTCCAACTGTAGGTGGCGGTGCTCATCTCTGTTACTAATATGAAGGAGTCAGCATTGTCAAAAATGACTCTGTGGTCATGTAGCCAGCATGACTAAATGCTGAGGTACACAGAACACTGTTACCTTCCCACCGAAGTGGTACCTATTTATCTACTTGCATTTTTACAGGCTTTAGAACTGCTAGGTTGGCAGAAGCTGAGATTAGTGATGAGAGCTCATTTCATCACATGGCGCTTGAGTCTTGAACTATTGATATGCCGACTTTTCAGTCAACAGAGTCAGCATCTTAACTGCTAAGCCATCACGTTTTACCCACTAAGTATCTATTACTTGGTTCTCTTCCACTTCCATATTCTCAGGCTCATTACAATGTTCAGCCACACTCACTGTCTTTCTATTTCATTAAATAATATAATCCAGACACAGAAGATATCCCCAGATGTTGATGGTCTTCAACACCAATTACCCTTTACCACTAGCTATGCTTGCTAGGGCTGAGGGAAGCTGCAGTCCAACAATATTTGGGATAGACTACACATTGCTTTGTGTTGATTTAATCTGTTTTCTCACTTCGTCAACAGGTTCTGAGAACAAACTATGTGGGGAAAAATAATCTCTCTTTCAATATAGGATGGGGGAGAATATTAGAGCTGAGAAAGCCAATTTCAGCATCTGCTGACTCTACAAGTGACATATCACAGTACTGCAACCACTTCTTGGGGACACCTGGAGGGCTTTTCATTGTTTTGGGGTGAGTGAAAGAACGTAAGCTAAAAAGCCCCCAAGGAATGATTGGTGGTGGGTAGAGAATGCTAGAGCCTGGGGATCTAGGTAGCTCAAAGGATACACTGGCCATTTCTTCCTCCCTACACAGGCTGCATAATTCCCATCTCTGATGTAGGACTAAAGCTGATTGCTATTTACAAATAAAGCAGACATAGGCGCATTATAGACGGGCCTAAGCGGCGCCGTCGTCGCGCCATGAATACGCGCAAGGGGCGGCGCTTCCAGATGCACCTTGCCCCTCGCGCGTATTCCGTACGTCAAGATGGCAGCGCCCTATACAGATGGGCGTGGCCATCTTGACGTAACGGAAGCTGTGCGTCTGGACGTCCAAACCCGGAAGAGACGTCGCGAGTGCGCACTTTGGCACTTGCGACGTCTCTTCTGGGTTGCCAGAAGGAGCGCGATTTTCGTGCTCCTTTTTTACAGCGCGGGGGAGTCGCAGTTTGGCTGCAGCGGCTTCCCCGCGCTGCAACCGGCAGCGGCCCAAGACTGCCCCTTTTGGGTGGTCTGTAACAGGCCCGAGTGAATCACGTAAGTGTTAGCTTAGCAACTTCCATTCATTCAAAAGGTCTACCCTACTTTGGACTAATAACTAGATTTAGTCTTTAACCAGCGAATGCTTCACTGGTGTTATGGGAAGCTTATATCATCCCATTGCCATCTCAAAACAAACAATAATGCACAAATGCTTCCTTCAGAATCACTCTTTGGGGGTATAAAGTCACCATACCACTCAACTAGGCCACTCAACAAACCATTATCAAGTTCACATACACTGTTGTATCTATCAACTGAAGTGACTTAAAACCTTACAGAAATGTAGGAAGAAAGGAATGCGTACCCTCATACAATCATGGAACTATTTATTCTCACCATTATGTATTCAGTAATCTTGGGGCTGGTGACGATTTCCATTACAATATATTATTGATTCAGAAGACCTACTGAAGGTCCTTCTCTTGTTCTTTTCTTTTGGACTAAATCGTCTATGGAGAAGCAGTCCAGTCTCTGCTGAATGAGTTCTGCTGCTCTCAGATTCCTATGAATACTGTAAATTCACCTCCAATTTCTTTTTGTGGCTCTTGGTTCTCCCTCCTGTCATCATTCCTTTGCTATTTCCTGCTTTTTTCTATTGGCCTGTTTGTTTCAACTGAGGTATTCTAGCCTTCCAGTACTCATTAAAATGCTTGCCTTATTCAGGAGAGAATATGGTTCTCCCTGTATGTCTTGCCCTCCCTCCTACAATTAAGAGTACTGCACACCATTTAAACTAAAGGGTGAAACAGATAGTGGGTAAGGACCAGCTTGCCGCTGCCCCTTTGCTTGCTGGGTTGGGGCCACAGCAACCACATACCACATCCCCAACCCAACCATCTCCTGGCACAAAAACGAGTGGCAGAAAGCCGCTCCTTTTTGTGCCGGGGAAAGGATGCCTTTGTTGACATGGCAGCGTTTTTTCAGCATTTCTTCAGCACAGCGTGTGTAAATGCTGTGCTGAAATGCCATGGATCCACTGCACGTGTGGTCGGCTGTGCTGCTTCCTGATGGACTGGGGGTGTGCTGCTGTCTGAACACCATGTCCCCAGTCCACCGGAAGGCCTGCTCTTTTTGACTATCTGTTTTGACTACTTTTTCTAGGTTTGTGGGAAACAAAAAAGCAGAACAGAATAATTTGTATGGAACTGGATTGTGATAAATTGCATATCTGTAAATAACAAGGAACACATCTGAGCAGCACAGTAGCCTCTGTTGTTTTTCAAAATCATCGCTTCTCGGCCTTTTGGCTAAGATCAAGTGTAGTTTTTCAAAATCAAGAATTTAGTTTAATTATGCTATATTGACAATGGAGGGATGTAGACTACTGATGGAAAGAATATTCATAATTATGCATTCTTAAGTTTAAAAAATGATTTATTTATTTTTTTTATAGTTGAGAAATCCTTTCAGGATGAATAATAGACCAGAGAGAAATTTTCTGCAATTTCCCTTGGGTATGCAACATCATAAAGTGGCACAGAAGAATTATTCAATGGAGGAAACCACATGGCATTTTTGTATAACTACATCCCATTTTCTGTGCAGGAAATTTATTTCCTGTACAGAAAGCACTATTCCCAGTGCAGGAAACCTGTTTTTCAAGGCAGAAAACAAGAGATTTTCACATTTAAATAATGTTCTTCTTCACAGAGTAATTCCTCTGCAACTCTTTAGAGCTCTCAAATACGGGGTGGCATGTACTGCAGAGGCATATTTGTGTTCTGCAGTGGGGAGGAAACTACTGAAATTGTTTCTCCTGCATGTGAGGATGAAATAATTAAGCATCTCCTTCCTAGTGTGAGCAAGTTGTGGCGCTCAAAATGTTGCTGTACTGCATCGCTTATCAATCGTACCTGCCATAGCCAACAGTGCTGGGACCTGCAATCCACTGACACCTGGAGGGCTGTAATTTTCCAGCCTGGACAACTGACACTGTCAAATGTAATTCCTCCATACCAAAATGTTTTGCTTAATCGATGATCACACATATTTTAAACAAAGCAAACATTTTCAGCCAACTGAAGCACTGCTCTCTTTTATTTCTTCCTCAAACAATGCATTTCAGAAGCAAGTGTTTCATGATAGGGTTGGGTTCTTAGGCACTGATGGATCAGATTGTACAGTCTCAGATTAAATCCTAATCCAAAGCAAGTGCACAGTTGTAAAATTCAGTCACAACTGGTCAACAATATAGAATGATGGTATCTAATATTTGATTTGTTTTCGCAGACAATAAAAGCTCATCTATGTTCTTATTTACAGAGCAAATCTGTTTAAATCTAAATCCAAGCTTTCAAGTTACTGTTTATTTAAACTCTTGCCTCTCTATCTTTGTCGCAAATTTATGATTACAAAACAATTAATCTGGACAGGATAATGTGTGTGTAGTAATATTTAAAAAAATAGGTTAATACCTTTTGTTTTTCACCTAGGCACAGAATGAAAACATAGACAGATGGAACTGGAAACTAGAAATGTTTTTATTTAAAAATAAAATACTTGCAGTAACCTACTTATAACAATTGAATGCTCAAGATCTTTGCCCCTCTCCCACTTTCCCCTTACCAAGAATGTTTAAAAATAATTTATTGCATCTTATTTTCTACTGTAGTCTCAGTATTAAAAGGTATTAAAAAAGCATACTATCCCCCCCCTCCACTAGTTTTCCATTTGATAAAATTGTTTATGATGACCTGATCTGGCTTTTGTAGGAAGTATATTACACATAGGTCAAAAGTTATCCCCTCTGTCTTCTTGCATTATTAAAATGGGCAGAGGTGGCATGGACCTTTCAGATATGGAGGCATTATCGCCCTTGCTGGTTTGCACAGAGTACAATTAGAAGAATTTATTGACATTTCTATGAGATATGTAGAACTGAACAGTCCCACGCAGAAGTGGCCTACTTCAGAAAATCTGCTTTCTTAAAAACAAGTGGAAAGGGATTCAGTCAGACAGAAGAGGAATGGAGAAACAGAATAATTTATCACCAGGACACTGCAAAAGCAATTTGAATTGAAAATATTTTATTCTGTGATTAAGGCTGCAACCCTACTCTTACATACTTGGGAGTAAATCCCAATAAATGCAATGATGATTACTTCTGAGTAGACACATATAGGATTGTGCTGTAAATACCAGTGGGCACTACATTTGGTTCCATTTTGCACCATGCATATTCATTCTCATCCTTTGCCGATTTATTTCATCTGAATATAATCATACAATCCAGCCATTAGAGAACAATGTTCCACTTACTATTAAATATGTTTTGAAAACAAGGGTATGGATATAGTCTATTTTTGAAAATGCTTTTATTTTTCATTCTTAAATTGATAAGTTTTTACATTAAGATGTTATATACAAGACTATGGAGCGGTACAGACCACGATAAAGCGATGTACTTGCGCCGATACTAAGGCTAGGGAGCACCATCCACATGCTCCCTAACTCTAGTACGAGACTGTTCTGGCATCATGGCAGCCTCCCATCTACATGGGGGCCGCCATGATGCCGATGCTGGCGCCACTGCTGAGCGCCCAAATGTGGCACACAGAATGTGGCACCACTTCCTGGTTGTTGCGTTGCAACAAAGGAGCTGCTCTAGGCAGCTCCTTTTTGTTGTGATGCCTCAAGCTTTGTTCCCGTGTGGCAACCAGATGGCCACAGGAACGAAGACATCCTTTCTCCCATGGCTGTGCCTGTCAGGGTGTCCTGGGGCATGAAGCCCCAAGGGTACCCCTTTTCAGGACCACAGAGAAGCGTCATTTTGCTGCTTCTCCATGGTCCCAAAAAGTGCTGGATTGGGGCTTCTGGGCTGCTGGTGAGGCTGCCCTGGCCCCAATCCGGTGAGAAAAGGGGCGGTCTGTACCACACCTATGTTATACACAAGGTTATATTCCAAATGTATAAAAAGTGTGCATTTCACATTGATTTCTGTTTCTTATACAAAAGGGTAATTAACTGATATCTGGGGGGGGGGGGAATAGACTAACCCTAAAATTAAAATTTAAGCAGGTAAATCAATGGTTTCTTGTCAGTAAAGTAAGACATTGGTATTAACTAGATAAACTATGCTAGCTATGAATATGACATTTTTGCAATCTACACAATTCCTAAAATAAATTTAAACATTGCTCTCTAGTTAAGAAGATGTAAATCATTCATCACACGATTAAATATTTATGACTGAATAATTGCATGTGAGATAGGAATTGGTATGAAAAGTGGAATGTAATATCAACCATATTATAATGAGCAAGAAGACCATAGCTGCATCCATGCTGCAAAAGTTACAGCAGTTTGATCCTACTTTAGCAGACGGATCAGCTCCAGGGAACTCTGGGATTTGTAATTTGAGGAAAGACTCTGCTAGAGAGATGTAGAGGTAAAACAGACAGACCAAGGCCTCTCCATCCGTTATTGGCCTGAGAATGCGAAGACCACACAGCCCTTTCCTGATGTGGGATGAGCGGTTTTTTCCACTCCTTTTTTGTGCCAGCTCTTGCTGCCTTGGCATGGCTTCAGAGCAGCTTTCAACCACTTTGGGGGCATGCGTCATGTAAATGCCACCCTCTTGAAGCAGCCATAACTCATCTGTTTTGGGCCCTTGAGTTCAGAATAGTGGACTAGAAAACTCTGACTACAGACTACAGATGCCACATGATGGACTCATGAAGTAAAAGTGGGGCCAGCAGTTCCTACAGGAGAGTAGCATCACAAGTGCTCATACAGATTAAGCATCAGCAAAACACACATTCAGATATGTTTTTACAAGATTAAATAACCTTGGTAAACATCTTCGAAATTGATCTTACCATAAAAACTGATTTCACTTCAAACCATCTTAAAATCCCAGGTAATTTATATCCTGTCACATAAATGGTCCTCTCAATCCACATATTCTGCAAATTTAAGGGGAAAGTTTTGAAGCAGAACATTAACATAATTTACTGTATATCTCCATTATTCAAAAAAAGCCTAGCAGATAGGTAAACATTTTTGAAAATGTAGCTAAAGATACTGAGTGGATTTCCCACATGTGCTAAAGAAGCACTTTTGCATCTAGCTTATTGGGATCAACTTAATGGTTCTTTGGCACATTCGTGTGCTTCAGTTGTCTTGCCAGCCTACCCACATGCTCAGGTGACATTACAAACCATTTGTCAATTCATATCACCCTCTGGAAATTGTCATTCAAGGATAAAAAAAGGCTGCTGTATGAGGAAAAATGGGTGTAATGCCAAATTGTTATAAATACCAGCTTCAGAAGTAGCATAAGGAAAGGGCTTAATTTTCTCTGATGCCCACTGTGATCTCATTAATTCTTGTTTTCTCCATTTCCCTCCCCCCTCAACCAGATTATTTAATTCACACTAAAAACGATGACATCTGCAAAGACACATTTAATATCAACTCTACTACCCCCCTCTCCCCAAAAGCATATCACCTTATGGCTTATAGCTTAAAATCTAGCCATACAAATGGAGAGACATTTTCAACAGCATGTGGCCTTTAGCAAAACAAAAGTCTAGGGATCATTTCATGGCATTTGTCACTAAAATTAATGAGCAGGGAAGCTAATATTGGTAGACACTGACATACTGATAGACACTGAAATAAAGGTTGAATTTCAGTGAGATCAACCATATGGTTTTGTGAAAATATTATTACTGCCTCAAAGGCAGGAGTTCAGTTAACATGAGTACAGTCCTTACGTAAATGCAATCAGCTTTCAATCCCCTAAAATGGCCTTTTCAAGGCTGATGTGCAATGTGCTTCTCATAATTAATGACCAAATATTTAGCAATTTAGAGACATCCTCCAGTGTAATGAACTAGGTGTTGGGTAGCCTTAAAACTCTCTGTATCTTTATTTAATGATTACTTAAGAAAGATTAAAATAGGTATTATGTAATTCAGTATAAAATATAAAAACTACCGCAAATTCATTGTCTGGGTTTTTCTCTCCTTTCCGAACAGGTCGTGAATATTCAAACCTTTGAACCTCATTCACTCTATAGAAACTGAAAAAAGAGAAGATGCACAAGCGCATACATATTTTTTTCATACCAACATACATAAACATTACAGCGAGGCTTTAAATCACTAACCACTGCATGGGAGCTGATCTCCACACAGTGACAGTTGTTGAGTGATTTAAAGTGACTTCTATGTATTCACTGACTGAATACATACTGACTAAAAGGTTATTTAGATTAATATTGATTGAAGAGGTTGGACAGAAATGATAAAGACTGAGAATAACCTTGGCATTGACACCAGTTACAAGGCCAAAATGCTGTTTATTATCCATCTGTCCACACTTATTTGTGTTAACTGTATCTGATACATTCATTTCCATATATATACACAAACTATTTACATCTTGATGTTATTTTTATTAATATTTTAATCCTGTCTTTCTTTTCAGGATACTACACACAGTTCCTTTCTATACTTTCCCCTACACTACTACCCCATATGACATCAGTTATAATAAGAGTGGCATGACTAGCCCAAAGTCTTCTAAGCTACTTCATGTCTTAGAGATTCAACAGACAGGCAGAAAGGGGAGTCGAGATGCTGGCCCTTTCTGCCCCGGAAGCAGGCCAGACGGGCGCCATTAGCGTGCCATCATGATGCCCCTCATGTGCTGTGGCATTTCGACCTGTTGCACAAGGCACATCATCAGTGCGTGTGCTGTTTGGATGCACACATACCAAGATGGCGCTCGGACAGCGCGGTAGGGCTCAGTAGTGTGTGGATGCTCTGATCTCCTGAGCCCTAATTTCAGCCCCAGGCCGGTGCATAACACCAGTCTGTACCAGGCCAAAGTGAGGTTTTCAAACCTGTGTCTTTCTGCTCCTCAGGCACTTTCCATATTGTACAATTATAGCAATTTGATACAACTTCAAATACCACAGTTCTGGTTTGTAAGTTAGAATTTTCTAGGGTTACAACACTAGAACTCTGTGACTGTGATCTAATTAGCACACAAAACTACAAATCTCAGGAGACTGTACTGTAGAGCCATGGCAGTAAAAGTGGAACTGAATACTGTACCAAAATACTATACTTGCATAGTGTGGATACCATTGTGGTCTGACACTCTAACCCCTAAACAGGCTTTTCAACAAGTATTAATTATGTTAGTGAAATGTGTGTTTTTACATACAGATTTGGGGGACAGGATAAAGAAAAGTCAGGTACAGGAAAAGCTTACTACTCATTTGGGCTACACATTACTTTCACCAGCATTAAGAAAAACCAAGGAAAGGGGAAAGACAGGGTGCCCATCAGCCCAAGATTCATTTTTTTTCTAGAGCAAAGTTGAAAAAATAATGTCTTGTGTTAAACCTATATCTTTTGTGCATGTTTTCTTAATGATATGATTGGTATAGCTGCATTTTGAGGCCTTTTAACAGGTAACACATTCAGCCAACCCCATTAACAGCACTTGTTTCGTTTAAATATCTATACCTTAAAATTTGTTCTGATACTGGTCTGTGGAATTTTGGTGGTAAATCTAGTTTTGGTTTTACAGTAAAACACTGAATATCTGAATTATTTGGTTAAGAATTACAATGACAAAAATGTTAAACTATGTATCTAGGAAATATCATCTTATATATGGAGATCGTACACATAGAAGAAAAAGATCAAGGAATGATAGTTACTCTGTGTTCTTAGAAAGGCCAGGATTACATGAACAGAGCACTTTTAAAGGATACATTGCCCTGGGGAGTTTTTGAGATCTTCGCCTGGAGGAGATGTTGTCTTCATTTTCTCAGCATTAGGAAACTGGGTTAATAACCTTGCTTCAAAATCTTCACGGCGCTCATATTCTTTTCCACGATAAATGAAAACTTTGTTCTACAAATAAACATAAAACCTGTTTACATACATCACATATACATTTAAAAGGGCAAGATCTATATTTATCTATATCTGTATCTATATCTATAACTATCATCTATCTCCATCCATTCTGTCTGACTATATCTGGTAATATTTTGAAGCTTTAGCATATGCAGGAAGCAACAGAAATAATGTGTAAATTAATATACTAATAAATTACAGATTCTGCAACAAGGATGTATTTCATTTACAAATGCCAATACAGTGAGCTGTGATCAATATTTTGGAGAAGACCACTTTGATTTCTATCTCTACTAAAAATGTATTTCCAAATAATATATTTATTCTCCTCTGCACAAAATATTATGCTAAATGTACATACTGCACCATTCAGCAATATAGAAACCCAGCATTCATTTGGATATACAAGAATTATATACCAGGAAATTTTATATTTTCCGTTTTCCTTGTAAGCGATTTCTGGTGCCGTGCTTTTATTTATCTACTTATTTTTTTTAAGAATTAGGAACAACATAATTTCAAACCAACAACAAAGAGGCTCCATTTCAGCACCAAGACCACTGATTAGAAAAATGATCTTAGTTTGTATTCTGTGCCCTTGACTGAATACCTTATAAAGAAGCTGGAGCATTCTAACTCCGGTCCATTTTATTCAAATATTCAGGACAGCTTTGCCATCTTTCATGTGATTCCAAATAATCCTCTGTGGAGTTGCATTTAGCAACACTAAATCACTAACAGATAACTCTGGCCCACAGAGGAAAATGTGTACTGTATTCTAAATTAGTATGCATTTGACAAAGTGCTTGGAAAATAATAAACCTAGTTTTGTAAAGCTAGTAGAGAAATTTTATACATGTCATTACGTTTAGTGCAACCATTTTGTATTCTTTGCTCTTTCTAGAATCTTACACAGAAGTGCATCATTTTCTCTTGGTGTTGGAGAAACCTTACACAGACACTGGGCATATTCGCTGGGGGCTTCTGGGAGGTGTAGTCCAAAAGGTAGCTTTCACATACTCTAAGGCGCGTTATAGACAGGCCTTTAATATGCCCCTGTCACGTGCTAGGGGTTGACCGAGGACCTAGCGTCCATACCGGCCTCACCCCTAGCACGTGACGTGGGTGTAAAGATGGCGCATTGCGTCCACATGTGTCGCCCCGGAAATGACGGCGCAAATGTGCCCCTTGCACCTTGCGGCGCCTCTTCCGGGGCCTGAGAAGGAGCGCGATTTCCGCGCTCCTTCTCAGCAGCGTCTGGGAGCAGCGTCGTTTAAAGGCTGCAGGTCCCGGACGGTGCAAGCAGCAGCAGCAGCAGACTGCCGCAATCTGGCAGTCTGTAACGCGCCTAAGTTTTCCCTTGCATCTGAAGCAGAGGCACTACTAGACTCTGTCCCAAACAATGAGAGAATGAGATTCATTTGCAGTGCAGAAATATGCAGTTTGATACCACTTTAACTACCATGGCTCAGTGCTATGGAATACTGGGCTTTGTGTGAGATGCTTAACCTTTTCTGTCAGTGTGCTCTAGTGCCACAACAAACTACAAACCCCAGGATTCCATAGCATTGAGCCATGGCAGTTAAAGCGGTGTCAAACTGGATTATTTCTGCAGTGCAGATGCAGCCTAATTCTTGGGCATTTCAAATAATCTTGAGAGTCTTCTAATCAGTAATGGCTCCCCAAAATCCTGCACACTAGTCATGCGTTCTTTCAATTTATTTTTTGTGATTTTCTGTGATGAGTCCAGTTCAGACATAATGGATAACCATATTTTCATGTTATAGAAATGCACCCACAGAAATCTTTCACTTCACTTCAATCTGCCTGGACCCATTCCCTGTTTACATCCAAATTCAAGAATCATGACTTGTTTAAATTGTGATTTGTTGTAACATCCAACATATGAGCGTGTAAGGCCAAAGTTTGTGCAAGCTTGTTCCCATATGTGAAAACCATATTTTTCTGATCCGATCAAGGCTAAAGCGATCCATTGATGTACTTTCCTTTTATCAATTGCCTTTGATTTAACATTATTCAGTAGGAACACACTCTAACTTTCTGGCCTAAAAGATATAGCAAAGCACTGGGCACAGTGATAAGCTTTGTAATTTTTTTTGATAGATGGAAAATATGAAAGCAAATTAACAGTCATTACATTTCGTTTACTATTTTTAGATGACGCAAGTTAGATTCAGGAATTTAAATCTATATGAAAAGCCACAGTGGTAATCTATATTTTTCCATGTTACAATTACTATTGCATTTGCAGACTCAATAGGTTGGATATAGGACAGTTTCATATTATCCTTGTCAGTTATTTGAAAATTATATGATTAATAAGGAAAGAGCAAGTTTCTTCTACATAAAAGAATGGCATGAGGATAGAGATATAGTAGTTCATCAAGAGAAGAAAGATTTTAAAATGTATTGGATATTTTATCAACTTTCTGAACTTAAATTGTTTTGAGAATGAAGAGAAAGACATTTTAAAAATGTAGCACCTAGCATGTTACTCATCAAAAAATGAAAATATTCACCCGTAGAAATGTTGGGAATCCGTGTCCATAGTATCCAACAGCAAAGTAATCTGGTTTGGGTCTGATTACTTTCACAATGTTTTCATAGAACTGTGCTTGCTTTTTCTAGGTAGGGGAAAAAATGTAATTTAAAAAGAAATCCTTCTACTGCTGATAATAGCATTTTCTTGTTAAAACTGTATTTTCCAGTTCTTTATTTTTTTGCCCCATCCAAGTAAGTTGAAGGAGAAAATAGCAAGGTATTTAATGAATTTCATTCTCTTTTTGGAAGAAACTAATGTATGCATGTTAACCAAATACTGACGGAGATTAAATCTACACACTCTGGCGCAATAAAAACACATCCATTTATAACCAGAACACTGTCCAGGCATACTTCTATTAACAGAAGAAGTGTACAGCTTAAATGTGAACATATAAAGAATGGTGGGATATTCCATATGAAGCAGTATTTCAACAATGCATTTCTTTAATACCTGAGTCAAAGAGTAAGGGAGCCCATAATTACTCATTCACAGAGCTAGCAGAATGTATGCAAGGACATGTGCTGTGAATTTTTTATGACCAGCATCATAAAGCTCAGCATCAACAATTTGCATCTATATGCACGTTGCATAGGCTGCTCTTGAAACAGGCAAAACCCATCTTGAAAAGTCATTAATACAAATATAAACTGTCTTCAAATTCCTATTAGCCTCTTGAGTTGGTAAATACCTCTGCAAGTATTATAAAATATGCTCTCATGCTGCAAGGCGAATACTACTTGGTTGCAGAGATGATAAAGAGAGAAACTGAACCAGTGTTCAGTGAATAGCAGCAATCTTTGTCTACTTGTCAAGAAAAGAACAGTGGAAATGTACAACCAACATCAAAGGGAAAGTTACTACTAAATGAAAAGCAGTTTACAAAATTGTCCTTATCTAGTTTGAAATATATTTATACAATGACATAATTCCTGCATTAAATGGACAAACCTAGCTTCCATTCAATCACTTTTGCATTACTCGAATCCACAAGGAAGTCTGTTTTCTAAGATAAGCAGAAAGCTGGAGTAAGGTTTGTGACTTAGGGGAGACTAGTGGCTTTGGTCTACTCCAGGAAAACAAAGCAGACACAATAACTTGGCATTATGTCTTATGACAAGGGTCTGTTTAGGGCAAGAAGCCAGTCAGAGTCCAGAAAGAGAAAGAAGCAAAGCCATTACACCAATCTGAACAAACAAACATGCAAGCCCCAAGCAGAAAAAGCATGATTTCATACAGGCAAAAGAGTAAAGAGATGATCTGGAAATAAACAGAACTCTGTTCTTCTTATGCAGTGAAAAGTCACAAATTCTTGCTAATTGCAGGACAGAACTGACACATTCACCTGTGAGGAAACTTCATTGCATAATACAGTGGGGCTCACTTCTACATGAGCAGGATGTTAACCAAGGGCTGAGGAGAGGCACCAAGGGTGGATGCAAGCATTATTAAAAATTAACAAAACAAAAGCAATAAATAAATATAATCTAGGAAATAACATGTTAGTACCAGCATGGTGTAGTGGTTTGAGTGTTAGCTTGCAATTCTGGAGACCAGGGTTCAATTCCCCGCTTGGGCATGAAACCCACTAGGTGATCATGGGCAAGTCACATGCTCTCAGCCTCAGAGGAAGCCAATGGCAAACTCCTCTGAGCAAATCTTGCCACGGAAATCCCATGATAGGGTTAGAGTTTCTGAAAAGTCAGAAATGGCTTGAAACACTTAAGAACAACAATAACAACAAGAATACAGTTACTAGGAGCAAAATCAAGAACATTTGAAATAATAAATAATAAAAGCTTTATTTTTACCTTGCCTCTCTGTCAAACACAATTGAGCTGGCTTATAATTAAACAAGAACATACATACCCCATATCCCAATCAATCCCTCCCTCCCCTAAAATAACAATTAAACAAATTAAATGGTAAAAGCAATACAATTAAAATAATCAGGGACAGGCAGATGGGGCACAAATATTCATTGGGATGGTAGATTCAGATTCGATTAGTGGCTGGGTTTGCTATTCAGGGAAGGCCTGTCAGAAGAGATCCGTCTTGACAGCCTTTTTAAAGCTGTCCAAGCTGGTAATATGACAGATCTCCTCCGGCAGGCTGTTCCATAATCTGGGAGCGGTTGAAGAGAAGGTCCTTTGGTTTACATCTTTGGGGCAATTCCTTTCATATACAGTTTTGGGATAGTCTGCATGAGGTAAAGTAAAATTATTAATTTTAATAGTATCATATTTCTTCTTAAACTGGTTGTGAACTCTATCCAGTTATTTAGCAACCAACAACTTTTCCAGTTGTCCCACACCATTTTCTGCTCATTCAAGTATTGAAACTTAATAACTGACTTTTGAAAAACAATGTATGCTTATTTTAACTTGCAATAAATTAAAAAGAAACTTACCAACAGTTCACTGAGTTGTTCATAATCAAACATTTCATTTTCATACTGTTCTGCTAGTTCTTTGCCCAAGGCAATAGCTTCTTCCCACATCTGTTAAAATGAAACAGAACACTCACATTTTTAGACTGACAAAACCCTTTAAAAAAAACAAAAACATAACCCATGAATATGTTACAAACATACATATTGCCACAAAACAAATGTTTTCAGTCAGCTCTGTTTGCATATTTACTATACATATGCTGCACTTTTTTCAAGGGAGACAACTGTTCAACAAGCTTATTAAGTTTGTTGGTTTGACAAATTAACAGTTGACAACTCTAATTAGCTTACAGTTGTAAACCACTTAGACACTGCTTAGGTGGTATGAAGCGGTATATAAATGAAGCTTGCTTGCTTGTTTGTTTGTTTAAAAGTGCAAAGTTGCTTTGGTCATTTCTTACAGTAAATAAAAATGAAGGAAGAGGAAGTTCAAAAAGTGTCCTAAACTATATTGTTCATATGCTCCTGTTTCCTTGCCTTAAATGTTAAAAGCATTTAAAAATCCAAAAATTGACTGAGGACAGCATTGCTCTTGCTAGGAGATTGTGCAAGAAGACCCACAGATGGGTGAAACAGCCTCAAAGGAGAGGCATGACACTGCCCCTGAGAGAGCCATAGCAACCGGACACTGCAGCCTCGATCTGGCTATCAAAAAGAGGCGGCAAAATACTGCTCCTTTTCGAGCTGGCAAAAGGGTGTCCTTTCCACTGCCACCACAGCTTTACAGTGCTCAGGCAGCGGGTGATGCCTACATGCCAGGCTGCCAGAACACCATGAAGCTAGCCCACATGTGAGCAGGCAGGTGGCTTCTGAGTGGCATTGGGGCATGCATCGTGCGTACCCCATGTCCCCAGGCCACCTACAAGGCAGCTTTTAGTGCCAATCTGTACCGGCCCAGAGAAGGGGGTCTGGAAACATGGACTCTAGGCATTACCCTGCAAAGGCATAACAGACTTCACTCAAGAGACTATACTATCCCTAGGTATAAATCACAGTTCTGTGCAAATATATTCAGAAAAAAATTCCACAGATTTCAATGGGACATTGGCAGTGGAACCAATTGCCTCGAGAGGTGGGGGAGTCTTCTTCTCTAGATGTCTTCAAAAAGAGTCTGGACACCTACTTCCTGTGGATGCTTTAGCTGGAGATTCAACTAATTTTTACTAAGGAGGGGGTTGGACTCCATGGCCCATGTGGCCCCTTCCAATTCTACGACACAATGGCGCGGTACAGACCGCCAACAAGCAGCGTATGAGCACCGGTATTAGGGTTAGGAAGTGCACACCATGTACATGCTTCCTAACCTTAATGCGTGCCAGCGGCACAGGGCACTGCCATTATGATGCCACGCATGTGCTGTGTCCAAATGGCATGGCGTGTATGTGATGTCTTCGCACTGCCCCAGGACGCTTATGGCCTATAAAGCCCTACATGGCTTGGGCCCAAGTTACTTGAGGGACTGCATCTCCCCATAGAATCCGCCCCGCACACTCAGAACAACTGGGAAGAACTTGTTGGAAATTCCACCTTCTAAATATGTTATTACTTCCCAGATGGCCTTCTCAGTAGTGGCCCCACAAATCTGGAATAGTCTTCCCAACGAGCTCTGCCTTATCACCCCCCTGGAAACATTTAAAAAGAGGCTTAAAACCTTCCTCTTCTGTCAAGCCTTCCCCCCTGGAAAATGAAGTCGTGTACTCTGATCCCATTGACTCTCTACCTCACCCGATTGATTGATTGAATGATTGTTTTTAGATTGTATATTGTATTTAGTGCTCTTGGTTTTATCGATTTTATGATGTGTTTTGTAATTAGTTTTAAACTCCATGTAAACCGCTTTGATCTTTTTGGAAAAGCGGTATATAAATAAAATTTATTATTATTATTATTATTATTATTATGGCGGCCTGGCTGCAGCGTGAAAAGGAGCTCTGAAATGGAGCTCCTTCTGGGCGTGCACCTCATTCCCACAGCCACCAAATGGCTGCAGGAACGACACCATGGAGAAAGGAGTTGAGTGGCCCCTTTCTCCCATGGCTCTGACTCCCGGGGTGTCCAGGGGCATAAAGCCCCAAGCACACACATTTCCAGGCCATGGGGAAGCGGCATTTTGCCACTTCTCTGTGGTCTGTAAAAGTGCCGGATTGGGGCCTCCGTGCTGCCAGTATGGTTGCGCTGGCCCCAATCCTCCGCGGAAAGGGGCGGCTGTGGACCGCCCCTTTTCTGTGGTCTGTACTGGGCCTATGATTCTATGACTTACTTCTAGTTAAAGGTATATTTTATTGAGGGGGGGGGAGCAAAGCCCTAATTTTGCCTCTCCCCTTCCTCATATGTACACCCCTAGAATCAGATAGGAGCAACTCCACTAGTACAAAGTTGAGTTATTTTCAATCATTCCCATTGATGGCCACTTGAATTTTGCCTTTCTCATTCTACTCACAGTAGAAAATGCTCATTCCTCAAGTATCCGGCTACAGGGAGGTTGACTGTGTGGATTGGGCAAGTGCTGTCCCCTAATTTCTAGCATTACCAAGAATGTGTCATGGAAATCTGGGGACTGAAGGGAAGTATTATTTGGTGGGTGGAATTCTTGCCCCCCTTTTGCTTCCCCATAGCAACATGGCAAATGCAGCCATGGTGGAAACAAATTGATCCAATTTCAATTTGTTTCCACCATGGCTGCATTTGCCATGTTTTTTAAAAAAACTGCAACACACACACATTCAACAGGGATTCAGTCACACATCTCCTGCTGTGTTATTTGTGCCCAAAGTTGTCATCCCTGCAATGCACAAAGTACATTACCAGAACAATAGGCTGCAGCAACATGGAACTGAAAGAAGCAACAAACCCCTTGAGTATTCTTTCAGAACAGCAAAGAGTCGTTATATCATAGTTTCTAGGCTAATCTAAGAATAGAAGAAGTCCATCAATGAGAGCAACTAGCCACCAACTGCCACTTCAGAGAACTAAGTCAAAGAACTAAGTGAAAATAAAACAAAATTGTTGCAAGAGAAAAATGTATTGTCTCATTCAAAATACTAAAACAGGGCTAATAGCATATTTAAAGAAGTCATTTGCCAGTAATATGAATCTTGTTTCCACATGCTACCATTAGGCATCTATTAGAAAGATTATAATCACTTTTTGTCATAACAGATAATACAGATCATTTTGTTTTTCATTTTAAAGAACATAACTGCAACCTACAAGTTTTCATATTTTTGGCATTGCCCACTGGTATTTTCTTAAGCAACCATTTATATTTAAAGGATATTTTTTGCATAGATGATTTCTATACATTTCACTATGTGACACGTAATAATTTGCATAGATAATTTCTATACATTTCACTATGTGACACGTAATAAGTTCAGAGATTTGTCTCTTTTTTTTTTTTTTTGCAGCAACATACAATTCAAGGGCCCTATGCACCCCCATCTGATTTTGTGCCCCCATCAACTATCAACAGCGCCAAAAAAATCCACAGTGGAGCAGAGGCAGAAAAATATACATTTTCCTTAACAATAAGGGGCACAAGGTTGGGCCCTTACCTCTCTCATTATTTCCAACTCAACTGTCCTCCTAGAAGCCTCCCAGAAATCCAGTGTGACTGTTCTGAAAATGTCTTGGTCTCATAGGTGTCTTGCTTTTAAAAGGAAATGTGTGAGTTTCTTTGCTGCTATGGGTAGGCAAGTTTCAGTACAAAATTTAGTAATCTCTGCAGGATCATTAGGCAAAAGTTCATTCCCAAATCCACAAAAACCACCCATCCCTTCTGTAAGACAAAAAGAACTGCAGAGTATGTGAAACAGTATGGAATATCCATACATGTTGCCTGGATGGGAGCATAGCCTCCAATATTTCACAGATGAAAAATGGGGCATGTGTGGCCAAGCAATATCAGAATGTGGTTAAGATCACAAGAGTCATTCATGGAAAAAACAAAACAAAACACAAGCTTGAAGAGGCTGCAGCCGTTTGCTTTTGCCTGAGCCTACTAGGTAGGGCAATATTTTGCCCCCTCGTTTCCTCTCTCCCTGCTGCATTGAGTGCAAACTCCTTTTGTGGTTTGAACTCAGTATGTAGCAGTTGAAGTAAATGTAGGACAAAGGGGAAAAGTGAGAGGAAGCGAGAAGAAAATGGGACATTTTAAAAGCAGCTTAAAAAGTGGGATAATCAGAAATGACAAATCAAGGTAATCGGAGGGTATGTGAGACACCCGTGCAGTTCTTGTTTGTCCTAGAGGATGTGCATAGTGTGCAATATAAAACATAAAGCTGCAGCGTTGGAAAGATGTTTTATCACTCATCTTTAATACTGTTTTAAAATGCTTCTAAAGCCCTATGAAAACCTCTGAAAGCGTCTCTCCATCTACAACAGCAAATACATTGAAAGTGGTGTGATTGTCACTAGAGCCTCAGATAACTGAAAATGGTCAATATAGTTGAAAGTCAACAATGTTCAATCTGCTGCTTCTCAGGTTTCCTGGTTTGGAATTTTTTCCAGCTTTACATAGGACACAGGGAGTCATCTAGAGCAATCTGCTGTAGTGAGAAGAGACAGCCAGTTTATAGCATTTTATGTGATATATGTTTTTAATCCATGGGGGGAAATCCACTTGGGTAAGGCACAAGTTAATGAATCTTGCGATACTGAAGAGGAAAATGTCTTCCTTTAGCTAAAAATATGAGGCTTAAGATTAGTCTGAAGCACAGTTACAGCAGCTGTCTTTTATGGGAAGGGGTCCAAATCTGAAAGAGGGAGACCGTGTTTATACCACAGCAAATATAATTTTAAGATTCACATTAAACAATCTTCAAAAGGAAATATAGATGTTCTGTATCATAGGCTTTACAATGAGTTCTCTTCAGTAGAAATAAAATGTCTGTTTCAATAATATTGGAACAGTTACAGTGATATTGACATCCTGCCCACCATAATGCTAGGTTAAAATTATACCCTGGGATACCTTAGTTTAGGTACTAAACTTTAGGATACTGATTTAGAGAAGAGGTGGGCAAAGGGCAGGGCATGGGCTGTATGCAGATCCTGGAGCTGTTTTTGTAGTTTCAAAGGGTTAAAAAAACCCTCTGCATATATTTGCAATAACCCCTTTTGCTCCTAAATGCCCCAAAATGAAGTCTAGAGGGTGTGGAGCCTGCAGGGGCCAAGACACATTTTTCCCTCCACCCCATTTTTGAACCCTCAAATGACCTCTAAGGGCTGTGGAAGACATTTACACCATATGGAGGGGGGAATACACCAATTTAGAGCCCAGAGAAGCTTCTTTTTAAAAACTAAGAAGCAAACAAGAAGTGACTTATACTGTACTCATTCCCTGTTCTTTAAAAAGTCCTCCCTTTCTAGCAGCCATTTGAAGGCAAAATAAAGTTTAAATTTGTATGTTTGTTTATTGAGGTGAGAGCAGAGGGAGGATGTCACTCCAATGTCTCCTAGGGGACCAATGTGGCCTCAGAGCCTTCCCCTCACTAGTTACCCACCTGATTTAAAAGAACATACACCACCTAAGAAAGACCAAAAGATGATATCTCATGTCCTTAAAGTTACAATTTGCTTTGAGGAAAAATTCCAATTTGCAACAGGCTAAGAGTATTTGATCTCTCTAATAACTGGTGAACATTTGTTAGGAGTTAATATCCATTGTGTTCCCAGGAAAACATTGTTCTACTTTCTCCACAGCTTCTTTTCATTATGGTAAGCTAATTCTTTTACCCTTTTCACATTTCAGTTATCTTCCCTGTTTTCATTCATTTTCTTCAAATATTTCCCCCTGCTCCCATCATTTTCAAGAGAACTAACAAGCCAACCTGAATCTAAGCCAGTTCATATTATGTGCATATGAAGCAATATCATTATCATTTAATCTAATTCTCCTCACCCTGCATTGTTTATTTAGTTGGAAATAATAGTATTAATATGGGTAGACAAGTTATCTTCCTTGCAATTACCAGTAAAGTACAAGACGTACTTCTGCTGATGATTAGAGGATCTCTTCAGCTTTCTAATCAACACAGTGCAATACAGAGTGAAGAGCACTCTTAGCAAGTCAGTTTTCAAAAATACAGGCCTAATTTACCTTTCTCATGCTATCCCTATCAGGGTGGAAGATTTGCAAATCTATCTTCCCAGACTAAAAGGGTATGTCACAGATGTCTGGTTAGATTTCCTGGATCACCTGGTGCTAATATCAGAAATAAGAAATTGTAATTCCTCGTATTTCCTTACTGTTTTTCTCCTCTCCCTCCTTAGAAATTGAGATTGACTTTATCTTCTCTGTCATTATGAGCTGTAGAAGCTAACTAACATTCTATCAAATCTTTATACATATTTCCACAAATATTTCTTCTACTGAAAACTCATAAACCTTAGCGTGTATGAAAAGGTACTTTGTTACTTTAAATATATATCCCCCCCCCCCCCCCCCCCCCCCACCCCCTGCAAAATACTATGTTGACAGATCTCTCAGGTTTGAATTTTGTTAGGAGACACATATCATCCATTATATCTCTCTTATTTCTTGGCAAAGATACTTATATCCAGTTTAATGTTACACTGCTCTACTAATTGCCTCCTGTTATGATTTCATTCTTCACCTACTTGGTTCCTATATAATCCATTTAGAGGGTAACTAAAGCTTCATGCTGGTCCAGCATTTTAAGCAGGTACTGCAAACTGAAGGTTAATTACTTTTGAATTCTCTACAGTAAAAGAACTCATTGGCTGAAGTCTGCGAAAATACACCAGACTTCTAATATAAGTCTTTGGGAAAAGGAGAAACACTTAAATTATTTATTATTATTTATTAAAATTATTTAGAAAACTACATTTCATCATAAAAGATAACAAGGTTATCTTATAAGATTAAACCAAAATGATAAATACAACAATAAAAGAGGAAACGATATGCAGAGTTCTGTAATGTCAGTATTAAAAATAAATGTGTAGAAGTACTTACATGAATATGTACAGTTTATTAACTAGCAGAACATTCTGCATTGTAGGTGCACATAATCTTTCCAAGAAAATGTCATTTCACAATATGGAACAAGTAATACTGAAAGAACTGGTTCACCAGATAAAGAAGCAGTATAAACTAGAACTCATATTGTGCAGAAAACAGACTCCATGCTTGCTGAGTAATGCCAGTTGAAGCACAGAGGAAGTAAGTGTAGGGAATGAATCAGTTTGTCAGAAGTGATGCTTAACTCATCTCATGCCGTTCTTATTTTCTGAAAAACCCTCTCCAAATCCATTGCCTTGCAGACAGAAGATGGGCTCCAAGAAAGTGAATAAATCCTCTCCATTTTTTTTAGAAAAGAAGAGGAAGCCTAAAGCCAATGTTCCAACCTTGGATCCCCAGATGTATACTATAATTATATTTACCACTAACAACTGGCTATGTTGTCTGGGAATTATGGATGTTGCAGTCTATCAATATTTAGGGACCCAAGGTGAAGAACCATTAGACTGAACATTTCTTGATGCCTGAAGAATCTCCATTGCAAATGAATTTGTATGCTATTATATAAAGGACATCATTTTACTTTGTCATTGTATTTAATGAGACTTGTGTATCCATGGATTTTGTTATTCACAAGAGGTCTTGGAACCAAGCCCTTGTGGGCCCACTGTGTACAATTTACTGTCTGGGATTGCATTTTCATTTTTTAATCAGACAATGACATGTAACAATTGGAGGGAAACACAACATTTTTGGCACAGATTCCTGAATGGACCAAAATCATTTAGCTTGATTAATGGTGTGGATAATGGGAATGCAAAAAGTTGGAGAAAATAAAGGATTGTGCACTGTGCACTGGGCAAGGGGAGTGTAAATGTGAAAGGAAAATTATTTCACACTTACCAACACAATCCAGTTAATCAGTACATTTAATTTTAAGTGTCAACAAGGGATAATAGACTATAGGTTGCATTATTATCTGACAGTTCAATAAAATGAGGGATTCAATGGCAAAACATCAATCAAGAATAAATTTAAGATGTAACATTGTAGCAAACTGAACACACAGATATCCATCATGCATGAAAAGAAAGCAAAACTGATCAAATCCTGAACAAAACTCAGCAATCTCTTACACTCTACTCTTTTTTTTTTTTTGCCCTTCATCACTAAATTACTGTATATTAAGTTTTTCCTTAATCTGCTCAATAAAGATATTAGTTTTCCAGTCCTCTCAAAGGTTCATAACCTAGTATGTATTAAAGGCACATGAACTAAAATAAATTTCATTAAAAAACATATCCATATGAGATTGCATTCTTTGCTTCTGAGGGATATATTCAATGGTGAGGTTTTTTTTACCCAGCCTGGGAATCATTTTACTCACTCAGAAAGTTTTCATTTATCTCTAAGATGAATATTCTAATTGGTACTGTCAAAGTTTGTCAATTAGCTTGCTCAGAATGTATATCAGTGTTTACAAAAAGCCTAGCCCTTGAAGCATGCTATGGCATTGTTGCATTTAATTAAAAAGAAATACAAGCTGGGACTCCATTGCCTGCCAGAACTTTATAAAGAATTCTAAAACACATTTTAGAAGTACATTTTAAAATATATATTTCCCTTGCAAGTGTTCTGTTTCTTTGTATTTTTGCTGGTCATTAGACAATACAGATTCACTGATATCCATGAATTAAGAGTTTTACTAAAAACTAAAAGATTTCATCCGCTTGCAAATGCGGATAAAGCAAAGCAATCTTCTAGTCAGGAAGAAGAGGAGAAAAAGATTACAAAATTGCAAAAAGATGATAGCAAGGAAGAGTGAATACTTGAGGGAAAATGACAGTAAAAATGGCATGAAGAAACAGAATGAACCAAAGGGTCATTTTGTGTAGGACAAAAGGTTAGATAGCTTTGAAAATGATATATACTTTTCAAAAGTGGCAGGTGAGAATAAATAAGACCATTTAAACTGGACCTTAAATCATGAAATATTTTGTACAGAGCTTCCAATATAGTATAAAACATAGCCAATAAGAGTAAGAATCAGGACCAACAGTGGCCAATTCCAGAAGTCTATCATCGAAAGTCTATTATCTACTGCTCCTCAGTCTCATGCTGATGGCTTACAAGGTCCTACTATGCAACAAAAGCAGTGAGCAATTTAATCAGATGAGGATCAGACATCATTTAATCTGATGATTTATATCAGTTTTTAAAAGCTCAGGCAATAGCTCCTGTACAGTGCTTTGGAAGGGCCTTAACACCAAATGCCATCCTAGAACAAAGCCACAGTACTCTAGGCTGGTTGAAAGGAAAGTATATGAAGAATAAGATAGTCATTTTCATTCACAATCTTGTGGATTTCTTCTCTCTGCTCATCTTTCTTGTGGAAAGAGCTCCCAGAACAGAAACCTTTATCCAATTGCTAGTCCTAAACAGAGTAAAGCCACTCAATCAATTAATGAATATTTATATCAATCCTATTGAATCCATGGGTGTATTGTGGTTGGTGCTAGAAATTAGACTTAGGCCAAACAGAGCAATGGAGCCCCTCAAATTACAGTATGAAATCTACTGATGGCTTTTATTTTGCTGACTAGTTGTGACTCTTGCCAGGGAGACTATTTTTAATATTGTGCTGAATTTTGTTTTGTTATGTTTCTAGTTCTATGCTGCTTAGGGGGCCCTTTTCTAGAGGTGAAAAAAAGGGGCTTATAAATCTTTTCCCCTTGATATATAACTGAAAACCCAGAACTTCAATAGGAAATGGTCTGTTTTTAACATTCCATGTGTCTTTTAGTAAATGTGGTTGTTTCCTGTCCCTGCCAATATGCCCAGTTATGGAATCAATTTGCCCATAGTGTTAGAAGAAAGAGTAAAGCATAAGCAATAGCTTGTATTTTCAACCAGAAAAAAAAATCAGGAACACATAAACAATAGGGAGTGCTCTGAAAATTGTTCCTTGGATGCTGACAACACAGTTAAGAACAGTACAGATTCTGCTGATCTTTCCAAAATGCAAGAAAAAGAGAGATAAAGCAAACATTCAGCAGTTCTTAAACAAGCAGACATTTACTTCTCCTTTTCCATTTATGACTAGAATAATACACACAATTGGTGCTAAAATCAAAACCAGATTGTTTTACAAAAAACAGTATCTTTGCAAACTGTGAATTCCTCATTTTGTAGAACTCTGCACAGGTTGAAGCATTGTAAACAGGTATTTTGCCTGCTGTTCAAAAACAGCTCATTAGTGCCACGCTATAGCAGAAATGCACAAGTCAATATTTAAAATAACAAGGGTACAGCAGTTGTTTCCCCCATAAACAACTGAAGACATTAAAAGCAAAGATGCTGTAAAATATTTTCCATAATCTGTAATCCTGTTTGTTTCATTGCTTAAAAATGTATCTTGCATATCTGTTTTCCCTCCCTTCAGTCTGTCCCAGGACATCTCTCTTCCAATACTCCCAACTATTATTATTATTTTTTAAAACTCACTGGTGATAAATACCAAATTTTTATCTTGCATTTCTTCTGAGGCCTAAATCATGGATGGGCAAAACCACAGCATCATAGCCACTGCTGTGGGATGATGTCAGTTCAATGTCTGCAGGACTAGAAGTTGTTCAGTTCTGCTTCAGAGAAAAAGCAGGATAAAAAGATGATAAATAATAATGCCCCAAAGCCTAAAGAACTTTAGGGTGGCCAGCAAACATGAGGAAAACGGGAGTCGTGTTGCTTATTCCATGCTATCATCACAACCTTGGATGATAAATTGCCAAGATCATCCAGTGATGTTCACAGCTAAGAAAGGGACCCTACCTCATGCCCACCATTCCACTGATTACTCTCTAGCCATTAATATACCTTTCCCAAGCTGATTAATCAAGAAAGGAATCCAGGTGAACATACACTGCATTCAAACTAGCTTCAATCTTACAATCACTATACATGCATATTTTGTATGTATGGAGAACATAAGAATAATAAATATTAGCAGTGTGAGCCAGTGTAATGTAGAGGTTTGAGAGTTGTATCGAGGAGTGAAACAGCAAAGTAAAGTGGTTTCCAGCTGATTTGAAAGCGGAGGGTTTAGACGAAGCACGCCTCAGAAGCAGCTGGAAACCGAAATGAAGCCATGCTCTGGGGATAAAGCTGGAGCAAAAAGCAGCTGGGATACTCTGGCTTGGCCCAGAAAATGTGCATCATTGTATATAAACAGCCCAGTGCTAGTGTGAGGCTGCAGCAAAGCAAATAAGTGAAAGTGCGACAAATCCAATGGATGTAATCGCACCATACACAAAACAGATAGTGAAGAGGGGTGAAGGGGGGGTGTAGTAGGGGGCTGTATGATTGTCCTTTATCAATGTATCTCTCGCACACCAATGCACTGAGGTCCTGTACTGGTGGAGCATTGCATGTGCAACTGTGCAGCCAATCAATGGGGTGGTCATGCAATGGGATGGCATCTAGGTGGACATAGGAGGTACTTGGGGTAACAGGTGGTGTGTTCGTGTGATGGTGTGTATGCATGGTGATGAGGCAACACAAAAAATTAGCCAGTGGTGCAGCTTGACACCATGGCATGTGGTTTGCCCATGGGTATTTGGTATGCTTTGAGAGTGGGCTGAAGGCAATGCAGGTTTGACTCTCTTTTGGAAAAGCAGGATCGAGCTTCTTTTTCCTGCTCTGGCCTTATGACTCTGAAGAGTAGGGTTCAAATCCTGAATGAGCTATGTAAACCCAATGGGTGACCTTGGCCAAGTCACAGTCTCTCATTCTGAGAGGGTGGCAATAGCAAAGCCCCTCTGAAGAAACTTGCCAGGAACCCCATGATAGGTTTTGCCTTAGGGTTCTCATCATAAATTGGAAATGACATGAAGACAAACAACACACACAATGAGACACAAGCATTCTTGTTAGTGAGGCCTCAAATGAAAGTATGTTAATTAAGAGAAAGGAAATCAACCTCCTATTCATACCAGAAGGCTTTTTCGGTGTTCCTCTCCCCAAAGAAAAAGATCCCTGTGCATACAGTTTGTCCTCTTTTTCCTCAATAGGGAGGTAAAAATGGTTTATGAGAAAGGAACTTTTTCTATTGTCTCTCTACACATATGGAAACCCAGTCAAAAAAATATCATGATCTGTTCTATATACTAGGACTTTTTTGTGTGTTCTAAACATGGTGTAAACTTTTTTGTGAGTGTAGAAAGCAATATATTTTGTACAAAGTACAGTGTTTTCTTCACAAAAACATTGCTTTTTGGACAATTTTTTTCACAAAAAAGTCCCCAAGTGCAAAAAAAAATCATCAAAAATTTGCAAAACCCTTTCAAAAGTAGTTCTTACATGTCAGAATGGCATAAGCAAAGATTTTCATCCTAATTTACCAGCAACCCCTACCCCCTATGAGCAATGAAACGTACCTTGGCTTGGTAGAAGAGATCTCTCTCTGCCCTTGAAGGTGAATCTTTTCTTTTGTGGATTGTGACAGCAAGTAATAGAATCCCTAGCAGAAAACTGATTCTCTGCCAAGGACAGATTGCAACCACTACTGTCTGGATTAAGGTATATTTTGGGGCCCTTTCACCATAGAGATGTTGTTGTGGGAAAGACTTTGAGCAAAGGTGAGTTGAGCTGATCCTGTTCATCATAAATTGTGATTTCTTGATCAGAAACGATGTGCATTATTTAACTGGCTTCAAAATGCAGCATACCAATCCTGATGCATTTGGGAAGGAGAGTCCCTGAATGCAACCAAAACAAATTCCTCAAAGTCCTACCATGAATACATTCCTGTAGGTATTTTAAATGTTTCCAACAAATGCTGAATTTAAATGAGAAAGACTATCCTGAAGAATGTTGTGATTGCCAAAGAACCCATGCCTAATTTCAAAGGGTTAGCCCTACAAACTGATCATGCCACCCACCTCTTTTTAATTTCCCAATACTCTCCATATTTTTAACCATCAGTTCATCCCTTTGGAATGGGGGAAGAAGGGGATTTGTGGCCCCCCCAGAAATTGTTGGTCAGGTTGGCTGCGGTTGATGAAAACTGGAGTCCAATTGGAAAACTACAACTTCCTTTGCTTCAGAACAACATGTCTTGATTTTATTTCTTTGCAAATTCAACACTGATATTTGATCTGTTCAATTAAACTTTATATCCATACTGTTGTTGTCATTGTCACCACCACCATTATCATCATCACTTGCTCCCACCACCATGACTGTCACCTTTTTCTTCTTTATGGCTCTCCGCTCCAGCCTGTTCACATAAACCTCCCAACAGTGCAAAATGAAAGCTTATAGAAGGTCACTTGATAAATTATTTCTTTGTCATTCGGCACGTTTGTAGCTTCCATCTTTGCTATAAAAGTGACCTAACATGCTTTTAAAAATTTACCTTGCCCTTGTCGAAATAATGGATAATTTCTTGATAGAGCTGATCTTTTAGCTGTCCTTGTGTAGCTGCTTGGTATCCATCCCGCTGAGTAAGGTGTGCTGCACATGGTTCTTCTGACCACTAAATTAAATGCAAACAGTGAAGAAAATGAAGGGAATAAAATGTGATGAATGTACCTTTAACGTTGCCCTATTTTTAAATAAGCCCATGGGATGGATTTGTGGTTGGTTCTTTTGAAGAGTGGGGGATATGACATCAGTGCTGACACCATCATGCCCTGGATTTATAATCTACATTTGCAAAAATTAGTTTGATACTTAGAACATTCAGCATGTTCAGTCTGAGCACAACTGAGTGGATACTAGGTCACTTATTAGAGCAGGTGCTCTTTCCATTAAAATGACCTTGCACTGTAGTTTTGTGTAGTCATTTGCATTGTAAAAGAGCTAGCAGCACTGAGTGACATCAATAGGATTAAATAGGACAACTAAGGACTAAACTGGAAGGGAGAGAAAAGAGGTTGATGGACTACAGCAGGGATTGGGAAAGTGTGTCCTGCAGGAAGTGATTGTAGTCCCTTGTTTGTGTTTGGACCCACCCCCATACCAAAAAGTTCTCACATCTCCAAATATTTACATTAGAGAAAGGGCAACATTTTCTCAATTTGCCTTAAAGTGCTACAGATCACACTAAAATATAGAGTTTTCGCCCCTCGGAACTGATCCTCAAAACTAAATAGGTAAAACTCATCTGACTACAGTTAAAAGAAACCCGGAAGTGTTTTTAGTGTGATGGTTCTACTTTAATTGCCTTGGCAATTAACTATGATGGCATCCTGGGATTTGCAGTTTAGGGAGTGATATTTAGAATTCTCAGCCAAAAAGCTCTAATGCCCCAGCAAACTATGAACCCCTGGATTCCACTGGAGTTTACCATGGTAGTTAAAGGCGAATCATAATGCTACAATTTCATGGTGTGAAAAGACCCCTGGTCACTTCTGGGTCACCTGGAAAGTGACAGTGTGCATCTGTGTGTGTATGTAGGAGTTCTCTCTCCCCACAGCACATCTGCCCAATTCTGCAGCTTGTAAAGAAACCCCAATGTTTTAGTAAACATTTCAAGAAGTGATCTGTATTGAAATTCCCTTCAAAAAGTCAAATCATGTTTTTTTCTGTATAATAAAATCAGCTCTAGAATAAAACTTTACTAAATATTTCAAAATTGAGAAGTCTGGCTGATTTATAAGGCAGAGCTAGTGCTGTTTTTCTTACAAGACTTTTTAATTAAGTCTTACTTTCAGCATGGTTAAAGACGTTATTTTTCCAGGTTATCTACATTCAAGTAATTAACTGCAGCAAATTAAGAAACTTATCTTGATTCTGAAATTTTATAGGACCGTAGTACAATCATTATAAACCTGATGTTTCTGCGTAAGATAGCAGTACTATGCAATAGCCTCAATTAAATCCAACCATTTATAAGGAGAGAAACAAAGTACAAAAGAAATACACAATTTATTCAAATGTTTCGCGTATGAAATATACTGATATATGTTAAACTGTGACATGTCTTTCCTTCCAATTACTCCCCTTGGAGTAACAGTAAAAGATATCTTACTTATAATTCAGATCTAGAATACAAAAAAAAAGGTGACTTTTATTTCATTGCCTGCTATTCCACAACATGCAGCTAAAAAACAATTCCAAGTACAGAAGTGTATTTTATTTATTTATTTGAATTTGTAATATTTGCATATACATAATGAGATGTCTTGGAGATGGGACCAAAGTCTAAAGATCAAATTCATTTATGTTTTATAAATACCTTATACACATAGCCTGAAGGTAATTTTATACAACCTATTTTTTAAATGGTGCATGAACCAAAGTTTGTGTACACTGTACCATCAGAAAATAAAGCCATCACTATCTCATCCACCCATGTGGACAATTTTGGATTTGGAGTATTTTGGATTTTGGAATTCTGGGTACGGGAAACTCAACCTGTACAGCTCTTGTGATAGCATAGCTTACAAAGCAGTCCTAAAGATATGGAAGTACATGGAACAGAAATCTAAGTGAATGCACATTCAATTAGTCAAGTCTCATACATGGTTGTTGTTGTTAATTGTCCTTGAGTTAAAAACAGGGCACAGGGCAACCCTGTAGATGAGACATTTCCAAGACCCCCTGTCTTCCACTGCTCTGCTTAGTTCCTGCAAATCCATGCCTGTGACCTTTCTGATTGAGTCTATCCATCTGGCATCTCTTTCTACTTCCCTCTACTTTTACTAGCATTATTGTCTTTTCTAGTGAGCCGTGTGCTCTCATGATGTGGCCAAAGCATATCAGTTTCAGACATGATATGTTTAAGGACCTACAGTATTCGTATGTCTTTTTGGCTATCCTCAACACTGTTCTCCAGCACTACATCTCAAATAAGTTGATACTGTTCCTATCTGCTTTCTTCACTATCCAGCTTTTGCATCCAAACATGGTGATGGGGAATAAGATTGGACAGTTCTAACATTAGTGTTCAGTTGTGCATCTTTACTCTTTAGGATTTTGTCTAGTTCTTTCATAGTTGTTCTTCCCATTCCTAGCTTCTTTTGATTCCTTGACTGAAGTCTCCATTCTGATCAATATTTGATCTTAGGTATGGGAACTCTTTTACTATTTCAATGTTCTCATTGTCTAGGTTGAATTTATACATTTCTTCTGTGGTCATTATTTTTGTTTTCTTTATGTTCAGCAGTTAATCTGTCGTTGAACTTTCATCTTTGGCCTTCCTTAATAATTGTTTCAAGCCTATGATGTTTTCCCTGTTGGTCTGGTGTCATCAACATATCTTAGATTATTGCTGTTCCTTCCTCCTATCTTCATTCTTCCTTAATCTGAGTCTGAGCCTGCTCTGCGTACAATATTTTATGCATACAGGTTGAACAAGTAAACTAATAGAATGCAGCCTTACCTGACCCCCTTGCCAATTGAGAACTGTTCTAACAGTAGCCTCTTTTTCTGAATACAGATTTATCATCAGGACTATCAGATGTGGTGGCAGTCTCATGACCTTAAGAGCCATCTATAGCTTTTTGTGATCTATGTAGTCAAATGTTTTGTTGTAATCTATGAAGCACGTGGTGATTTTTTTCTAGAACCCCTTTGTACGCTCTATTAGCCATCATATGTTTGCAATGTGGTTCCTAGTTTCTCTTCTTTTCCTGAATCCCACTTGTACCTCTGGAATTTCTCTATTCGTGTATGACCGGAGTATATATGCTGCAAGGTTTTAAGCATAATTTTGCTGTTATGGGAGATTAATGCTTTGATCCTATTGTAATCTTTTGTGTCTCCTTTTTTGTCAATGGGTATGTATATTGATCATTTCCAGTCTGTTGGCCACTATTTTGTTTTCCATATTTGCTGTCATATATTAGTGAGCACTAGAGTTGATTTTATCTGTATACACTACAGCAGTGCAATTGGAAAATCATCTGTTCCTGGTTATGTATTTTTCCCAATTTCCCTTACTGCAACTACTGCCTCACTTTTTAAAATTTGCGGTCCATCTACATCATTCATTTTTTCATTTGTTTTATATGTCTTTTGTGTATTGCATCCAATGTCTTCTTATTTCTTCTTGATCTTGTAACATGTTCTTTTTCTTGTCCTATAGAATTCCAACCCTTAGTCTGAATGTCCCTTTGAGTTCCTGGATTTTGTGGAAGAGGGTAAATCCCACTGAATTCAGCAAGACTTATTTAGGCAGCATAAATTAACAATGGCTTTCTCTGCACAAGGTACCTCTAATTAAGATTTTTTATTTTATTTTAGAAAACACACTTTTAATAAAATCTTTTCTATGACAGCTTTATCCTTTAAGTGTCACCTGAATGTCATTGACATTTTCCTTTTCATATAAAAGACTTAATAATCAATTTCTGGAAAGATGAATATATAAAGCAGAAAATATCTTTGCACAGGTCTTACAAATATGCTCTACACCTCTTCTGCCCTTACATTTACATTTCTTTCCCTTTGACAGAGTCTGATTGCCATTTATTCCTCTTTTTTTAAAGGCACCATTGCTTTGTTCTGTATCATACTTTTTAAACTCTTTCCAAAATATTTCCCCCTCGAACTGTCAAAATAAAAAAAGATACTAGGGTTCAAATCAACTACTTTCAAAGTGAATTAAACAAAAGGGCATTCACACATAGGAGCTTACTGCATGAACTTCTCAAGCCTCCTGGGCTGCAGCCGGGACACGGGATGGAGGTGGGGATTATCACCAGCTAAATCGCCACCTAATCACCACCCACATCACCCTGGTCCCAAACGTGTTCCACCAGCACTTTTTGGAAACCAGAAAGTTTCTGACTTCAAAAAAGTGCTGGAGGCATGCGGCTGGGACCTGGCTTGGACTCGGGCTGATGGCAGCCAGCAATTAGGCAGCGATTTAGAATGCAATAATCCCTGCCTCCATCCTGCAATGGTGTTTCTGTTTCATAACTCAACATAACGTAGATTATACATACCAGTGTACACCAGGATTGTTGGTGTAACCTAGATATTGTATCACATTATGAACAACACTGGACAACACCAACTTTGAACAGTATTAGTCTTTTTTTTAACATGGCTGCTTGAAGACTAAAATGATACATAACCCATCCACAGGATATGATCACTTAAATTCCATAAAAAATATGCACTAAAACTGACAGGATTAAATGAACATACACTGAGAACGAATTGTATGCCATAGTGATGCCAACAGAAAAAAATTGTAAGCACAAAAGGCGCCTCTGGACTAATACTGGACTTAATAGTATATACTACTTTGCTATGTCATGTCAAATCCAGCAGCAGAGTTACACTGTAATACACCGTATTAGAACCTTATTCAAAACAATACTGTCACTTAATTATACTAAAGGAAGGTAGTGGAGTCACAACCATCTTGACATAATCCTGTTCACAATACTTTGTCCTGTTTCAGCATTTTCACATACCACTGATCTGTCTTTCTCCTTGTCATCTGTAAAGCTTTTCCTGTAATCAGAATTTAGGAACTTCAGACAGGACGCCATTACCTTTGGAAGATATTTTCCATTACTAGCTGATATCTTTAGGGATGGAAAGAATATTTGAAAATGGGTTTCCTGAGTGTTGGGAAATATTGATGAGGATAAGAATTTTTGCAGATTGGGACTTATTCACTGCAAGAAGTGCATGTAGGTTTTGTGTGTGTGTGTGTGCGCGCGCGCAGAAAACATGATTTTTTGAGCAAGCCAGATGGGTCACCGAGGTTTTGTATAGACTTTCAGAAGTTAAATAAGATCTCAAAATTTGATGCCTACCCCATGCCAGGAGCGGTCAACCTTTTGGAAAGGTTGGGACAGGCTAAGTTCTTATCTTCAACTGACTTAACAAAAGGATATTGGCAGATAAAACTCAGATGCCACATAGCCAACCCTCTGACTAACTTGACCAAAAAGGGTAACCCTCGGAGAGTGCAGTGGGACATGAAGACATGGGACATAAAGAACATGAAGCATTTGAAAAATGTAAATCTTACTTGTATAGCTACCCCATTCTCCAGGCTCCAGATGTTTCAAAGACCTTCATATTACAGACAGATGCCTCGGAGGTGAGAATGGGTGGAACTCACTCAGGTTTGGGGGGCTGGGGAGCATCTATTTTATGTCTTAGTAAGAAACTAAAACCAGCCAAACAGCGTTATGCGGCCATTGAGAGAGAAGCCTTAGCAATCAAATGGGTGGTCACGGCGCTCCGATACTATTTGTGGGTTGCTCCTTTTGTGTTAGTTACTGATCATGCACCCTTGATATGGCTGACCTCCATGTGGGTTAACCCATTGGTACATGCAGCTTCAGCCATATGCCTTTACGATACAGCACCGACAAGTGCTGTTACATTCTAACACTGATTTTTTTTCTCGCCAGGCTGACTGGACTTTGTCTCGACCTCCAACCCTCTTGGTGGGGTGGTTATGTAGTGAGGGAGGGAAAGGCGAAGGGAGGGTTGGTCGGGCAGAGATACAACCAGAGAGAAAGGAGGACCCAGGGGAAAGAGAAGGTGAGGGGGCGAGACCCTTGGGGAGAGGTATAAAAGGTGAGGGAGAGGAGAATGCATGGAGGAGGGGAAGATGCAGAAGAACCGGATGCAGGGAGATGGTCAGAGAAGGGCTACAAAAGGTGACGAGAAGCCCCCGGAGAGAAGGTCACCCTGTGACTCCTCAAGGAAGACACGGGCTGCTCAGAGTGGGACCTCATATAGAGGTAAAACCTCGGAACCCTAAAAAAGAGGGGAACTTTAGATATCCCCAGGAAGGGGAATGGCGGAGAAAGGATGGAGAAACTTTGGAAGGGGAGTGGTGAGACCCTAAAGGAGAGCTTTGGAAACAGGGTCTGGAGCCAGCAGAGCGAGACAAGTCCAAGCTGGAGATTTTGGAGAAGTGCTTTGGGCCGAGAGAAGAGTTTGGGGAGGAGTCTCTGTGAAGGAATGGAAGGTCGACCGAGACTGTGTTTATGTTTGGGTGTTGGGCATTTTTCCTGTTTATTTTGGAAAGTTCAGTAAAGTTTTGAAGCATTCAAGCAGTGGAATGGCCTGCCAGAAAAGATCCACCATATTACCACTCTGAACAGCTTTAAAAGAGCTATAAAGACGGATCTCTTCCGGTAGGCCTTTCCTGAATAGTTCTCTGGCTATCAGAAAGAACATCTAACTGCTGACTTCACCACAGTTATCGTATTGTTTTTAAGTATGTTTTATGTTTTAAATTCTACATTATTTAATTGTATTTTAAGGGTGGGTGGGTTGAGGGTTCGGACTGTATATTTTAATCTTGTAAGCCGCCTCGATTGCATTTTGTAGAGAAGCGGGATATAATAATAATAATAATAATAATAATAATAATAATAATAATAATAATAATAATAATAATAATTATTATTATTATTATTATTATTCTGTGTCTGCAAGTTTGTAGTCCAAACCAGGGTAGAAGAGACACGTGGAGCCATATGTCTCAGGGTGCATAAGCCCCGTCCACAACCATTTTTTAGGAGCTAGCAGAATTCCCAGGAAAAGGATTTTTGAACTTTGGTGGATGCACTATTTTTTATTCTTTTGTCCAATCAAATAACTTCATACTTCTTCTAATATTTTTAAATCTTTCTCATCTAGTATTATGTGCCATAATATGAAATACCAACAGTATGTACTAGTAATTTATAATGTTGTCTTAGCTCCAAGTAGATATTAAGCAATAAATTAACTAATCTCCATACATACACATTTACAGACACTCAGCTGATGGATAATTTGAATCACAGAACTGTAAAACAAATGTGAGATGTTGGGAAGATAAATTGCAAGACTAAAACAGACATCTAAATCATCTCTTTTTGAAAAGCACATAGGACTCTTTCCTACTGGCAGTTTAGCAATTTGGGATTCGGTAATTTTTGAATAAAAGGAGATGTGCCACTTTTTTCTCTAGTCTGAGGTGACATTTTCCATCATTTTGTAGCAGACACCCACAGGCTGTTACAAATGTTCAGATTTTAGACCATTAGTGATGGAATTTTTTTTTTAATCCTCTCAAATTATTCAGTATGGTTAAAACAAAACTGGAAAATGTAGAGCTAGAGATGGATTTCACTGAACTGGGGAACTGAGCATCAAATAGGACATGTAGGCCTGTTTCAGACTGCCAAAATAAAGCTGCTTTGGGTCTCTTTGAAGGTATGCTGTTTAAATGATGCATGCATCCTAAGAATCTGGAAGCTGCACCAAAGCTGGACTCCAGTGCTTAGGAATGGAGTGTGGCTTTGGCGCGACCTCCGGACTATTAGGACCCATGCATCATTTAAATAGCATACCTCCAAAGAGACCTGAAGCAGCTTTATTTTGGCAGTCTGTAACAGGCCGTAGTTCCATGTGAGTAAGTTAAAGTACCCACTATGGAAATAAGTGATGGGATATGAGTTGGCAATGAATGAGCAGGAAAAAGATATTTGAGTTATGTGGGTTTGGGATATAGAATCATGGATACGGATAAGCAAACATTGACCTAGTACGCAGTACATGTGAATAAGACAAATTCCACTGAGAATCCTTATGAAATAAACCAGAATTACCAGTGTCATAATGTACATCTATGATAGAAATACATTTGGAATATTGGGATATTTTAGCCCTATAGAAGGAAAAGAAAAGAGGAACATGACTGATCTAGGGACTGTTGCAATTCATCTAAGAGAGATGCACACTAGGGAGGGACATATAGAGGCATATAAAATCATGTATATATTCTGGGAGAGAATGAGGCTAGGACAATTTTTCTCCTTTTCATAATACCAAAAGACTGAGAAAAGACAAAAAGTAATTCTCTTCTTTCTCTTCTTCCCATTTAATACAGTTAAACTCTGAAATCCTCTATCACAAGATGCACTGACAGCTACCAGCTTGGGATAGGATTCTATATGGAACATAATAACGTAATAGAGCACTATGAAAGTAATTCTGTTCTCTCCACTCATGCCCAAAGAGAACAAAGCAGCCACAAAAAGAGAGGAAATCAGCTGACTCCAAGCCACTATTCTGCAGGCAACTTTTTCTTCCTTTCCTTGCCACGGCTGCCATTGTTTTGTTCTTGGTGCAATTGTTGGCATAAATATAGACACTGTGCCACTAGGATCTCAGCCTTCGCCCATTTTAAAAGGGGATTAGATGTTGTACCCATAAGGTCCCCATAGGCATCTAGTTTGTCACTGTCAAAAAAGAATGCTGGACTAGATAAGCCTTTGCTCTGATTCAGTGAACTGATTCTTAGGTTATAGCCTTTCATCTAAACTTTTTTCATCCTGTGCTTTTAAATGAGCTATTCTTTCATTATTGAGTCAGTGTGGTGTAGAGATTTGATTGCTGGACTAGGACACTGGGAGATAAAGGTTTGAATCCCTGCTTGGTCATGGAAACTGACTGGGTGACCCTAGGCAATTTACCTTGAGATTTGACTTTGGCAAAATATGGTAACAGTTCTAAATCATAGCTTCCTTTTTTTAAAAAATCATTCAGTGTATTGAATAATTGGATGTTTTACACTGAGAAAGACTTAAGCATTGCCACAGAAATGCTTAAAGACTAAGTACATTTGAAGTATTATACCTTAAGAAGTTTTGCATGTAGGAGTAATGTGTAGGCTGCTTCAGTGTAGTTATCACATTCTTTGTGCAGGTCACAAAGCTTGTACAAATACCTACAGAGATAAAATAAAATTAATTCTTAAAGATGTCACAAAATAATCTTATTTGAAGACTTTAGCAGTTGGATCACAGTGCTCTAATAGAATAATGTGTATGCATTTTTTAGCACATGCTTTATTGAATCCAACTGTTCAACACACAGCATGCAAAGGAAGACAGCAACAAACAGCAATTTATTAGTGAATGTTATAAGGCTGCAACATCAGTGGTTTTGATTGGTTTCCTGCAATGAACTGCCTTGGGTCCTACTCTGGGAGAAAGGCACCATATTAAAAGAAAGAAAGAAAGAAAATAATTGTGATAGGGTATAGCAATGTGGATTCTTAGCAAAATCACAACAATGGGAACGTTTACACTTCCTCCCCCCCACTTGTGCTGCTGATAGCAATCCTACCAACACTATCTCTGGCATTCAATTTTTTAAAATTTCACTTAATGTGTAAAAGGCTCTAGTCTCCTCAAAAAGCTGTGAAATCATCACCAAGAGTTCTCTTGGCATGTAACTGTCTAAAATAAAAACTTCAGATAGCAGACAGGAGCTTGCACATGTTCTATAGCTTGTATCTTGTTGAAAGTTTACTCAAAGGTACATCATCAGATTTTATTTTATTAAAAAAACCTTTTGATAATTATTTATGAATCCTAGGGATACAAATTTTGATAATCACTGGAGAAGGCCACAGGGACAGTGACAATAAATATATAATGATAATAAAAATACTGTAGATTCATGAGAATTGTTTTGACTGTAGAGAGCTATCAAGTAATTAAAAGCCCATTCCCCATATTCAGGGAACAAATGAGTTCAGTGCACGAAAAAACTAAGGCAGCATGAAAATGAAAGGAAGGAAGGAAGGAAGGATGGAAGGAAAATGCACTTATGAGCCATCCTATCATCTTTGGGCTCAGACAGCATGTCCTCCTTTCATTAGCACAGTTCCTGAACCACATTTATGTGTAAATAGCCAAATGCTTAACAAACATTACAGCGACATACCTTATATACATTTCTTCTCTTTCAATCTCTTTGTAGAAATTCTGGGGGGAAAAAGAAGAAACAGAAGGCTGCTTTACCAAACTTGATTTCTCAGTAGAACTTATATTTATGTATGTAACATGTATTTATTATGTTACATTATAAATTCACAGCCACATAAGGTTGGCCCTAAAATTGCAATATGGAGTCTGCTTCTGGAAGGAGAACACATACTCTCTTTTAACTATGAACCATGGAACTGACAAACAGTATTTTTATATCTCATTGCAAAGATTCAGAATCTCCAGGATAGGGCATTTGCAAGTCATACTTCATTAACTCTTCCCGGTTTTGTAATATACAAAACTTTGCAATATACTAAAAAAATAATTTAAATTTTCAAAGTACTATTAGTAATAAATCATCCATTCTTGAAACCTAAAGCTTTAACAATATGCTTTAGGGCCAAGATAGATAGGAAGTTAAATGTGCCTTTGCATCTAAAGCACAGTTTTGTTTTGTTCTAAATGCAAATAGCATTGGGGAAAAAGGGATGATAATTATGAGACTGTGGCAGAAATGGAAAAGAACTTTCTCTTTCTTTTATCCTGATGCAATCTTGAAGATAATCCCTCTTCTGAAGATGTCTGCAATGGGAAGGAATCCTCACTGGCACCAATGTGGGACTTCATGCAAATACACCTGAACACAACGCTTAGCAAGAGTTGTCAGGCTTTTTTTCTCCACAGAAAAATATTAAAGTGAACAAAAGTTGAAAACAAATGTGAAGATCCTACATCATAGTATAGTATAGTTTTAACTTTGTTGTTGTGGTGTGCTTTCAACTTGTTTCCAACTTATGGTGACACCATCATGGGGATTTCATGTCAATATTTGTTCAGAGGGGGTTGCCTTTGTTTTCCTCAAAGGCTGAGAGTGCAACCTGCCCTAGGACTCCCTGAAGGTTTACATGACTGAGTGAGGATTCAGACCTTGGTGTCCCAAGTCATATTCCAACCCCCAGATCATTATGCCACCCTCACTCTCTCATATCCATAAATACATTGCAAGAGCACCAACAAAGCCCTGTTAGTGAATTGTGAAGATGAGCATCCAGTCACTGACAAGAGTGCTCCAATGTGTATTGACCACTTTTGATTTGCACTGGGCACTCCTGATGTGTGTTGGGCCTTTCTGTTGTGCTCTGTTACTTCCTAGTTAGTATCTTGATGCACATCGAGGAGGGCCCTGAGAGTGTAAAGCTCAATCGTTACTGTATTGTTTATCCCAAACATGATGCTAGAACCCAACGTTGCATTTGTTCAGCCCTCTTTCATCCTCCTCCTAATGTTGATGCTGCCA
>NC_056524.1:189815414-189922375 GCF_019175285.1 Sceloporus undulatus
AATCCAATAATAATAATACTAATAATAATACTAACTAATAATCAGATAGACAGGAGGGAAAGACAAAAAGAGGAGGGATGAGCATGATAAAAACTATTTTGAAGAAGTTTTTTTCTGTCAGAGGCTTCGTTAACTGAGGTATATCTTTCATATCCCAGTTTCTGTGTGTATCCTACACAAATATTGGGTTTCTTTTTCTCCATTGTATTTAAGATTTCCCATAGTAGGATTTGTCTTTATGCTTTGGCAACCTTGAGAATTTGAGGAAAAATTATCTCCAAGTTATGTTATAGTGATATTTTAGCCTGATGCCCTATTGCTATTTAAAAGTTTTAATACTCAGGCTTCTATATTGATACTGAACTTAGGGCTTTGTATGTCTGGCATGTATTTTTAAAATCTCTACAAAGTTACAATCTGCATTGTCTGAAAATAGTAAAATCTCAGTGCTCATCCATGCCTAGCAAATTTCCAGTCATGGTTGAACTGGACTGTAGCCTAGAAACGCTCACACATTTTAAGGTGCTGCAAACTCCTTGTCATTTTAAATAACCAAGCTATTTTACCAAAGTTTGATTTTATCATTGGCTTTGCCTTTGCTTGTGTTTGCAGCATGCTTAGATGGATTATGACAGAAAAAGCTATGGTGTAAACAGATTATATACTTAGAAGTGAGGATTTGGGGAATTGAAAATGAGGCAAGCACAATGGACACAAGTTATGGAGAAGAAAGCAAGAAAATAACCTCTTAAACTTCTACAGTTGATAAATTGTCTAATTTCCTTTACAACTTTTCAAAAGCAAAGGAAGCATTCTGAGTTCTGGGTTTTACTTTTTGTCAAGTTTCCAACAGGCAAAATCTTGCCACTCTAATTCTGCTCAGAAGAGCAGGCGGCCTCCCCTAAAAGCAATCTACGCTTCACTCTACAGACCACAATCCGGGGCAATTTTCAAGAACTCTTTTACCTCCCAAATTAAAGAAGCATTGCTTCAGACAAGAAAACTAAACTCTGATCCAGATATTCTTACATGACAGCTTAATTTAGTGACACTGCTCATGTGCTCTTCAAATGTAATCATGAGATACAAATATAATTTTCTAAAAGTGTGAACATTGTGTTATCAGCCCCAAATTTACCAAAGCAATAAGGCTACATTCGCACTGCAGAAATAATCCGGTCCACACGCTTAAACTGCTATGGTGCAATGTTAGGGAATTCTGGTAATGTTAGTTATGTGAGATATTTAGCCCTCTCTGTCAAACAGCTGTGATGCCCCACTGAATTGCAAATCCTAGGATTCCAAGGCATGAAGCCCTGGCAAATAAAGTAGTGTCAATTTGATTATTTCTGCAGTGTGGATAATTTCTGCAGCCAAGGAATTGATATTACAGAATAACATTGTGGCTCGATGTTAAGAGCAGTCAGATCAATCAATTCACTCATTAACTAGAATGGAAACAGTGTCTATGTAACTGAAGTAATAATAAATACTTCAAAAAGGTTATCTCTGAGAGCCAGCATAGTGTAGTGGCTTGAATGCTGGACTATGACTTTGGAGATCAGGGTTTGTTCCCCTCTCACCTATTGAAACCATTGGGTGATTCTCAGTCCCAGAAAACCCCATGATAGGGTCACTTTAAGTTGGAATGACTGAGGCGGGTTACAAACCGCCATTAGGGACGTCCTGAGGACGTCCCAGTTTGAAAAAGGGGCGTCTCTTCTAGACGCCCCTTACCTTATCACGGACCGTCCGTACAAAATGGCGGTGCCCTGTTCATACGGGCACCCACATTTTGATGTAGCGGACGCTCTGCGTCCGCACGTGGCGCACCAGAAGTGACGCCACGCTTGCGCCTTTGGCACTCACGGTGCCTCTTCCGGGCCTGAGAAGGAGCGTGATTTCCGCGCTCCATCTCTGCAGCGTCCGGGAGCTGCACCATTAAAGGCTGTGGTTCCGACGCTGCAAGTGTTTTTTTTCTAATATTTATTTGGACCTGTGTATTTTTTCTAATATTTATTTGGACCCTGTGTATTTTTCTAATTTATTTGGACCTTGTGTATTTTTCTAATTTTATTTAGACCTGTGTATTTTTTCTCATATTTATTTGGCCCTGTGTATTTTTTCTAATATTTTTTTGCCCTTGTGTATTTTTCTCATATTTATTTAGACCCTGTGTATTTTTTCTAATATTTATTTGGCCCTGTGATTTTTTCTAATTTTATTTGGACCCTGTGTATTTTTTCTAATATTATTTGGACCTGTGTATTTTTCTAATATTTTTTAGACCCTGTGTATTTTTCTAAATTTATTTGGACCCGTGTATTTTTTCTATATTTATTTGGACCCTGTGTATTTTTTCTAATATTTATTTTGCCCTTGTGTATTTTTTTATATTTATTTAGACCCTGTGTATTTTTTCTAATATTTTTGGACCCTGTGTATTTTTCTAATATTTATTTGGACCCTGTATTTTTTCTAATATTTATTTAGACCCTGTGTATTTTTTCTAATATTTATTTTGACCCTGGTATTTTTTCTAATATTGTTTGGACCTGTGTATTTTTTTCTACTATTTATTTGGACCCTGTGTATTTTTTTAATATTTATTTAGACCCTGTGTATTTTTCTAATATTTATTTGGACCCTGTGTATTTTTTCTAATATTTATTTGGACCCTGTGTATTTTTTCTAATATTTATTTGCCCTGTGTTTTTTCTATATTTATTGGACCCTGTGTATTTTTTCTAATACTGTATTTATTTTTCCAAGTGTATTTTTTGTGTATTTTTTCTGCTTTAATGCTAACAAGTTTGCCTTCTTTTAACAATGTTAGTGATGATGATGGTGGTGGTGATATTGATATCAGTCAGCTTCAGAGGCATGCGCCCACTGTTTTTGAAGCCGAGACAGTGTGACTTTCCAAAGTACCTTTTCTGTGTGTTTTTTCTCCTTTTAATGCTGCTGCTGATGATATCAACAAACCTCTGAGACATGGCCAATGTAATTTGCTCTGATTTTTACAAACTCATGTGCAGTGAAGAAAAACCAAAGTCCCTTGACCAAGTACACACTTCTGAGAAGTATAGTTGGTGCAAGACACCTGAAACCGAGGGCAAATCCACTTTTTGTTTAACCACCTTGACATGTTCGATATGCATAGCCATGTTAACCCATGTTCAGTGTTAAACCCAAAGGATTTGGTTATGGAATAAGCTTCTGAAATATGCAAGAGGCCATGTTAAGTAAAGCCATGTGAAATGCCTAAATGTGCTGTCGTGTGTTTTGAAATGAGGAGGGCGGTGGTTTGGCCAGAAAGGGAAGTACATTTCTGCCATCTGTCTAGGAATAATGCCAAAATGTCCTCCATTTTGATCATGCCTAAGAAAGATGCATTTATATTAACATTTTTTAAAAATAATGAATTTTTTTTGTGTGTCCTCCATTTTAAACAAGTGTCCTACATTTGAAAATGTCATCCTACATTTGCCCTACATTTGTCCTGGTTTGGAGGTCCTGACTTATGGCAACCTTATTCTGACCTCAGAGGCAGTGACTCATACTATGAGCAGCAAGTGGCACCGTGTAAACAGCTGCTGACATCGCTCCAGAGGGCTCTGGATTTTCTTGGAAGATCTGGAACACAAGTTGGGTTTTTTTTTTTTTAATCCTTGTTAAGGATGGTATAAAGTGGACTCATTGCTGAACTGGCCATCCATCATCAGGACAGTTTGCACAAGAATCAGGGATTGGGCCCTGTATTGTTTGGACTCATTGATGTGAGGCTAGGAGAAAGACGTATTATTTGGCCAATGCAGACACAGCCTTAATGCACCAGAATCTATGGGGACAGGTTTAGATGACCAGAATGGGGTGTTAATCACCATCAGTTTGTTTTTGGGTTTTTTTTTTTTTTTTGGCAACTTTAATCAGTGAAGGCAAAGCAGTGTTAATGTAACAGTATCCCTACTTGTTAGACCTGTCCATACTAAGGAAAAGGAAATAATGGGATTGCCTAGTGCATCCTGCAAGCCCTAACAAAGCATGTCTTCAGTTTTCTTTGTGAACAACAAACACATCTTTCGCAGTTATATGAAAGTCTCCATATGACTGGCCATAAATTGTAAAATCTTAAGTTGCTATAAGATGCCAGGAGTTTGTTAACTGTAAAGGATCATGTCCTCAACATATTAGCTTCTGTTTAAGCCTTGGCAACATGGAAATAGACTACACTTGTCAAATAGTAGTTGCAGGCTGTCTGTTAAAAAGCTTGTGGGGAGCCAGCATGGTGTAGTGGTTTGAGCTTTGGACTAGGATTCTGGAAACCAGAATTTGATTCCCATCTCACCCATGGTGAACTTGGGTGAGTCACACTGACTCTCACAGTCTTAGAGGATGGCCACGGCAAACTTCCCTCTGAAGAAATTTGCCAAAAAAACCAATGATAGTATAGGGTTGCCTTAACTTGGAAATGACTAAGGCACACAACAACAACAACAACAACAACAACAACAACAACAACGAAATAAACTATAGTCCAAAACACAATGCATAAATAATCCAGTTTGGGACCGTTTTAACTGCCCTGGCTCAATGCTAGGAATTCTGGAAACTAGTTTTGTGAGGCCTTTAGCCTTTTCTGTCAGAAAGCTCTGGTCTCACAATAAACTACAATTCGCAGGATTCACTAGCACTGAGCCAGGGCAGTTAAAGCACTCTCAAACTGGATTATTTCTGCAGTGTGTTTTGGACCAACAACTGTCAAATGGTAGTTGCAGACTGTCTGTTTAAAAGCTTATAGATACTCTGTCAATGCATAACTTTTTAAAGTATGGTAGATATATAAATAATAGAACTGTGCAAATTATTTTTTTATTATAATTACTCCTCTATTAAAAACTTTCATAAAAATCACAAAGAACATTTAGATTTCCCCTTTCAATTAGATAATATGCATTTAATTGCATTTAATTGAACTGCCTCCCCACACACACACCTTTATACACTCATCCAAGATCATTAAAAAAAATTGTGCTTCTCATCATGATTCCACTGACAGATTTCAAAATTCAGCAACCATTCTATATTTAGTAATGTCATTTTTTCTCACTCACCAGCACATTAACAGTGCAGCTCATACGGTTCTCCTTGTTTTCATCATGCATAATAGTTCTGTAATCTAGAAGTCTCTCCATCAGACGGACCACAAGTTTAACAAACATTTCACCATTTTTGGCAAGGTATTTGTGTTTTCTACAGTGCTCCAGGAGACTGAAAATCATTGCAAAAATTGTGTTAATCACACCTGGGAACAGGGGTAATTTTAAATATTTTGTATCATTAAAATATTTTAAATACTCTTAGGCCCCAAAGTTCAATGTCACCTTATTGCCATGTCTCTTGACAGCACCCCAGCAAAACCCCCACTGCTAGACAATACTTACATTTTTTCAAATAACACTTTATATTGCTCATCGCCTCTCCCGCCTTCTACTTCATGATCCAGCTTGGTGATGATCTCATTTTCAAACTATAATTAAACAGAGCAAGCGCAAATAATTAGTGCAGCAGTTATTTCATTTTATTACCATAGAAATCAATGGGTCATAGATTTGTGGCAGCTCACAACAAGGTATTTAACCACTGCTTTAAAGGCTGACTGACTTTTAACACTTTGAGATCTCCAATATTTGGCGATGCACAATGATCTGTTGCCCTAGGAGGATCTTTCCATTCTGGAAACATTTGATCTTGTTGTTAAATGGAGCTTAAACAATTGCTTTGAAAAATCTAAATAAGATGGCTGATTAGAAAAATAGGGGAAGGGTGGGAAAACACACTTAGAGCAGGGCACACAATGTCCTTTACAATAATTATGATGGTAACAAAGGCAAGCGGTTTCATAGCTCCATTACTGATGATATATAACATCTTAGGCTATACTGCCAATTCCATCATTCAGTTGGACGCACACACTAACATCTATTTGCACTAGAGAACTTGGCTCACCTCAGACCACACCAAACAGAGGGCTTCAAAGCCATATCATTGTGTGTGCCAATTTGGAAGCCAAAACAATAAGTGAGGATAAAGAGAGGGGTTTATCGTGATCACAGCAATGGCGGCGGCGGGATTATTCTGGCAGAAACAGTTGGATTGTGGCACTTCAATGACATGTAACTGAAGCAACTTGTCACAGAATATAATATAATATACGGTAATATAATATAATATAATATAATATAATATAATATAATATAATATAATATATAACATAATATTATAAGAGGGGGGAGAGATAGAGGGAGAAGAAGGAGAGGGGATTAATGAGAATATTACATTTCAGTAGCTGTGTAATTGGAAGTACCAAGGTACACATCCCTTCCTTTCTTAGGCTGACCTTATGTACACAGGTAGACATATTTATAGTGAAATGTGCATAGAATTGGGTTGCTAAGCGGGAAATGAATAGCATTTGAGTTGAGGGTCCATGCTAAAGCTGCAGAAGCTGTACACCTGCCCTATTCTGAAAATCCGGAAACATTAATGTTGCAATTTTTCCCAATAATACCACTATAGAACATTGGAATTTTAAACTTACCTGGCTACATTTAATTTGGCAATTGTGTCTGCCTGTATATATTGCTTAGTCACTGTGAATAAAATGGGAGTCCAGGGATGTAGCTACTGCAGGGCAAAATGGGGCATATTCCACCCAAAAAGAATTCTGCCCCAATGTAATTTTCTTCCAGTCCTCAAATTTCTAGCACTGCAATAATTTAAAACTACAGGCAAAGTGACCAAGCGAGTAAGAGCACAGCAAATATAACAGTTTTAGGTGTGATACATTTTCAGGGTCTTACTCTTCTAATACTAGAAATTTGGGGATTAGGGGATTATCCTAATTATGCCCATCCCATAGCTATGCCCCTGAGATCTATACATATTATTTATTTATATTTATTATTATATTTATTTGTATCCCGCTCTTTTCCCAGGACTGGGAATTATAGACCTGTTGCCCCCAATATAGATTATGAGATTAGGATCAGGCCTTCCTCTGTTCTTGCCCTGATTCATTTTATATTTATTTGTCCCTGTACTTCTATAAAATCTTGTATTTCCTTGTTTAACATAATAAGAACAGGCATTCAATTAAATTTGTGTACCCATTAACATGCTTCTGATGGCTTTATAAACAATGCTTCCTTAAACTCACATGAACAGAATAACTGTGTACGGGTGAAATTAAGGAAGTGTTTTTGGACACTTACCCACCCCATTAACAACACATTGGAAGGTACAAAAGCAGAGTTGTAAGCAGCAGGACCTATTTTAACAGTGCAATCTTATGCATGTTTTCTCAGAAGTAATTCTCACTGATTTCAATGGGATTTTTTCCTTGCAAGCATGTTTAGGACTGTGCCGCAAGTTTTCCTTGGAAGTTATATTTCAGCCAGCAACGGTCTCTTAAAATGGTCTCCAACAGTTGTGAAATATTAAATATTGTAGTGAACTTGAAACAAAACTTGGAACAAGTTTTTAAAAAAAAAAAACACTGTAAGGAAAGGCCCTTCTTTTCTGTGACCAGCAAGGCAATAACCATCAACACTAAATGAATGACAGGACTGCTGATCTAATCATCTTGAGTCAGATATGTTATTCTTTTATCTCTGAATGGACGTCACTCAGAGCCCAGGCCTTTAAAGTCTGGCTGGCACTTGTGCACATTTTTATCTACTGTGTGGCCACATGAATGATGCCAGTCACCAAATACAAGAATCTGCTACTGTATATTTAGGAAACTGTACATGGCTTAAACAATAGACTGTACCCATTCAGAATTAGAGCTTGTTGCTATACTGTATATATTCATGTATATAAGTCTAAATATTTTAGTCAAAAATTGACCCCAAAAACTTGGGTTGCCTTATCCATAGGTCAATGTAAGTAATGTACCTTAACTCTTATCAAAAAAGGGAACCATCCTCTTCTCCGAGTAGAGTGGTAGAAAATGAGAACTTAGGCCATCCTGGGACCACCTAAACGAAATACCACCTCCCCCTTACTCTCTCTGCTGTGGCACCACTTCTAGACCTTTTGAATCCCTAAGTGGGAAAATGGTTGTGGCAGTGGCAGGTCTTTGGTGCTTCCACTCAAAGAAGCACCGAGAGAGTAGAGGGGGGTAGGTGCTTCTTTTAGGGTCTCCCAGGATGGACTAAGCCCTTGACTTTTACCACCCTACTCAGAGAAGGGAATTCCAGCGATAAGGAATTGGGCTTTGAAGAACTGATATGCTATCTGTATGTCTGTCAGCTTTTGGGGTTAAAAATCAGGCAAAGTTATCACATTAAACTTAAAGGCTATAATCACTGCTAACATAGTTGCCATTTTCTTTGTTTTGTCTTTTTGTCCTTTTTGACATACACACATTTTCTTAGCCCTGCCTGCACCTGGTCCACACATTACACTTACTATTGTTTGCTCCTCATCCATCCAGCCTTTAGGGCAGTGGTTCCAACCTTCCTAATGCCGCGACCCTTTAATACAGTTCCTCATATTGTGATGACCCCCAACCATACAATTATTTTTCATCGGCTACATGCAAATATGTGTTTTCCAATGGTCTTAGGCGACTCCTGTGAAAGGGTTGTTCGACTCCCAAAGGGGTCCCGACCCACAGGTTGGGAACCACTGCTTTAGGGTGAGTACAAACAGTTATGCATGTCAGAATTCTGTAAATTCTTTAACAGAGTTTTCCTTTGCTTCGTCCTTTACATCCTTTGTTACATGCTCCTATGTTTTACTCTCAACGTATCCACAGGCCATAATTTTGGCTTCAAACCTGTCCTCAACTTATACACAAGGTTGACTTAGACACAAGTATATACAATAAATTTAGTGACTAAACCATATAATGACACTATTCAGATAGGGAGTGTTGAGGAGTATGTGTTTATCTTTATAATAGAATAGGTATGATAAGACATCTTGAATACATGAAGAGTGCCAATTTCATGAACTGATCCCACTGAGGATTTTCCTGTTGCCTTGGCAGGTGATTCTTTCAAAGCTCTGAATGACCTGGAAAATTGGCCAAGACAGTAATATGTTCATTAATGAATGTCCTCTCTCACAAAGTGGAGCCAAACAAGTTGTCTGGTTTTTCAGGGAACTGGCTGCAATGAAATAAGTAAGACACTGACTAGAGAAATGTTGGTGGGAAAAGTTGGAGCAACTACAACTGAACATGGACTAGAGCCTATTTGAGGACCTACTCTGTAGCAATAGCAATGCAGGTGAACCCCTCGCATTCCATCTGCAAGTAGCTAGGCAGCAAAGCTGTTTCCACAGGTTAGGAGGCTTTCACACACTGGCCTACAAGAAGAAAAAGGAGGCCATTGGGGCAGCCCAGTGTGAAGAACTTGACTGGCAATATGCAATAAAATCACTTGACCCACTTTGATATGGAAGCAAATACAGATCCAATGGTTGTAACCTTGGACTTGCCTTTGCAGTGATTATGATACATTTCAATTTGAACAACTCCAAGAATGTGGATCAGAGTCCTGGAGAAGTGTGTCACCATATACATGTTAGAATCTTCCCTATCATGGTTTAGTATTTAAAAAAAGCCAGAAAGGGACTAACTGAGCAGACAGAGTGAGTGGCCAATATTTTGCTAAAACAAGGGAGAATTTTAGAACGAAAGTGGCAGTTATGAGATCATTTGTCAAAGAAGAAAAATCATTCCCAGATCCCACTATGTTGGACAATTAGTAGCCAGTTTTCAACATCCCTTTTGGGGGCAAGGTGCTGTAGCATGTGGGGGAGTCCCAGTTCCTGATATCTGTGAATAAGGCAGATTATCTAGAGCTATTTCAGCTTGGTTTTAGACCTGGCTATGGGACAGACACAGAGCCTTATCTCATGAGAATAGAAAGCCAAAATGCAGCAGGGGAATTGCAGCTTTCTCCTTGTCTGTCTGCATGCCGTCGTAGCAGTTCTGTTCTCTTCTTGAGGGAGATGTTAGTACAGTCGGCCCTTCTTATACATGGATTTTTTATACACGGATTTAAGCATACACGGTTTGAAAATGTTCCAAAAAAGTATAAATTTACCTTGATTTTCCATTTTTATAAGGGACACCATTTTGCTATGTCATTATATGTAATGGGACTTGAGCATACATGGATTTTGTTATACACGGGAGATCTTGGAACCAAACCCCAGCGTATAACAAGGGTCCACTGTAAAAGTTTTCCTTTTGTCACACTGGAAAATGCATCTGAGGAATTAGGCTCAAATCTACAAAAGCTCATGCTACCAGCTTCTTTCTTTTAATTAGTCTCAAAGGTACTACAAGATCCTTCTCCTTACTGATTTTCCAGATCATCACAGGTATGTCTTTGAATAATGAATGTTGATGTTCCTCAGGATGTTTCCTCCCAAAATTCCTCCCAAAGCATCCAACTCTCTGTTTCTTTCTACTACTTTTCCTACATATGGATAAAATATATTTTAATAAACTACCCAAATGGTATACAGAATGACTACATATTTAGGGCATAATTGTCACTGAAACATGACTCACTTAGACACTCTCTAAAAGTAGTCTGGCAAGGGAGAAAGCCTCTAACTAGGCATTCAAACAAATCTGAATACTTCAAAGCATCTTTTATAGTCCCAGTTTGGCATACCAGGATGACAACTCTATTAAGCATTAAGTAATTAAATGATACAAATAGTAGAAGCAATGAAATTATATATGATATATTCACTCATACTATCAAGGAAGATATCACTGTCAGTATCAGATGTAGTTGTGGTTTGTAAAGACTCCATCTCAGGCATTCAGCAGTTAGTTACGTGTGAGTGGTTTCAGTGAGGTGTGAATAATAGAGATACATGTGGTAGGACACACACTAGATTTGATCTTTTGTACTTGAATGGGGAAAAGGGCTATGTGGGAGACCTATGACAACTTTGATTGTGTATTCCTGCATGGCAGGGGATTGGACTTGATAGCCCCTGAGGTCTCTTCCAACTCTATGATTCTATACTCATTGTCATGGAGAGATCAATATCTGATCAGGTTCAGATTCCAGGGTATCCCTACTAACTGAACGGTACAGAAACAGCTTTATATCGCTGGAATAGCGGTATAGAAATAAAATTTTATTATTATTATTATTATTATTATGACTTGCCCTCAATAATGTTTCCTTATGCCCAGGCTGAGTTTCCTACAAAGTTGTCCAGCAATCCTGTCAAATTTCTAGTGAACTCCTAGAAAAGTAGGTTTCTAAGGCTATTTGTGCAGCTGCTCCTACATTTCCAAACTGTAGCTCATATTCACTACTTAGTATTTTGGGCAGCTGAGAATGAAGCAACATCAAGGTCAAGAACTACAACAAAAAGCAGAAGAGTCTACATGGAAATAAATAAGATTTGAGCCTATGTTAAGGTCTACTGTGTGGCTGTGATGGTTAAGGGAGGAAAATCTTATTTTTCTACCACTAGTGAATGGTATAAGGTTGACCAAATGGAAATCTGTCACATGCTCAGAGCCTGTTTAGTCCCAATGGCTCACCACTTGGAAACTGAAAATCCACATTGATCAATGCGTACCACAGTTTTAAAATAAACTTGCTTATATCTGCCCTGACATGGATGCCAGAGTTCTGAAATAACCAGAGATCATAGAATCCTAGAGTTAGACGAGACTGCAAGGACCATCCAGTCCAACTCCTTGCCATGTAGGAATACACAATCAAAGCACTTCTTACAGATGGCCATCCAGCCTCTGTTTAAAAACCTCCAAAGAAAGAGACTCCAATATATTCCAAAGCAGCATATTCCAGATGGCACCAGATGGCATCATGACACCATGAGGGCCACAAGAACACAATAATCCTTTTGTACTTTTTAGTGTTCAGCCTGATGATGCCAAGTAGTTTCTTTAAATAATGAAGCCATGATGTTTAAAACCTTGTCTCTCCTGTCTAGTGATGTCTACTAGGACTGGGCTTACAACATAGATATCATATTGGACCTTTTCAGTGGCTGCTTCCATGTTGTGGAATTTCTTAAGAGAAATTAAGCTGTCCCTTCCTTATTGTCCTTATAATGACAAGACCTTTTTATTCAGTCAGATTTTCAGCATGCTAGTGGTTGTTGAGAATGGGAATTATAAATAAAAAAGACTGGTACCATTTTTAAAATTTCAGTTGTGTTTTAACACCACAATATGTTTGTGTTTTTGCATTATCACTTTCTGTCTGTATCTACTTTTATCTCTGTTTACCTGTAAGACTACAACAGGGTTTTAAATCTTGTTGTGAGGCACACAAGGGGAGGATATTAGATAAACAGGTGATGATAGATAGATAGATAGTCAAGATATCATCATTAAGGGACTGCTTAATGGGTCTGGATTCTCTCTCACACACCCATTGTCTTGTTGTTACAATACTTTCTGGTCTCACTCCTGCCAGAAAAATGCCCCCTCTCCCATTACCTTAGAATGATGATCAGAGAGAATGAAATTTCCTGCTGTAAACTGGATTAGGTTTGTCCTAAATGGTTTCAGACTACATTATCTGAAAGACTGCCTTCATATGTTGAGAGCCCAACCAGCATTGACGCCTGTAGGCTAGTGTGTAATTAGGATGGAGCTTTCTTTCTGGTGGCACTTGCTTTTGGGTGGAGAGAAATTTATCTGGGCATCACCAGTTATTTTCAGACTAATGGCTTTAAACCTCCCAGGTTTATTATTTAATGGATTGACTCAGCACAGTCAGCACTTTAAGCCAAATAACTCAAAATTCTTCATGCATTCCAAACTCTTATCAAACAAATACATATAAAACAAATACATCAATGTAATTTGCATTACATACAATTGCAGGAATTTGAGTTAATGACTGAATTTAAAAGCAACATAGGAAATAATGATAGAGAGTTGCAAAGGGGGACAAAGTGGCAAAACCTTTTTATCCTGATGGGCTTTTATACTTACTTTTAATTCAGCTGTGTTTTAATATAATTTATTTTCATGTTACCTGGGTTTCAATTTTGTTTGGAGGCTCCCAGTTTTGGAAGAAAGGCAAGATAAAAATATAATCAAATTGTCCAATCAAAATGCAAATCATTCCAGTTTTTTTATTATTATTATGACCACACAACAACTTAATTAGCTCCCAACTCATGACCTTTCAACTAAATTATGTCCACTCCAGATTTCACTTCTCTTTAAAAAGATGAAGGCTGAGATTCACCAGTTGTCAAGTGATTGCACAGTGAACTGTCTTGCCCTCATGGTCCTTGTTATGACCTGGTCATGACTCATGGTCCTGGTCATGGACTGTCATATACCCATAGAATGAATGTGAATTTCTATTGCTTTACAAAGCTCAGCCTGGAAAGAGATTACAAAATGAAGAAATAAGAAAGACCACCAATGAAATGGAATTAAAATGCAACAGCAAGACAAATTGTTATTTGGCCTTCTGTGCCCCCAATGAAGCAATGCAGTTATTTAATATAATAAATGTACTGGTTCTAGAAAAGGAAATTAAAATGAAAGAAGGAGGCATAATCCAATCCACCCCCTTGCAGCACAAGTTCAGAGGGATATCTGTGTAGTGCAAGGGCATGCCAAGCAGTAGTTTAAAGCAATACAGTAAAGAAAAAAGTAACAAATCTTCACAGATCTCTAATGAGGTACAAAAACGGAATTGCCTTCTTTGACACTTGCTGCTGAAATTATCCACTGGCTGATTATCTATTCGTACGATTGCTGGAACATAGAAAGGAAATTTATTTGTTATAAAGGTTCTGTGACATTTTGATGACACCAAAACCAATCAATCATGGGAAACTAAATGCAAATTGCTTAAAGTTCTGCTTGAGGATGCTGTGGCCACATTAGGCTCATAGGGGAGACAAGAAGAAACCATTATGGTGTCTTTCTACAGTGCAAGCATTGTCTATATTCTTTAGCCACAAATAGAGGCATGTTAATTCGGATCCTTCCTGATAGTAATTTACAGAATCAGTAGTATATTTGCCCACATACTTTATTTAAAGGGCTGTCAATAATGACCACAGATGATTTATATAACTGATTTAAAGTCAAGAAGAGAAATCTGTGGTCTGGAAGGTGCCCATTAGCACTTAGCACCCAGACAACTGTCTGACCTGGGACATAAGTCAACTGAACACAGTTTTTGGATATATTGTACCTTCATTTTAGCAATTATTTCTAAATAGGAATAAATACACATCAAGTAATATCTGCAAATTCTGTGCAAATCTGACCCCTGTTTCATCTTCCTTTTTTTCCTGATGCATAAGTGGCTGTGCTATTTTCCAAATGAAGTCTGAAGTTTACAAGCAGATTTGTAGACTGTCACAGTTCAGTATTAGATCTTCTGCCCTTCTGCACCCTTAACTTTGGATCTCAGGAAAGGAAAGGAAGTCTCTTAGATTAAACTATCTGAAAAGTAATGGGGTTTTCAAAGCTTTTTGATTACTAGTGTGTGATGGTGCTGAACTCTGGAAAGAGAAGTTCAAGATTTTAATTTAATCTTGTTTTAAACTTTTGGAAGCCACCTTGGATCTCATCTCAGGAGAAAGGTAGGGTATAAATCCAATCCAATCCAATAAATAAATAAGAGGATTCACAATTTTACAATAGAGTTTTCAGTTGGAAGGCACTGTGGTGGTCAAGTTAGGATAAAAATAAGTGAAAACGAGGAAGCAGCTGGCTTCCCCCCACCATGAGCATTACCTCAAGCCCACCCCATCCTCCCCCCAATCTAGCACATTAAGATGCCTCCAATGGCTAAATCCAGCTATTTTTCACAATGCCCTCAATCTGATCTGTTGTTTTGCAGAAAGTTAAAGTGGTGACAGGTTGACCTGCCCAGCACCACTTGGAACACTGCCACTGGTTCCAAATACACTTGTCAGGCTTGGGAGGGAGAGACTAGTCACCCCAAATATAATCAGAACAAAGACATAGCCTTACCAGACTGTAAGCTTCTTACAAAATTGCTTTGAAAAATGTGCTGTGATTGAGCAAGGCCCGAGTAAATTAATTACAATAAATTTGGGTTGCATCAGTGATCTCTCATGCCATTTATGCACAATGTTCCCACCAGATCCTTTTTTCAAAATGACAACTGTGCTCTGCCAATGTGCAGATAACAAGTGGGGCAGTGGGAGATGGGGAACACTTTCCGCCATGCATCAATGTCTCTTTTCACTTTTCACCATGCCAGTTGCGCAGCACAAAACAGGTGGAGTGTAAAAAGAGACAATTACAACTAAATAAAAACTTCATCCAAATAATGGGACACAGATAAGCTTTTTATTTTTTAATTGTATTTTATTACTGTATTTTATTGAATTATGCTTTAATTCTGTTTTAATGTCCTCTTCTTGTATGTTTTCACTTGCATTGTTCTTTCAGACTGTGAGCCACTTTGAGTCCCAATTTTGAAGGGAAAACAAGATATAAATAAAGATGATGATGATGGACAGGATCACTGGCATTTGCCACTGGAAGGAAGGAAGGAAGGAAAAGAAAAGAAAAGAAAAAGGACTGCTCCTCAGCTGAACTTGTACAGCAAGAAAGCATAGCCATCCAAGAATAAAAGAAATTAAGGGAGCAAACACACTCATTGGAGGTAAAAGTTCATTGCTAATTCCCCCCCTCTTTCATATACACAGAGAGAAGCACACTCTTCATCCAGTAGATTCCTGTCAAAGGTGCAAAATAACATTTTCACACAGCCAGCACTGCATCTGTTGCAGTGAATACATTTTAGAGTGAAATACTGCACTTCCAAGGCTCAGTTACTGCACCACTAGTACAATATATTCTCAAGAGAATGAAATCATGAGGCAGGGATATGAAGATTATGTTGAAGAAGGGTGCCAACTACTGCATAATAAGCTTGACATCAGGACATACTGTCCAATTCCAAGCCTTCGAAATTACTACTTTACATTGACATTCCTCTCTCATCCCTGACTGCTTTTAAACTGTGTTGCCTAACAAAGAATTTTTACATTATGCAGCAATATATTTTCAATGGCCAAAAAGAATTGGCCATAAGGAATATGATTTGTGCAATTTAAATGCTACAAAGGAAGGGAATAAAAAAACCTGAAAACATTTATTTTACATATTGAAATGTAAAATAATTTTTTAAAAGCCCTTGAAATGAACTTAACCATAGTGGAGAGATAATGCCCTTTATGGCCATAGAGATTGGGCAATTGTGAAAAATAAGATAAAAGGTTGACAAGATGGTGGCATTGAAAGGAATGGGGGGAAATTGTGTTTCAATTAACCACTTAGGAATTTTATATGCTATCCCTAATTATTCACTTCTAAGTAAACCTCCAAGTAAGATCAAAAAGACAAGGAGAGAAAGCTTCCAGATTGTGACAATCCTATGAATCACATGTGCTGATGAGACACAGGGCTAGCCCTAAAAATAGGCAAAGTGAAGCAATTGCCTCAGACAGCAGCTTCGGGTGTCATGAAAGGGCATTAAAGTTGTTATTTACTTACTTGATTATTGTATTTTTACTGTTTCCAAAGGTTAAACTTATCAGACATTAACTTAAAACAATCCAGTTTGGAGATTTTTTTTTTGTGCTTGATAAGATAGTTCCGGTTCTTAAGATTTACTTATTTATTGCTATCAGACAATATATTCAAGTGTTCATATGTTAGATATATAAAAGAGGATAAATGCACCAAATAAACACCATGAGGCTAGCATTAAATATATAAAATAGCATACAAAAAAGATATCTGGAGTCCAGCTGCACATTAAAAATAGTAGACAACAATGTGATGATTGCCATACCATTTGCTTTCCTTTTCTATTACTCACCACTAGTGGCAAGTGAATAACTCTTGTATTTTTGATCATGGGTAGATGTTATTATAGTGTAGCTTACGAAAAATCATTACACTCCATAATGTGATTCAAAAGGATGTGAAAAAATGTTGCCTTTTTGAGAGCTGTGTATCTTCGTGGTGTTGAGGTTTTTTCCCTCTGTGTGCCAGTGATTTTCAATTTATTTTGCAAATAAAACAACTCAATCAAAAATGATTCACAAGTACACAAATGCTGCTGCCTGTGTGTCAGCCAATAAGCACAACTGTGACTGAGGGGAGCATTTGTCACAGTCCACATTGGTAGTGCTATACTTATCCCCTGTTTGCAAAGCCAGAAGGAAGATACTCTGCTGACATCCACTTTAGAAATTCATGTCAACACCTCTTCAGAGAAAGGTAAGATGTTACCATCTCTAATCCCTTCAAGTCTATCAGCTTCATCAAAGTCTGCTAATTATGTGATACTTTTAACTACAGACAGCCGGATGTTAGTAATGTTAAAAGGACAGATTTACATATTAAAAAAATCTGGTCTGCATGTATCATAAGAACAATAGGGCCACTACTCTTTACATACCAATATTTATATTTACATACTACCCCATTTGTTTTGACATTTAGGCTCCAATCTTCTGCATGGATAACTGGGAGTAAGCCTTATTGAATTCAACTGGATTCTCAGTAGATGGATAGGATTGCACTGGTAAGCTTCTAAATGTTTTATGGTGCTTCCAGGAAGAGCATTATGCACAACAAAAGACAATTATTAATTTTCAAGTCCTGGAAAAACAAAAGTTAAAACAGCCACTGACAAGTAGATAAGACAGTGCTGCCTCATTGATATTATAATTTAATGTCAACCTCCAGAATTGAATAAAAAGATTCTCCATTCCTTCTTGCTGTCAGTCTCAACTCAATTACCTACTTTTCATAACAGTACTCTAGGAAGAGGTGCTTTATTTGCATCAGTAGTTTTGTTTTAGTAATCATGTGTATTATACATTTGTTTCTTTTACAGCCATGTGTGATTTCCCCCCCCCTTTCTTATTTTTTGGGGTTCTAAAAACAAACCGCATTTGCTTCCTCTGACACAAGATGGATACACAAATGGATGCTGAAAGTTGTTAACATACAGATTTGTGCAACAATTTTACTTAGTTGAGAATTCTTTTGGGGTACTTTTGGTAATGTTGTGGTGTGGTTTCAAGTTGTTTCCAACCTATGGTGACGAAGGTAGGGTTTTCTTAGTAAGATTGGTGCAAAGGGGGTTTATCTTTGCCTTCAACTGAAGCTGAGAGTGTAATCACCCAGTGGGCTTCCATGGCTGAGCAGGGATTTGAATCCTGACCTCCAGAGCCATAGTCCAATACTCAAACCACCGTACCATATTGGCTCTTAGGGTATATGTACACTGTAGAAATAATGCAGTGTGACACCACTTTAAGTGCTATTGTGCCATCCTATAGGACTGTGGGATTCTTTTTACAAGGTTCTTAGCCTTCTCTGCTAAAGAATGCTGGTACTTCACAAAACTACAAATCCCAGGATTATGTAGGGTAGTGCCATGACAGTTAAAGTAGCATCAAACTACATTATTAGATGCGCCCTTACTCTTGGCATACTACTATTAGTAAGCTTAAAACAAACAAAAAAGTTTGGTTTTTTCCCCCTCCATCTACGATACATCATCATTATCACCACCACCACCACCATCATTATCACCATCATTATCATTTATATTGAGTTTCATTCTAACACGATGAGATTATGACTGTCAGTCTATATTGTGGGATTTATGAGATTTTCCCAAAAAGATTAGGCAAATTTGATATATCAGTGATGATACTGCAATGTGTACAGAGGGTTGGAGCTTGATGAGGGCTGCCACATCAAAACAGATTTGGGGGGGAAGCGTAGTGTCATAAAGTCATTCGTGCAAAAATATGCTTATTTATTTTTTACACATGTAGCCAGTATTTGAAATAGAGACAATCTACCTATAGTAGCCAAACTCTGTAGGCTAGAATAGAACACCCCAGAAGTCATAGAGGGGCTCAACAGACAGCCTCTAAGGGACAGCTCTGTGCCGCCCCTTTCCTAGCTGGATTGGGGCTGCAGCAACTGCATGCTGTGGCCCTGATCTGGCCTTTCCACGGCACAAAAAGGACCTGCAAAAAGTGGCTCCTTTTCACACTGCGAAAAGGGCACCCTAGCCACAGTGGCAGCAGCTATTCAGCACTCCTTTGGTGCAGTGCATTTAAACACTGTGCCAACAGAGTACTGTGACATTCCCCACTGTGTGGTGGAGCACGCAGCGTGATGCCAAAGTTGTGATGGTCAGCATGCAGACTCCACACTCCCATGCTAGCCCCACACCAGTGTATCATGTCAGTCTGTAGAGGCTCTAAGTCCCCAATTATGTGCAGACACCTCCTTCCAAGGCAAGTCAAAACCACAAAGCTTAAATAGTAGATCTCTAAACCAAGGAATCCCTACTGTGTAGTCATGACTCCTCTACCTTTCAGAAGCTATGAAAAAAGAAAGCCCAAAAAAACTAAATTAAAATTGTTCTTACATGTCTGTCCCAGGTAGCACAAACTGTTCTCACAAAAAAGCCAGTGATTTCATCTGCTAGTCTAACTAGCATTGCCCCTGTCAAAGCAGGACAATTGGAGAGTATGGAATAATGAATAATATACATTCGCCCCTCCACATTTGCTAGGGTCAGGGGCATAGGACCCACCAAAAACCACAAATAACAAAAACACTATGTTTTTTTTAACCAGAGAGAACATCTCTCTAGGAATCTCTAGGACCTCCAGTGCAACCCTGTTGTCAAAATCTGCCAGACATTGATCACAGAATTGTGCTGGAGTTGATACAAATTCCTAGTGGAATGTTCTCTCTAGGAATCTCTACGTCCTTCAGTGTGACTTTTGGTTAAAGTTGACCATAGAGTTGCTCTGGAGGACCTAGATATTCCTAGAGAGAACATATGAATAAAATATGTGAATAATCAAAGCCGCAAAAGTCAAAGCTGCACAATGTGGAGGGATGAGTGTAGTAATATGTATAAATCTAGAAATTTTAGTCAAGAAATTGACCCAAAAAACCTGGATCGGTTTATTCACAGTTCAATGTAAGTACAGCATTCCTGCGCTATACGTGGGCTTGCCTTACGCAGATTTGAGCTTATGTGTAAGGCAAGCCGCAGCGGACAAAATGGTGTCTAAATTTGTGCCCCCTGTGAGCCCCTGTGTACAACTATTTCTTTCTTTCCTGGAAACTTGCTAGGGACTGGTACCAGTCCAGGACCTACCACTCTCAATAGCACTGTCTTATGCAGTATTATCAGTTTCTGAGCTGGCCCAACCCATCTAGACTGGCCACCAGGAACTCTAATATTGTATAAGTTGCTGGTGGGGGGGGGGACTAGAGTTCCCAGAACTCCACAGCTAACATGACCATCTTAGCTAGGGAGCTCTGGGTACGGCAGTCCAAAAAAGTAACTTTTCTAAGCTCTGGGCCTTCCTGAAATAGGACAAATAAGACTCCCTGCTTTCTGACGACCTCATAGCAATAACTGCCCAGGCACAACTCCTGGCTGCACTCTGGCAGCTGCTTATGACTCAGTTCTGTCTCTCACTGAGATTTAGTATTATTGGGAAGAGTTTCTTCACACACACACACGGTCATTATAAACACTGACACAAATGCTATGTAACTTTTGGCTGTACAGTGAATCAACGTACCTGATTGCTGTACATTTCTGTATCTGGATTTGCCCTGAGATTTAGATCTCTTTTGTTGTGTGTATCTTACATTTGGTATACAACACTCCAGCTGTACTAATATAATGTAATGCATGTGCCCTCAAGCCACCTGTTGACTTACGGTGACCTATGGATTTCATAAGATTTTCTTCAGCAAGGAGTGCTCATAAGAGGTGATGTTTCCATTACCATCCTCTGAATACAGCTTACAACACTTGATGTTCTCTGGTGGTCTCTCTCCCAACTACTAACCAGACCTGACCCTGTGTAGCTTACAGTATATACTCATGTATAGGTCTAAAAATTTTAGTCAAAAAAATTGACCCAAAAAAGCTGAGTCGACTTATCCGAGTAAGTACTGTACTTTAATTTTTATTTTAAAAAGGAATCATCCCCTGGTGATAAGCAAGAATGTAATCTGTCCTGGAAGCACTGACCCCACTCTATTCACTCATCCATCCAGCCTTTAGTACGAGCACAAAAATACTTGTTAGAATTTTGTATTTTTTTGGCATTGTTTTCCTTTGTTTCATCCGCTAGATCCTTTGTTAAATGCCTCGACTTTTCCACAGGTCATGTCAAAATCCATAATTTTGGCCCCCAAGCCTGCCCCCCATTTATACTTGAAGTCAACTTATAGTCAAGTATATATGGTAGCTGCCAAGATTAGACAAAATCTGAAGTCTTCGGGGTATTTGGGCATCCAGCTGTACTCCTCTCACAAAAATATTCTATACATTAATTTTCATTAAAACAGTTCATACACAAACATCACTGTGAAAAAGCAGAGTTAACAGAAAGTCATGTATATAACACAGGTAGTTAATTATTTGGGACAAAGCTTTATATATCCAATATTTACCTATCCAAAGATTACAGGAAGAGTATTGATTAAAGTAGTCACATTCCCAGTTTGACTGTAAAGAACACAGCAATGACATAAAACATTTCCATTCCTTGTTTTAAAATATATTTGTATGCTAGAATTAGGACAAGGAAAGGAAGCCAAAATATTTTTCATGGCCTTAAAATATCATATAAGCGACAGTCCACAGAATGACACAGGTTCAAATCACCACACAGCCAAGAAATGCACTGGGTGACATTCAGCTAAGCATCAGTGCATCCATTGTTGTGAAAATAAAAGGAGTGCCTGTGTATCCACTAAGTTTTGTGAACAAGCTCTTTGAAAGAAATAGAATAACTAGAAACACAACTGGATAGTGTCTGAAGCAACAGAATAAAAACAAAGAGAAAAGAATGGATTTTTTTTCACAAAATTAAGAAGTTGTGGGATCACTTTCATAGGATGCCCAGAAGGCACAGCTAAAGAAAATGTAGAATGCAACTGTAAGATAAAGAGGAGTCATTTTGGTACTTCAGGTTCAAACTGGCTCTTAATATGACCAGACTCCCCCCTCTTCGCCTCTCCAAGTTATTCCTAGAAATATCCTTGCATGACAGGTGAAATGCCTAGCACAGTTACTGCTACTTGCGACTATTATTCTGCTTTCCAGCAGTGGCAAGAAGCTTTTGAAAAAGAGGAAGGCAGCTCTCATGATGAAAAACAAACAACTTTATTCACAGAGAAATTATCCATATCAGCTCTAGGGTTGAGTTCATACAAGCCATTTTCCAAGGGACTGTTATCCCGAGGTCATAATAGTGTGATGAAACCAATGTGCACCCATGTGAAAGTCATCCATTGAAAAGTAAGATTTTATTTTATGTGTGGGTGTGCCATACATCAGGTATATTTTGGAGTAGCCATAGGAAAGTGATAGGAACTTGTGTTTTATTAATTGTTGAATGAAATCTTGTTGTAACATTCCCCAGTAAAAAAATAATAATGATATAAACCTCTACTTAGTGACTAAGCTATAGACTTAGCTTTGAAGATAATTGCATAGATCTTATCTGATGGGGAATACATTTGGGGTAAACAGCAGAAAGTACTGAAATAAGAGTACAGGTATCATTAATTTAATATTTGTCTGAGGAGGAGAGTGATAAAAGTTTGTCATGTCCTAGAAATAAAGTGTTGTGAACTATCTAAATTCTTCCTTCATATATTATAGTAATCTATAAATTCTGTAAAAACAGACCTAACTTAAACAATTGATGATATGACCAATAAAGTTAGAAAATTGTGTTTCTGGGAGATCATTTAAATAGCAGCCTAATAGTTTTTGTCTAATTTCTTTTTTCATATGAACAGGAGGACATTCTAGGAAAAGCTTTGAAGAGATTGCTGGGGAAAGGGCTACCAACCTACCTACCTACCAACCAACCAACCAACCCAGTGATATGGCTCACTAGAGGGTAAAGGTAAAGGTACTTCAATATTTATTCATTTATTTCATTTGTATGCCAGTTTTCCCAGGGAAAGAGACCCAAAGCAGCTTATACATAAAATTAGTTTAAAACTTTGCAATAAAAATTTAAAAACAATTGAAATAATCTTGCTAAAGCACTGTAAAATATAATATTCCCACTGCTAGAGATGGGTTGATAAATCAAATAGAGATGTCTGTAAAAGGGATTAGCCTTGTTAACAAAATTAGGGTGAAACACATCACCCTCTTGAGCATTGGTGTCACTTCGGGGGTACGGGGAGTGTTCATTGCACTGAATGACACCTTAAGTGAGGTGGCACCAATACTCAGTACTCAGCAGAGGAGAAAAACTCTCATGCTCACTGCTGGTTACTGAGAGCAAGGAAAGCCTTTTTCTTCCTGCGGAATCTCGGTGGATAGGGTGTGTGTGCATGGGATGGCACTCAGGGGGCGTAGAGACACTTTCTTCCTTCCCAGTCAGGGAAAAGAGCAAGGAGGGCTCTCTCCATCCCCTGAGCCTGGCTGGAAGGTATGGGTGTGTGCGCTGATGTGGTTTAGGGGGAGGAGAGGCACTTCCTTCCTTCCTAGTCAGGACAGAGAGCAAGGAAGGCTCCCTGAATCCCCTGAGCCTGGCTGTAATGTGGGGGTGTGCTTGTTTGTGTGTGCGTGGCTGAGTGGGGTGGAGAGAGACCCTCCTTCCCTCCCAGTGAGAGCAGAGAGCAAATTCTCTCACCCACCCAGCCTGTTTGGAAGGTATGGGTGTGTTTGTGTGTATTTGTGTTTGTCTGGTGTGTGTGTATGTAGCACACACCAACAACAAATGGTGTGGTATGGGAGGAGGTCAATGAGGGGGTGACACCATGAATTACTGCATTGGGTGACACCAAGCCCAGTGATGTCACTGCTCTTGAGTAGGCTGCCATGCCAGAAAAAACTGGGCAAGACAATAGGAGCACTATCTTCCTCTATCATTTTTATTAGTCAGTGAGAACAATGTTTTTGGTCATATCCCTTGGCTGTGTAGACCTAAGATATAGACATGACATAATACTTGCTTTTCACAGCAAATGAAAAGAAAAAACATAGGTAGTTATATTCAAACTGTTCTTACCATCTGAAAGCTTCTGGTAGAGTGAAATTCACACTGCATCATATCAAAAAATATAGGGATGGTTGCTTTTCTAAGTTCTGTTTCAGGGATTAGCGTCATTTCCAACATTGGTCCCACCATCTCAGGAATGAACTTGATTTTATGCTGACCTGTAGGAACAAAAAAAGGGCATCTGAATTTTGGAAAATTGGGCTTAATTGGTGACAAGATAGAGCAGATTTCAGATTATGAAGGTCTCAGGGAAAAAGCCATGTACTGATAAACAGGAGAGCAGATACAGCAGAGGCCCACAAGCTGTGGCTCACAGGCTGCATGCTGCCTTTAGCAGCAAACTGTATGGTTCTGTCCATTTTTTGTTAGAGACCAGAGATTAATTTAAAGAGATGTAAAATTTAAATATCCTTCCTTTAAACATGGTTTTTAATTTTTAAATATCTTGCTCTTTAAGTACCTTCTGCATGCCTTAAAATGTTGCCTAGTGGCTTACTTACTTCTGAGTAATTATTATTTTTAAACATTTCTATTGAAAACATCTTGAAACAAAACATCAATAATGACAGCTATAAATAAGTAATTGATTAACACATAAATATCACAAATGTACTTTTAAGATTCTGCTGAAGTCTAGTCAGTTACGAGTGTCATTAAAAGTTCTAACAGAATATGTTGTTTTGTTATCAGCAAGTCCTTCCAAAATTTCTGTAATGGGATTGTCCAAAATGCATCCTTGTTGTTCAAATAGTCAATAAACTGAGACCATTTTCCCAACAAACTTGTCCTTTCTGGTTTCTCTTTTGATACACGTTATGGTCATGGTCAATTTCTCATACAGTGTCAAGTTCCTAGGAACCATATTTCAACATTCAAATCATGTGCATAAGTCCAATTTTGGGTGATTTGTTTACACATGACAAAAAAGGTTTTAAATTAAGTATTTTTTATGTAGCAATGGCTCAAGAATAAGAACCCACTGGGTGACCCCTTGAGTATGTCACACTCTCTCAGCGTCACAAAATGCAATGGCAAACAGTCTTTAATGTTTTTGTGCCTGACTTGCTTTTCACAGCAAATGCAAAGAAAAAACATAGGTAGTTCATACTCTGTGCAACCCTTCACCAAAAATTATAGTTTTCACGATTAAAATAAATGTGTTCGAGATTCTTAATTCTTTGCCAACATAATAACTAACTGCATAGCAATGCATAGACAGGGAGAATTTAATTTAATATTTATACTGTACTTAATTATGAAAAATAGCAAGGAAAAGAAGATCCACGCAGTGCCCTCATTATGAGATGTACTCAGGCTAATTACAATGATGTAAGTATATATGTAAGATTATAACACAGAACAATGATAGACGTGCTTTAATAAGGCAATGTTTTTGCAAAACATTAAGTAAAGTCCACCGTTAGATTTGTAATGTCATGGTTAATAATAGTCCCCTTTATGATGATCTGTTTTTTGGTTTTAAACAGACTCTTTAACAGTCAAAGCATATTCACTGATATTCTATATAGTAAAACAACCTTGCTTTTAAAAAAACATGGCGATATTATGAAGATTAATTTCTATTTTACTGTTGTTATCAGTTGGGTTTCCCCCTCTTCCCCCACAATGCCTGGAAAACTGTCAGAGTCGATAGATCAGAAAACGATTTACAGCAACACAACTTTATTTGCCAACGAAACAATCAGTAGCATGAAGTTCTGGTTCTGCCACAAGGTTTCCAGTTTAGGGATGGAATTTCAAAAGCAAAAGCAAAATGAATGTGTTTGAACTAAATGTGAGAAACAAGCATGTTGCCATAACAACACATTTTAAACCTTTGATTAGTTTTTTTTTTAAAAAAAAATCTTTATAGAAGATGCCCTTGGACCAATGCTACCTCAGAAACAGATGTCCCAATACATTTCACTCAAGGGAAAAGACACCCACACTGTTGTCCCCTTTACTGAACTGAAGGGAAGAAGCAAAGGGAGTTGTGTAAGCAAAATGGATCTCTTGTGACCACAAGGGACTGCTATAGAAACAAGGGAGAAATGTCTTTGTAATGAGAAATGCAAGGGACATTATCACAGCTTGACAATAACCACTAACACCACAAGTAAAAGTGTTTAGGTTCTTCAGAATTCACTATTCTCTTTGTGCATCCTTCTAATCTCTCTCAATATGAGAAGCCTTTATGGGCATCAGAAGAAATAAAGGAAAATACAGCAGTAAAACACCTCGGTTCTTTTCTTCTTTTCTGAACATTGTGTCCTACTTAATCCTTTCCTCACAGGTCTAATTGGCAGAAATTTAAATCAATGAAGGAAAAGATGGCTTTCTATGAATGTATTGCAAGAGAAACTGTGTACCAGGAGGAGAGAAAAGAAGAAGCAATTAGAAAAGATTAAAATATGTACAATCACACTGTAAATCACTCCTCCTTCCCCTTGCTGCCTGAAGGCCATTTAGCTTATCAGTTCAGCTGCAGCATTTGAAGACAGCTTCACCCAGAATTTACTTTATTCTGCCGCACTGGATTGTGGAAAAAAATGAATAAAAAAAAAAGCTTAGAAGAACTGCAGAGTCAGCGAACTCCCAGTTTTAGATGATAAACATACAGCACCACAAATCAGCTATGCAGCAAATTTGATATCTAAGATATTCATCAGATTCCTAATCCTGCTAAGGAATCACAAGGTTTACTCCTCTTTCTCTTCTTTTCATCCTAATTTTTTTTTTTAAAAAAGCTATCTGAGATTTAATCTCACTGTCCTTGGGTGGGGTGTGGAGTGTCCCCCCAACCAAAATTGACCAATATAAGATAGGTCAACTACGGCTACATTTACATGGCAGAATTAATGCAGTTTGACACCGCTTTAACTGCCTAGGCTCCATGGTGTGGAGTTCTGGGGTTTGTAGTTCTGTAAGATACCTAGCCTCCAGTCAGAGAGCTCTAGTGTCACAAAAAGCTAAAAATCCCATAGCACTGAGCCATAGCAGTTAAAATGGTGTCAAATTGCATTAATTCTGCCATGTGGCAGCAGTCTGCTTCTTCCAGAATGCATTCATGAGAGATCAAATCATTCAGGGAGGCACAGAACTCAAGAACAGAGAAGCACAAGCAAGAGTTTCCTCAGATGTACTCATTTTAAGGATATGGTTCAGCGTTAGAGTAAGAGCAGTTATGGGTGACCTTGGAGTTAAAGCATGTCTTGCTTGTGTTCTGTAGTCATTACTTGTACAAGCATTTAACAATGAATTTCTGAAGTTGAAGTAGTTGTTGCTGCAGCTGTAGATGAAGTGAGTAATACAGTTACTTCAATACAGTAATCTGTAACAGTAATATGGATAATAACACTGGCCAAAATACAACAGGGGGTCCTAAATGGAATGATTCCCAGGACGGAAGTAATTTTTCCTCCCATCTACAACTCCTCATGCCCAGCCTCCCCCAAAGTCCTGTAATCTTGCTTCATACGGCTGGACACCAGAGCATGTCACAGAGAGCTATGGGGTCTGGGGGTGAGAAGAAAAGTTACTTCACACATTCCAGCATGAGGTTGGTTCTCTTTTTGTGCTTCCTATTCATCTCCTATGACTTTCAAGATTCAAATATCATACCGTGGATACCAGTCACGTGGCTGCAGCAACTATCCTGCCAGATAATATGAGAAATGGTCTGATGGAAAGGAGAGAAGGTGACCTTTCAATTCCACAGGGGCCAATTGATATAGTGAAGTGACCAAGCTGCCAAATTGCTTTGAGAATGATCCCTTGGGTGTGAATAACAGGTTGGACTGCTGGTGTGAGAGATTTCACACACCCTGAATTTGTAAGAAATAAAGTCATAAAACAATGTTCTATGGTGAATAGGTGGGTGAGGCTTACTTGATTCTGATCCAGAAACTGTGATTATGCTTTTGAATTTGCATTAGTTTGTCTCATCAGCTGCTCAAGGTTGCTTTCTGTTTCAGAGGATACTGTTGGAGAAGGTGATCCACTAGCATTCACTGCATGGCCCCAAGCCACAATACTACTCTTTGAAATTTCTTATATCCTTCCTTGAGGTAGGGCTACCATATGTATGCCTTTTCTTGTATGTATTCTCTTTTTCAGAAATAAAATTTATATCTAGGTGGATTTTTAAAATGTTTGGGTTTTCTTATACATTCTGGAGTGGAGCTCTGAGGAGAAGGAAGGGAGACACGTCTAGTTAAAGCAGGGTGCAAAGGTCTGCCGAAAATAGCCGGTATCCACATGCACAGGCCTTATATGGTCTCATCTGAAGTCTTGTAAGATTTTTGATCTCATATGACTTCCCCTAGGACAAGGACGTAGCCAGGATTTTGGGAAGGGGGGGTCAAGACTAAGTGCCACCATTTTGAGAGGCTAAGAGCCCCCCCCCCAAGACACAAAAAGAGGGTCGAGCGTTTACCCGCGACACCTCGATGGCACCACTTTAACTTCCGTTATGGCTTCGTGCTATGGAATCTTGGGATCTGTAGTTTTGAGGACCTGTTCAGTCAGGTGCCACAACAAACTACAAATCCCAGCATTTCACAACATGGAGCCAAGGGCAGTTAAAGTGGCCAGTTGGATTATTTTTTCAGTGCAGATGCAAACTGAGTCCTTCCTCTGAAGGTGTTTACATCAGATAAATTCAGCTCGATAAAGCAAAGTGCAGCTGCTCAAGCAATGAGCGGCAGCCACTCTGTTCATGCTCAGAGACACTCTGCTCATGCTTTGAGACACTGTATTCCAACATATGAGCTGAGTTACGAACCCAGGCTGCATCCACACATTTCATTCCCACTTCCAAGAGGGATTTTTAATTTTGATACACACACACACACACACACACACACACACACACCCCTTTTAATTCCAAGACCTACCTACCTACCTATCTATCTATCTACCATAATTTTTAATTCCAAGCCTTTCTTTTTATATTAAACAAACCCCTTTAAGAGAATCCTATTTTGGGAGAAAGGCAGGGTATAAAATCAATCAATAAAAAATTATAGTGCAATAGTCCATCAGTGCATGGCTTACATTATAAGACTTTATACCTTTATACAATTAAAAACTATTAAAATCACAGTAGGCTCAGAGTGCTACAGAATCATGGAATCATAGAGTTGGAAGAGACCCCAAGAATGGCCATCCAGTCCAACCCCATTCTGCCATGCAGGAACTCCCAGTCAAAGCATCCTCAACAAATTATGTAATGGAGGTGTCCATCTGCATTGTAGAAAGATATGATTAATGCTATGGAAAATCACCACCTTGAGTCCGTATATTGGGAGAAAAGCGGGATATAAGAAAATAACAACAACAACAACAATATCTGGATATTGTAGTTTTGTGAGACATTTAGCCTTCTTTGTCAGAGAGCTCTGGTGGCACAAAACATACTACAAATTGCAGGATTTTCCATAGCATTAAAGCAGTGTTGAACTGGATTATTTCTGCAATGTGCAGCCTTATTAAACTGCAGTTCCCATCAGTCTGTGGTGCTGCTGGATGATGGGGCCTGCAGTCTAGCATTGCCTGGAGCAGGGCCATAGGACTCCACAGCCACGATTCATCATCTTAGATTGATTCCATATATTAATTAATCATAAAAACATAGAGTTAGAAGAGACCCCACGAAGGGCCATCCAGTCCAACCCCATTCTGCCATGCAGGAACTCTCCATCAAAGCATCCCCATTGACATGCTGAAAAAGGGCCAGCTAACTATAGTTTATTCTATTTGTCTTTTAAAAAAGAGAAAAAAAAAGGCTGGAAGGAAGCCTCTTGCCTTTCTGCATCACAGACCCACCTCTTTTTTGTTGTTGCAAAAATCCAGAAATGACTGTTTTTGAAAACCTGAGTCCATTCTCAGGAGAAATATCCAGAGTAGAGCCTGAGTCTCCTTTCTCTGGACTTCCAAAACCCCAAACTGACCCTGAGAGCATCTGGTCTGACCCCCAACTCAAGGAAACTTGGAAATCCTGAAGGTTTAGATCAATGACTGAATTATTGAATTATACAAGGCATAGTGGTCTCAGGGTTTTGCTGAAGCTCAGTGTACAGAAGCACAACATTATTTTAAAAATATAATGCATTAAATTACCTTCAGTCTATGTCTATGAGATGCATATGAAACATACATGGATCCCATCTCGAAGTATAATATCCCATTAGACATAATACTGTATATAAATATAGCAAAATCTGAAAAACTCCAAAATCCAAAATACATCTAATCCTCAGCATTTTGGGTAAGGGATTATTATTATTATTGTACTATATTGCACATGGATATAACAGCTAAAAGTTAGAAGTCACCTTTTCTTTCTTTTCTTCAGTTCTCCCTGAGGGAGGAAGGGGGGGGAGGAGGAGGAGGAGTGGAAGCTGGACTCTGAAAGAAACGAAAGCGAGTCATAGGGACTCCCTCTCCCTCTCTCTCTCTCTGTCTGTCTCTCTCCCCCTCCCTCTCTTCCTCCTCCCTCCCCCCTCCATTAAAGCCACGGAGAGGGAAAAGAAGAACTTTTGTTTTGTCTTTCCTCTGTTCCCTCGCAGTGGTTTTAATGGAGGGGAGGGGGGAGGAAGGAGATTGAATGCCCCCAGGGCCTGATGGGGGGGGGTCCGGCCCCCCCCCCCCCCCCCCCCCCCGGCTACGTCCTTGCCTAGGATCTGGCAGAAGTTTTGGTCAGATCTTTCCCCTGAAATCTTGCAATAACTGTCATCATGAGATTTCAGGGGATAAGGACTCCGAGTAGCTCCTCAACATTCAGGGAAGTCCCAGTACCAGCCCCAAAGAGAGCTTTGCACAACCATCACTCCTCTGGAGCACCAGAGTGAGATGTTAAAGTGGAGTGCAAGTTACCGAGTGACTCACTGGTTTCCATCTGAAGTGGCTGTTGGAAGAGGAAGAAAGAGAAGGTGTAGCCAAACCTAAACGTAGCTTTTGCTGAGAGCCTTGACTTATCTCAGGGATTTTGCTTCCTAATTCCCCCCTCCCTTATATTTTCTGGTTGCCTTGTCTGGACTATGTTGGAGTCTCTGTGCTTTAGGCCTTGTTAGGCACTTCAACAAAGTATATTGCTAGTCCAATACAACTATGGGCATACTACTTGCAAAAAAATCTGTACCCATCTCTTAGGCAATAAGCAGTTGTTGAAAAGAGTAAGATCTACAGAAAAGTGTGCTTGGGCTAGTCAGAAAGAAGAGGAAGAACACTGCACTTGCAATTACCATGAATAAATTGTTTCTGTTTGCAGAGATACAGAAATTTAATATAACAACGTGTTTCCTAGGCCTGGAACAGATGGACAGGAAAAAGAGGCTTGGTCCTGCTTTTTCCCAAAGCGGGTCAAAAGCCTACTGCCTGCACAGCCCACTCTTAAGACAGGCCAAATGTGCATGGCCCAACCACACGGCATAGTGTCAAGAAACACAGCTGGATTTTTGTTGTTGCCTCCCCACCAAAAATGCACACCATCACACAAACACACCACAGGCTACCCCCAAGTACCTGCCACATTCGCATAGATGCCATCTCATTGGATGGCCACCCCTTTGAGCAGCCACACAGTTTCACATGCGATGCTTCACCCATACAGGGCATCAAAGCATCGGCATGTAATACATTGCCATAGCACAATTATGGAGACCATCGTTCACCCTGTTGAATTGTCTGGTTTGTGTATGTTGTAATTAAACCCATGTGAGTTAGGTCACTTTCATTTATTTGCTTTACCGTACCCTCACACTCTCCTAGGGGCATTTATATGCAACTCACTTAGGGATGTTTATATGCAAGCATAAAGTTAAGCATCTTCTGCACTAAGCCAAACTATCCTGGGTTCTGTTTGCTCTGGGTTTTTTTTGCCCCGGAGTGCAGCTTTGGTTCAGTTTCAGCATGCTTTGGAGGCGTGTTTACTCCACCTTTAAAGGGGTTAGAAACTGCTTTATTTTGCCCATATGTTCCACCCCTTAGTATATAAGTTGTGAATTTGAGCACACTTCATTTTATAGCTAGTTAGGTATTGAAAAAGCAACTGTATTTTCAACTGAAAATTCAACTGTAAGCAGATCAAGTGTTGGTATTACAGTGCTAAATGTTGGTAAATAATCAATTTGAATTGTTGTTATTTAAATACAATGAAAGTTAGACATATTTCAAGTAGCAGTAATTACAGCTTGTATAGTAGAAGTATTTAAAATGAGAGTTGCCATAGTGATTGAGATGGTTTGAAGTAATCAAGGTCTTCCCTTTATGCTTTTCAAAATATGGTAACCCTACTCAAGGAGCAGCCCTCGATGGGGCTTAATTTTGGAAGACAGGCTAGGGATTATCTCCTTCTTCCTCAAGCTATATATACTGTATACTGTCAGATATGTTTCTTGTTATCTCATCCTTCCAGGTTTAGGGTGATGGGCTTACATTGACCTAGGTATTTTCAGAAGGCAGCTTCTACACAAACTGCAAAAAAGTCAAGTTGTACCTTTAAGGCAGGGAAAGGGACCTCAGATGTAAGGTACAAGCACAGTGTACATAGTTAAGGGTGGGATCAGCATGAAATTGGATGCATAAGCTGCTGGCTCTGAATAGTGAATCAAGAGCTGCTCTGTGTACATTCTATTTTAGCCTTCATATTGTATATAAATAAAAATGGTGTCTAGAGCTAAATTAAACCCTGTTCACCAAGCAGAGGCAGGTAAAAAGTAGATCTCAACATAGATGGGCCACCAGCCTACTGCTCAAGGGATTTTTTAAAAAAAATGTAAAGTGGCCACATGAAGGTCCAATTCCCTCTGCCACTGGTTACAATGATCCCTTACCCAAAAGGCAGAGAGAGAGAGAGAGAGTCCATATCTAGAAATATAAACTGTTCCATTAAAAGACAACAAGTTATAGGTGCTATGTACTATGTACTAATATTATTCAATTACTTATAATTAAGATTCTTACTGTAGGGGAGTGTTTCATTTTCCAGGAACAGAACAGCTTTCAATTGGCAAGAGTGCATTTTATCACCCTGTTTAATTTATACATGGAACATGTCATACAGTAAATGAGATTAGACTGGAGGAAGAAAGTGTGAAAGTTGTGGTAAGGAAAACCAAAAATGTAAGATATACGGATGACACCATGTTGCTAGCAGAAAACAGCAAAGATTTGGAATTACTATTGATGAAAGTTAAGGAAGAAAATGAAAGATGGAGTTATAGTTGAAAATTAAGAAAACTTAGGCCTTGAGCAGATAGAAGAAGGAGCCAAAGGCTGCTCCTACCCCGATTGCTGCAGGACTGTGGTGACCAGATGCCGCAATCCCAAGGCTGGCATGAAGCTACATTCAAAATTCAGCATCTACAGTATGCTTTCTGATTTCTTTGTACAATAGTGAGAGCTGGATAGTGAAGGAAGCTGGTTTGAAGAAAATCAATGCACTGTAATGTGGTACTGGAAGAAAGTTCTACAGATACTATGAACTGCCAAAAAGATGAATAACTCACTAGAAATAAAAATGACTAAACAGGTGCTATTGTTCTTTGGATACATCATGAGATGAGATGACTATTTGGACAAGGTGATAATGCCAGGTAAAGTGGAAGGCAATAGGAAAGGAGGAAGACCACATTACAGATGGGCTAACTCAATAAAGAAAGCCATAGTACTGAGTTCACAAGACTTGAACTGAGTTGTATGTGACGCACCTCTTTTGGAAAACTCATTCACAAGAGCACCGTAAGTTGAAACCAATTTTGAGGTGAAATATCAACAAATTGTTTTCCATGGGAACTAACCATTCACACCATACAGTATTGTATGTAACCTTTCTAAAGGATTCTTCAGTATTCTGCAGAGAAATGTAATTGAGCTCATATACCAGGAAGCCTATTATATTTTCTTAGTAACCATTTTATCAGTTTAAAATTTACTCTTAGTCTGCCGGAAAACAGAGGCTATTAAAGTCATATCGTCATTAGTATGCTGTGGATTTCCTACATGAATAAAAACACAGTAATTTAAATTCACAGGCTGCAATCCTGCAATTAATTACCTCTGCAAATCAATGGGCCTTTGTGTCGGTTAACTGCATGCAGGATAGCAGCCTTAATTTGCACATTAAAATGAAATCATTTTCCATTACCACTGACATTCTTTCCCATCTCTTAAGACATTTGGAGCATCTCAAATCCCTCAGCCGCTACAGTCATATTGTTTTTATCATATCTTTGCCAGTGTGGTATACCAATTAGAGCAGTTGTTCCCATTCTGGTGCCTTCAAGATGCATTTGGCCATGCTGGCTGGGAACGATTGTAGTTGCAGTCCAACAAATCTGGAGGGCACCCAGATTGGGGAAGCCTGTATTACAATGTTAGAGGAAGGTAGAGAACAGGACTTATCAATATCACTCCAATAAGCCTCCCCTCATTAAAAGTACATCTTGCAAAGTCATCAACTTGTCAATAATTCTTAGAAATTTTGAGTCGTGTATATCATGAGGCTCCAGTATAGCAAGCAACCATCACTGCTTAATGAAATAGTCTTAAGAACTATGAATAAATATGCATTTGACACTAGACTGTCCTTTTTTCCAACTGTTTGGCATAGCCCAATGAAACAAGTGATTTCACATTCACATTCCTCCCACACACATTCAGAAAGTGTGGCAGGCACAGGAGCAAATTTAACACTTCATTTTCTGTGGCTTCAGCACTAATATGCAATTGCTTGCAGGCTGCTCTGAAGTTCACATTTTATCCAGAATGGTCTTTTCTGTTAACTAATTATAAGTGGACTGACAATGTTCAGGCAGAGTAGGTTTGTATCAAATGTCAGTTCATGGCATGCTTTTGTTGATCGTTTCGTTGTGAGTGTTAAAAAATCTTTTGCATGGCTTGATAAAATATGCTGCCCTTGATGAATGAGCTTATTGCTGGGCTTGTAACATCACTATACTCCAACCTAACCCAAAGATACCACTGTGGGTTGTCCATTTAGCTGGTGGCTGTAGAAACAGATAGTTAACCAACAACTATGATTTGAAGCCAGTAGTGCAATGAGAAACAGGAAAGATCTCAAACAGATAAAAAGAACCCATGCAGATGGAAACTGTAGCCCAAAATATACCGTAGAAATAATCCAGTTTGAGAATGCTTTAACTTCCCTGGCTCAATTCTAGGGAATCCTGGGAATTATAGTTTATGGTGGCACAAGAGCTCTCTGACAAAGAACGCTAAATGTCTCACAAAACTACAGTTCCCAGAATTTTCTAGCATTGAGCCAGGGCAGTTAAAGCAATCTCAAACTAGATTATTTCTACGGTGTGTTTTGGACCTATTGTAATGTTACAAGCCCCTAGATTACTGGGTCATGGATGTGATGAGGACAGATGTTTATAGGTTTTCTATAGGAACTACTGAAATCCTCTCTTTATAATCAGATTCTTGTGAGGGCAAGCACAGTTTTCCTTGTGAAAGACATTGACTAACGCAAAGTAGCAACAGAACAAATCTGCCTCCTCTGTCATCAGCCCCCCCCCCCATCTTTTCTTTTTTTTATACTCTTGTTGCAAACATAACCATTTTTCCCCCTTAGCATTTTTCAGATATCTAAGTTTGTTCTAGCTGTAGGCTCCATGGATTGGTTGCTACAATCTTTAGTTGATCATTTCTATTCATCTTTGGTGTGCCTTTCCTTCTGTTTCCCATATATGTTCCTTTTAACTCTGGTCTCCTCAAAATGTTCCCCGTTAAAAGATCCCTGGCTTCTTTAGATGCTTTCCATTTTGTGTGTTGAGAACTAGGTATTATCCTGGTAACTTCATTTCATGGGACTAATGTTTTATTTGGTATGATGTTGGGAAATCCCAGCCAGATGATTTATCCACTATTTTCACCATCACTTCATTTTTTGCTAACCCAAAATGCATGTTTGGTTGCTCAGCAAAGAATCAGACTTAAAATCCATCAATTACCAGTAATCATATTTCCAGTAATCATGTTTCATGGACCACAGTCAGCACAAGGTCTTTCTCTGCTTAAGGTAGACATAATGATTGAAGAATAGAACATAGAATCAAAGAGTATAGTCCCTAGTCATGAATACATGACTGTATGCATTCCAAAATCCTTGACAGAAAGGTGCCTATTGATCTCGATGGTCCAGTATAAATGAAGGTTACTGCTGCATCAGCATGCTTCATGAAGCAGAAATTGAAGTCATATTGGTAACTGTTAACTGGCAAATTATTTCAATCCAGCATGATGGTGTCACTGCATTGAATTAGAAAAGGCTAACTAACAAAAGTAGAGGCCTTGTGGAGCACTCGGCATCTGTTTTTTTGACAGAAGCATCCTATCCCTAGTTTACAAAGGGAATATGGAAGTGGAGGGAAATAACCAATAGAAGGAAGGAGGGGATGGGTTTCAGAGTTGTGTCAGAAAGTAGTGTTTTAATTAGTGCAGAACACTGAGTGTATTGAGTTTAAATGTGTTAGGTACTTTTGATAACAAATTTCTCCATTCTATAGCATCTCTTTTTGCTTTTCTTTGTTCAAGTGAAGCCAGTGTTGCAAACAGCTCAACAAATTGAGGTTTAAGTTCCAAAGAATAAGGATATGATAATGATCTCTATGTGTAATGAATGAGAAATAGTTCATATCATCATGATTTGAATCCTCAAAATTACATAAGCAATGAGAAACTAGACAGCATGACCATCTGTTTAGGCTAGAAAATATCTATTTTGGCATGTGTCTGTCAGGTGTATATCATTATATATTTTGCTTTATTCTGGTCTTTAGGGTCTAATGCTCTCAAGCTTTTCTTAATAAAAAGAGAATTCAGCTGTTTGCAAAAAGGCACTTCTGATATCTTATTTTCCTTCACCACATAACTCCATAGTTCAAGAACAGTGCACGTCTAAGTCATAGAAATATCCTCATATGAATTTTCTCTCTCTGATTGTATGTGTACAATCAGAGAGAGAACACACCACAATTTTGGCTAACAATTACCTGTACGGGTGATATTTTTCTTTTCTATACTTTTTCCCTCTACATCAGAGTGATTTAGAAATACAGGATTTTTTGATGGTGTGCTTGTTCACTATTTCTAATTGTACCAATGAAAACAGGACATTTATCATATTTCTTCCAGAGAAATTTGATGTTAATATTACAGTATGCCTGTTGTTAATTAACCACTATTGGAATATTATATCTTTACATCCCAAAATGTGAGTGAACCTTTCCATTATTTATGATAGCAAGAACATTATTACCATAGTGACATGTTCATATTGCACTAGCAATATCAAACACACAAGAGTTAATACTAAACAGCACTGTGTTACTTGACCATTCTACGCACTGAGCAAGACAGGGGATCTAATCATCATCATCATCATCATCATCATCATCATCATCATCATCATCATCATCATCTGATAATGAAAGCCAGCATGGTGTACTAGTTTGAGTGTTAGACTTTGACTCTGGGGTTCAAATTCCTACTCAACCATTGAAAACCATTGGGTGATCTTGGACAAGTCACAGTCTCTCACCCTCAAAGGAAGACAAAGACAAGCCCCCTCTGAACAAATCTTGTCAAGAAAACCTCATTGTCATAAGTCAGAAACAAGTTGAAGGCACACAACAACAGGCCTTCCCAGAATAGAGAACCCGGCCTTAGAAAAATGTCTGGGAAAGATACTGCTGCTACCACTGATTGTTTGTTGGTATGATGTTGTTGACCTTCTGGTCAGTTTCTAACTTGTATGTTTGTTTATTTGTTGTTGTTTTTTGTTCTGTTTTTTAAACATTGCATTGGATTTAATACTTTTTTAAGGAGGGGAGGGTACCAGGTTTTTTATATGTTTTGTATTTTTAACTTTGTTAGCCGCCCCGATTGTTCTCAGAGGGGCGGGATACAAATAAATGTTATTATTAACAACAAAAACAGTTGTAATGTATTCCAAAAGGGCTAAAAGTAACCAAGGCCAATAGTAATATGATGTCCAACAAATATGAAGTTCTGAGAAATTGCCTTTTTATACAGTCCCATACTGTGAAGATCTTCTGTATTAGTACTATCTCCCCCCCACACACACACAACATGACAACTGATATCGAAACTCTCCTTTAATAGCAGCTTCAGTAAAAAATATGTATATGAATGGTTCTATGGTTCTGATACTTCGTCTAGTACATTCAAAATATTTATACAAGCAAAATTCTGGATAAACAGGCATACTGTTTACCACATTACTAAAGCAAACAAACCTGTAAACGGTACTCTGAATTCAGGTAATCAGGATATTCAGCTATTAAAGAAACAGATGCTGGGGTTCTTACTTACCCAGATTATACCACATGTCACGGATCTCAAAGCCAATTTGTCTTCTCATATCACCATACCTAGGGAGAACACACATTTCTTTTTTGGTAACATTTTACATTTCGGTATCATAATTGAATTATAGCTATGTCAAAAAATACCAGCCAAGGCTAAATGGTTTCCTTGGATTCTAGTGTATCTTACATCTTCGAATGATTTAAACCTCTTCGTTTGTGAGATAATTTATCCTCTGTTATGGACAAGGGGGAAAACCAAGCAGAATTTAAATGGTGTTTTCAAATCACAAAAAGGGGAAGATTTTAAAAAGCAACAAGCATGCTTAAGTATGCCAGTGCTAAGATCTGCATTTCTTATCCTTGCTTGAAGGAGGAAAGGAGCTCCACTCGATAGTGCTTTTCTGTAAACGGTTTACCTGTGGGAATTTCACTTTGCCTTATCGGCATATTACATAACTTTCCTTTGGGAGTGTGGGGGTGGTTGTGTAGATTAATGAGAGTATTATCCATTTCTCGGTCTCTAATAGCTGAAGAAAACAAACTGCACAGCCTTAGGAATAGTGTGTGTATGTGTGTGTACACTGACTGTCCTAGAAAATGTTCTATGAAGAACCATATCCAGCAGGTATCAAAGACAACCTTCCAAATCACATTGAACTGGACAGTTTTGTGAATTTAAAAATAAATTCCTGAGCCCTGGTGGTGCAGCAGTTAAATGCTGGTTCTGCAGCAACAACATTTTAAGTTCGATCCTAGAGGAGGGCTCCAAGGTCCACTCAGCCATCCATCCTTTTGTAAGTTGGCAAAATGAGTACCCAGCTTGTTGGGGGCAATTGACTCACACACTGTAAACCGCTTAGGGAATGCTAGCTTAATGAGAAGTGGTAGACAAACTTGCAATTTTTATTGCTATATAAATCTAACCTGAGATTTTTGTAATACTACAGTGGACCCAAACCAGATATGAGCAGAAGAGCAGCCCAGAGGCCCAGTGAGCTCCCAGCATTGTTTTTTGGACCCTGCAACTCTTTCAAACTCCCTTGATCAACCCTTTTTTTTCCACCTCAAAAAGAAAAAAACACACAAGGGAATGGGGAGGGCAGAGGGAGGGTTAAGATTATCAAATGCTGGCTACTCTTCCATCTGTTGCCAGAGCAATGGCAGATGGAATATGGAGCAAAAGGATTTCACCAGCTGCTGGGGCCCAGGCTCAGTTGTGGTGCACCCATCTGCTCTTCTTCTCTCCCACCCCTTTTGTCATTTTTTGGAAGTCTGTATGGTCCCAGAGGCTCCCAGGAGCAGAAAACTGGCCCCCAGACTAGCTGCAGATGCCTAGTCCTAGCCTAAATACAGTGGGCCCTTGGTATTCTCTGAGGTTTGGTTCTAGAACCTGCTGTGGATACCAAAATTTGTGGATGTTCAAATCCCATTAAATACAGTAACATAGTAAAATGGTGATCCTTATATAAAACTGAAAAATCAAGGTTTGCTTTTTGGAATTTATATATTTTAAAAATATTTTTAAGCTATGGATGGTTGAATCCATAAAGAATGAATCCACAGTCCATAAAGGGTGCAGAAAACAGACATTGAAGGATGTCAAAAGTGTATGCTTCCTCACAATGATGAAGAAGAGCAAAGCCATATGAGGTTTTCAAAAGATAATCTGTAAACAAATGGGGAACTTTGGTTTGGTTTTAATTCAGTTTCCAGGTTTATGATATAGAAGGAATTAACCACAATTTAAATGTTTTCAGGGGAGAGGATATTAAATACTCTCTTTTCATTGCAAGATTTTAAGAGTTCATCAGAGTTCTTTTATGTTGGAATCATACTAAAGTTTTAAGATATTGTTCATCTTCATAAATATTATGAAGATTACTGTTGTTTACATTCCTCTGCTACTAACACAAGAAACGATTTCTAGCCCTTAAAAACAATCTTGCAGATATTTGATATTTAACAAGAAGAGGAAAGATTCTACACAAATGTTTAATAATGGTATTTAATACTCAGAAGGACCTTCTGGTATTAGATGAGGTGATCACTGACATCCCAGTGGGGTGGAAGATAAATGTCTTTCACAAGTGAATATAATCTTCTATTTTATCCACTTGCCCTTATAGGTTCCCAAACAATTTACTTTCTCAGTTCATTGACTACAGTATAACTGTATGTACGTGTAAGATAATAATTTGTGAAATATCACAGAGCTCTATAAATATGGCTAATTTGGGTCACGAATTCAAGCTATATATCTTAATTACCTGTGTATGTACAAAAGACAGGTAGTATAGACATACCTCCTATTCCTCCTCAGAAAGTTGGTATTACCTTTAGCATACAGCCTGAACTGTCGTTATTGCAACTGCAGTTTCTTTACACTGCAGACTGCTGTCCTTATCCTATAGTGCTGAAGTAGTCTCTATTGAAGAAGCTTCCCACAGTCATCCTCTGTGACCTCTGAACCATATACAGCTGTATAAAAAGGCAAGGGAGCTCTGCTAGAAAGGCATGATCTCTAAATACTCCAAGCTCTTGTTTGCCCAATATGGTCTTCAGTGTGCTACTGGACAAAGGTTACTAGAAGTTTAGACTAAATTGGGGCATTTCAGAGATCAAAATCCAAATTGTCTTCATGCTCTGAATGCAACCATTCCAGCCTTGAGAATGTTTTTCATTCACTTTAAAACAAATAGAAGGAAATAATGATAATTTTTAAAAATCCACTGGAAAAAGGAAATGAAAAAATGCCACCCAGAGTTAGCTGAAAATAAAGTTACCTGAAAAACTAACACAGTAGTTTTGCATGTGTGTATGTCCCTTTGCCCGTTGACTTAAGGTGACCCCATGAATTTCATAGGGTGTTCTTAGGCAAGGAATACTCAGAGGTGGTTTTGACCATTCTTTTCTTTGAAATATAACCTACACCACCTAGGTATTCATTGGCAATTTCCCATCCAAGTAATAACCAGGGCTGACCCTGCTTAGCCTCCAAGATCAGACAGGAACTTGTGCCATTAGATTATTTACGCAAGTTACTCAATAGTCTTATCCTACAAAAGATAGTAATTCATTTTTTAGCTGCTGCTGACTTCCAAAATGTAACATGTTTCATTACTCATTAATACTCTGTTACTAAAATGCAGCTTTTAAATGCTGGCTTGCATCCTTATGATTGCATAACTGTTCAGGATTCAGATTTACAGGAAAAAAATCACAGATTCCAAACCTCCAAGGATGCAGAGCCCATGACCCGACAAGGCAATTTATTCCCCTGTCAAACTGCTCTTACAGTAAAAAGGATCTTCTTAATGTTTAGCTGGAATCTCTTTTCTTCTCATTTGAATCCAATGGTTCATGTTCAAGTCTCTGCAGCTACAGAAAACAAGCTTGTTCTATCTTCTATAGGACATCCCTTCAGATCTTTAAAGATAGTTATCATCACCTCTCAGTCTTCTACAAGCTAGACATACCCAGCTCTCAAAGTCTTGGCTACCCTTTTCAGGGCATGTTCCAGCTTGTCAATATCCTTCTTTAACTGTAGTGCCCAGAAATGGACACAGTAGTCCAGGTGAGGTCCGCTCAAAGCAGAACAGAGTGGCACTACCATTTCTCCTGATATGAACACTATACTCTGTTGATGAAGTCCTGAATTGCATTGGCTTTTTTAGCTGCTGCAGCACACTGCAAACTCATGTTCAGCATATGGTCTACTAAGACCCATAAAACCTTTTTTACATGTACTACTTTCAAGCCACCTGTTACCCCTTCTATATTGGTGTGTTTCATTTCCCGTGCTTAGATGTAGTACATTAGTTTTATGGTACCTACTGTACAACCCTACTGTGAGGTGACCACCTCAGGCTTCAAATCCCATGTGACATAGAAGAGGAGAAATGTGCTTGTTTGTAACTGATTTTCCCCCTCCTATAGAGAGGAACATGTGGGATTGTCTGTCACTGCTACCAGCTACCAGAATAGCTAGGCTAGCCTTGGGCACTATGTATCTTGACAAGGAGCAGGAGGGCCATTTGCTACTCTACCTCAGAAGAAAAATGTCAGACCAGGTTAGCTGAAAATAAGCCTGAACCAGAAAATAGAACAGCCTCAGTCAGAACTGAACTGGGAAGAAACACATTTATTATCTGATTTATGTTCTCCCTATGATCTCTCTTTTCGCATAGCTAGAGGTTATTATAAAACATAATCTACACGAAATGATTATGCCAAGCATTCAGATAAGTGTGAATTTGTACTCTTCTCTGAATCTATGGAATTATGAATCGAAGGTTTTCACCATCCTCCACCCAAGAGCATCATCATATCTAAAAAAAGGAGGAGGAGAGATATAGATGAGAAAAGCTTTCCAAAGAAATGTGGATGCTATCTTCTGACTTTTAGTCAGATGTTCAAGGTAAGCCCTGGACAACACAGTACTAAAATCCAGGTTTCTTTCAAGCAAAAGGATTAATAAAGGATTCAATCTCTTTTCTGAAATTTCCTCCACCCAGTTAGGTTTTCCTATACAGCCAGACTATGTATAGAAAGTAAAAGAAAAATTATATTTCCATGCAATATTTAATTGTGTGTAAGCCCACCACTTATACTTATTTATGGACCTAAGATTGCTTTTGGCCAGAGAGGGTGCTTATGGATTAGGGCAGAGTTTACATAAATATGGGTGTGGGTGGGTAAATATGTCTACATATTTCTATAACATATTTGTATAAAATTCTATCTGACTGTTCACTGACGTTTGATGGTAATTCTGACAAAAGTGAGAAATGTCTGCACATTCATATTTGTCTTTGAGTTAGTATAGTGATGGTGCTACTTATTAGTCAACCAAGCTTATGCAAAAACCATTCCATATTTAGCATTTGTCTGCAGAATGCAAACAGTGGGATTGGAGTCTAGCATGTATATTCTGTAGCAACACCACACTCTGAATACCAGATCAAATTGTTTTTGTGTATTCCAGTTGCCAATCTCTGAATTTCATTCCAAAAGAAATTCACATTATTTCAATGGTTTAGTGCTATGCAGGCATTATGAGAGTACTAAGCCCAACATACAAGCTGGCAACACGAAATGTAGCTCCACACACAGGCACTTGTGTTTATGGCATTTACATCTGCAGGGAAGAGGTTCTTCATACATATTGTTATACATGCAGAGCCTGTCATGAAATTCAGAACTCCGCACTACTGGAATTATGTGCTCTCATTTGTAGGGCTACATGTCTCTTACACACATGGATAGTCAGTGTACCCCTATCCCCACTTGCATATAGTTTTTAGTACTTTTAAATGGCACCTTAATATTATTTATTCTTCTACAGATTAAAATAATTATATACCACTTTTCTTTATGTAAATTTCAAAGCCGTGAAGAAAATTCATCTATTAAAGATATAGGATTTAATTTATTCATTCATTCATTCATTAAAGTACTGTACAGCATAAAAGGTAAGACAAAATAATAAGCACTCTTCAATATGGGAGACATAGAAAAATATCAAATTGTCAGCCAAAGCAGTACTTTTTCCCCCAAAAGGCACCAAAATATTATTATGGTTGATATCACAACTGTTTGGGGAACAGACTTCCCAAGGCATGTTGCTATGGATATGTGTGCTGGCAACAGAGCAATCAGTCTTGCGATTTCATGAAAGAACAGGTTGATATGGAAGAAGGTGTCAGGATTTGAAGGGTTAAAACACAGCACACAGGGAAATGCTTGATGTGTGTGTGTGTGTGTTTGGCCATGAGCAATCAGCACAGTGGCAAGGCTGATCATCCACAGCTGATGCTCATTGGGCCAAGGACACTTCAGTGTCCAAGTGCACGTAGCCATGGATGATGAAACACGTGTCTGGATTGCAGAGGAGACACATGGCATGGCTACACACCTGAACTCACTGGGTTTGGGAGACCACATGGTCTGGAGTCTATATAAACCCAGGGGTTGCAAGGGTGTGGTGTGGGTTTGAAGTAGGAGTTGGATTGGTATGGTTTGGAGTTTTAGAGATCTGGTTTTGTACTATAGCACTGTGAATAAAGAGCACTTCGAGGATTTTTGTTTCTCTGGTGGTTTATCAGAAGAAGCTACAGCATCGGTTTGCTGTGTGTCCCTGGAGGTTCCTGCATTGCTGCAGTTCCTGGAAGACATCCAGTTGCTGTCATCCCAATTGGACTCTGGGAGCCACACTTTGGCTTCTGGAAATTTGCCAGCTCTGCTCCAAGGGTCTGATCTAACCCCAGGACTCGTTTGAGTTGCTGACAAGGGTTGTTGGACCCCAGCAGTTTTGCTGACAGAAGGTGGGCCCTCGAGGAACCTGGTCTCAGCAGTATTAAATACAGGATCAGCTTGAGAACTTGGCCAGTAATATATTCACAGTCATTATCATACTACCCAGCCTACCCAAGAATCTCCCTGTCTCATTTTTCACTTGTTCAGGAATAAATATAACTGGATGTAAGTTTATAATAGACACTCCTGGCTGCTGAGTTCACATAGACTTTTAGAATAAAGTGGGTTCAAGAGTAGGCCAGAATAAAACATTGATTGTTCAAGCAAATTGCCACATTACCCAGAATAAATTGCCTAATTCATTGTCCTGGGAATCTTGACAGATTTGCCATCTTGTCAAGACTCGGCTTCAGGTTTATTGGCACAACTACAGCTGACTCAGAAACAGAGCTGTGTGTCATCAGCATACTGATGACACTAACTGCAAAGTTCCTAATGGCTTAATATAGACAGCAATGGGGACTAGAGGGTACACTGTAATAATGGTAAAGGTTTTCCTTGACAAGATTCTCTAGTCATGTATGACTGCAGGGGGTGGTGCTCATTTCGGTTAATAAGCCAAGAGAGCCAGCATTGTCAAAGACAATTCTATGATCATGTGGCCAGCCTGACTGCATGGAACACTGGCCTGTTACAGACAGGCCAAAATAAAGCTGCTTCGAGTCACTTTGGAGGAATGGTATTTCAATGATGCATGCGTCCTAAGAGTCCAAAAGCCGCACCAAAGCTGCACTCCAGTCCTTAGAACTGGAGTGTGCCTTTGGTGCGGCTTTTGGACTCTTAGGACGCATGCATCATTGAAATACCATTCCTCCAAAGTGACTCGAAGCAGCTTTATTTTGGCCTGTCTGTAACAGGCCACTATTACCTTCCCACTAAAGTAGTACCTATTTATCTACTTGCCCTTTTACATGCTTTTGAACTGCTAGGTTGGCAGAAGCTGGGACGAGTGATGGGCGCTCACCCCATCATGCAGCGATTGGGTCTTGAACTGCTGATCTTGCAATCATTAGAGTCAGTTACTTAACCGCTGAGCCACCATGACCCTGTGGAGTACCCTGTGGTACACCACAGCATATGTAACAGAGAGTTGAGGTAAAGTGTTGGTTATTACCTACAAAGCCCTATATGGCTTGGGCCCGAGCTACTTGAAGGAGTGCCTCCTCCCACACAATCTGCCTCGCACTCTCAGAACAACAGGGAAACATCTGCTAGAGTGTCTGAGAGTGAGACTGACAACAACTCACAAAAGATCATTTGCATCGACAGGACCGACTCTCTGGAACAATCTCCCTGACGAAATCCGGGTCTGCCCCACCTTGGATGCCTTCAAGAAGGCTTTGAAGACATATTTATTTCGGCTAGCATACCCGTCTGACTCCTTGTAGATACCATTCCTGATAGAAGCTCATTTTATTGACTGATAGATTTTATGGCTTTATCTTTTATTATGCTGAGGAATGTAAAAGCAGTATATAAATAAAGTATTATTATTATTGTTGTTGTTGTTGTTGTTGTTATTATTATTATTAGTTACCCAACACAACTCTATGTTATTTGCCCTGCTAGTTGCATGGTACCACAGAGATTCCCCCTTGCCGCTATGGGATGAAATCAGAGTAACCAAAATGATTTCTGTTCCAGCAACAAACCTGAAAGACTGGAACAAGTCTAAATCTGGATAAGTACATGAAGAATGTCCAAATGCCAATTTCTGATCTCATAGTGGGCCACTCAACTTTATTATATGGTTAAAAACATTAATTTAAAAAAATCAAATATTGTAACAGGAAGCTACTTCATGTTTTATCCAAATTTGGGAAGGTGGGTGGGAGGTTTTTTTGATGTGATCTGCTGTTCACAAAGCCTGGAAATGCAATAAAATAAAATAAGACTTGGGACATGCACACATGTGGATGGATGCAGGCCACAAGCCATTTGATTCCCATCACAGTTTCCTGCAGGCGTGTCTGGAGATTAACCACAAAACGCTTAGGCATCTTAGTCAAAAGAAGATATTCTTGGTTGGATGATATAAACCTCTGGCTCATGGGTGGGCTTTTCCAGGAGCAGGCTATTCAACAAAACATTACTTGGAAATATTATACAGAAGTGCATGCATATCAATTATGAAAATTAGCAACAGGACCATTAGTAATTAGGCAGTAAAGCATACTCATGAAATGAGATTAAAATTATCAAAAAGCTAAAGTGGTTTAAAATGAATTTTTCTAATATGTAAATCCTGAAATGTCTTGACTCCATGAATATACTATGAGATAAATAGTTCCTTTATCCTGTAATTTGGGATCTTGACTTGAATCTACAGAATATGGTAAAATACTTGATTCATGGTTTCAAGACTAACCTTTCATCATACTATGATTGCTTTTCAATGCATCTTAAATTTTCTAAGCAGCTAAAGTAATATTATGTTAATAAATCACTTGCTCCTGTTCATGATTTTATACTTAAAATACAACTTACTTGTTAAGTATTTTGCATCTTTTAGTACTTGAAAAGTTCTCCAGTTGTAATGATTCTTGAGTTAGAAATGCAACAGCAAGGTGAAAGTAGTTGTTCCAAAGCTGGAGGCCACAAAGATTTTTTGAAGAGAAAGAAGGTCACTATTACATGACTAATCAATCATAACACAGTTATTATTAAGATGTAATTTATATGTATAAATATTAATGGTAAGAAAACAACAAGCTATGTTCATTCTTAACAGAATTGTTGCACATTGCCTCATTGTACACAGTTATGACTAAACAAACAAAGAAACAAACTTGCCCATCTGTACAAATATTGAAATCAAAGGCATTATGATGACTCCAGCAAAACAGAGTATGAATTCATGAACATCTTATCTATTTATACTATTAAAAGAATCAGAGAAAATTATCCTCTTCCTCAAAAGTAATGTAAGGGACAAAAATATGTAAAAATTCATTCTTTACAATTTCAGTCAACTCTGAAAAATGCAAACATAATTCAAGATCTCAAGTTGGAGTCACATAATTTGGTTTTAGTTACGTAAATTCCAACCTGTTTCAATAAACAGTTGCCATGTTGTATCATTTAAAATAATAAATAATCCTATTTTTGTTTGGTTAAAACTGAGATAATTGTCTTAAAACTAAGATCATTCAAACAAAGATATATTCTGTGACCATCATAAAATGTATGGAAAAGACCTGAGACGCCTGCCTAGCAAAGGATTGTCTCGGGAAGAAAAAAAAAGAGGGAGGGAAAGACCAGTGTGTTATCTATGATAGTGGGGAAATGATGATGGTGGGATACAACTGAAGAAAACTGGTGAAGTTGGTGAGAAATGTAGCCTGCATTATAATATATCTAGAGGTCTGCTTTTTTGTGCTTGATACTGCTTCATAAACTTGAGTAGCCCTTAATTTAAATAAAAATGAATCAATCAGGGAGGTGGGGGTGGATTATTTTTATTTCACAGAGCTCTTATGGCAAGTTCAGTGGGCACTTAAGAAAATAGAATAATGTTGGACAACCAGTGACACCGCCCCCCCAGAAGACATTGGACTCCATTTCCTATCAGCCACAGATAGCCAGACTTAGTGGGAATAAGTAGGCCATACATGTGTGGAGGGCTGAAGGCTCCCCTTCACTGTAAAAAGTTACAGTTTGGGATTTGAAAAGTATGCATATTTTTAATGACATGTAAGATATTTCTTTATTTCTTCAAAATATTAGTCCAGCCTAAAAGATCAAAAGATCTCCAAGTCAGCTACAATCCATGAAACACTTTAAAACAATCTAAGATGACATTAAACTGTTTAAAACACCTTCATATAAATCAACATTAAAGATAAATGCCATAATATTGAAGTGTCTTACCTGTAGCTCGAAGTTGGCTTGATCAAGAAATTTCTTGTTTAGCATATCTGCATACTGATTAATTGCACGCAGGAAGACTCTGAAAGTTCAAGAGAAAATTACATAATTACACACTTAAAACTGGCACCTTTGTGAGCTTGGCATTCCAATTAGATATAAATCTGAAACTGTCTGGAAAGTAGAGAATCTGTGGCAGGCATTTGAAAAGCAATGCCATCACAACACTATTAAATATGCAAAATTATATGTAGAGGCTCAAAATTAATCAAGGAAATTAGCATATGTAGAATAGAAGAAACAGAAGCAATCCTTTGGATAAGTCCAAGTCTCTTTTCTAATACCATGAGATCATCAAAAGATAATTAATAATTCCATTTACTGATAAGCAAAAATTAATTGCTTCATAAAGCCCATGCACTAATATGATTGGTTTAGAATTTAAACTATGTACTTAAATAGAATCGACAAAGGTTTGAAACCTGCAGCTTTTATAATCTCTTACAAATGTATAATATGTGCATTTTAAAAGTGAAATTCCCTAAATTACACTGAATATAAACATATACTCTCCCAAACGGGCCAGGTATTATATACTGAAATGAAACTCCACATGTTTGGCAAGAGTAGAACAAATCTGAAGTGTTTTGTTCTTTGCTTTCCAGAAAGTATTTCAGTTGAAAAAAAAAATGTAATTGGCATTATTAGCCTGTCAGCTAATGCCCTGGTAAACTGACATGTCCTTTCAGCAGACTATAGACACTGTAGGTTTGTGTCATTATCTTTGAAAGCCTTGAGATAATAAAGGGCAGACTCTAAGACTCTTTCTAAACGACCTCTCTCATTGTGCACAATAGCGATCTGTGTAAAGAGGAACCCACATTATGACACAGATAATAAACTTAATTACAGCTAATACATTTCAGTATCAAGCAATAAAAGAGTGTCTAGAAACTGATGACATATGGCATTTTGAAAGCTTCCTTACAGAACAGTCAAGGCTCACTAGGGCCAGTTAAGGACAAACCCACAACACAGTACTATCCTGCCTATATCTGTTCTTCTCTTCTCCAGATTCTCCTTTACTATGGAGTTAACATTTGTAGGCATGCCTTCTTCAGATGGGACTCAGCATTCTAGTTACACATGTACATTTATTTCCCACAAATTCCTTCTAAAAGAAAAAAAAATCTAATTTTTTAAATCACCTCCTTGTTGCTAGAGTATATCTGAAATTCAGTCCTGTTAGACAAAGTTAGATGGAAAACAAAACTATCCAACAAAAGAATTATGAACAATGTTAATTTGTTCTTAGACAAACACACTCCTGAGTCCTGTTCAATGACAAGAAGAAAAGGAAGGTGTTATAAATTCCATTCTCCATCCCATGTCACAAAGCTTAAAAACAAGCCTAACAACTGATTTTCTTAAATAACTTTGTAATTCAAAATCTTAGCAATAAATTCTGTTGTGAAGACACAAAGGCAGAGGGAGAGTGGTAGTATCCAGTGGTTTGCAGTGAGTGCCATGTTGGAAGGCTGCACATTGGAAAGAGGCTGTGGATGTTTCACCGTCTTCCTCTACTAAGAGAGAACAGATGCATAGATTCACCGAATAAACAAAAAGAGTTAGAGTATATGTATGTGGGTACATGTAAAATATACATGTATGTGTGTGATGGTGTCAGGCTGTGGGAAGTATTATTTTGAATAAATCTATACTCTGATGCTGGTAAGTATTGTTTTGAAGCTGCTACTTTGTTAATATGTTATTTTGAAAATTATTATGATTATGCACGTTTTTTAAAAACAGCATTTCAGCCTTTTATTTGGAGGAAATTTGGATAACAGAAAATTCACATTGGCCACTGAGGAAGACTTGTAGTCAACCTTGGGCTATCTTTTTTCCTTCGACAAATGAATCTTCTCCCTTACTGCCATTTATAGTGCAGACTATATAGTGCAACTTTGAATAATTAATTATTCTAGTATTTTATTATATTTGTTATTGTTGTGCCTCCAGGTTGTTTTGGACTTATGGTGACCCTAAGAACCTATCATGAGATTTTTTGGCAGGTTTCTTCAGAGGGGGTTTGCCATTGCCATCCTCTGTGGAAAATTGTAACTTGCCCAAGGTCACCCAGTGGGTTTGCATGGCCAAGCAGGGATTCGAACCCTGATCTCCCAGAGTCATAGTCCAACACTCAAACCACTACACCATGCTCTCTCTCTTATATAAAATATAAATTATATATTTGGTCCTTGGTATCAGTGGGCTAGCTATTTGTGACTTTGAGCATCCGTGGATGGCCCCACCCCACTATAGTCAATGACCACTACACCATGCTCTCTCATGTGGCTATGCCAGTGCAGTCGCACACTCCTCATGCATTCATTGACAATAATAGAATTTTAGGTCCCACAATTTTTGGTATCCATGGGGGGGGGGGGTCTAGAACGGAACCCCCGTACATATGGAGGGCCCGCTATGTTTGTATGTCCACACACATACATATATACACTTATATTACTTTTCTATCCAAATTCTTTTTGTTTAGCTTTTGCTATTCCAACCACACATGCCATTTTCATTTCCCCTGAGTGCCTCACAGGTGTGTGTGTGAGTGTGTGGAGGACTGGGGGGAGGGGTCTTGGAAATGGTGGTCACACAAGTAGGTGAAACCTCAGAAGCAAGCACTTTGCTGTGCAACATGCTGACCCATCTAACATATTTGTGAGTGGGTGTGTGTGTGTTTTAAGAAACCATTTCCTGTCATCACCGGGTGAGCTGGTAGGCAAAAGAACAACCAATGTACTTGGGAGGGGGACAAATGTGACAGAGTTGGGGGAATGAGAAACCAGGACACAAGGTTTTGTCAACCAGGAAAGGAGGTAGGATTCCCCCAGTGAAATTCTCATACATCAAGAGTCCCTGATTCTTCCTATCCTTCACTTCATGTTCTGCCTCACTTGCCACACAGTGACAGTCAGTGATATAGTGATCAATTTTAAGTGCAGCCAGTCATAAAGACACCATCCATAACTCAATCTATAAGAAGAAGCTAAGAATTCAGACAGCTATGCTGGTCTACATCTGTCTATAATGGGGATGGACATTTTGTGGCTGTGGGCTGCATGTGGCCCCTGGATCCCACTTTTGTGGCCCCTGAAGTCCTCTATCAGTCCATCCTATATATCAGCATAACTTGGGGTCAATTTTTGTCCCAAATAATGCAGAAAGCTCTCCAAAAGTGTGTAAAGGACAGGTTACATACCTTTAACTGTAGTTCTTTACGTGGCGATCTATGCACTTGCACAAATTTTGCCACAAATAATGCAGAAAGCCCTTCAGTCATGTGAAAATTGGCAAAATACCCCACCTACACTCACAGGCATCCCAGAAGCCTGTTGTTTATATATTTGTTGTTGTTGCTGTTCTTCCCTCACCTGGCTACATGAATCAGCCAAGTGAAATGCACAAAATACTTGTTGCAAGCTTTCGAAGCTCTGCTGGCTTTTTTTATCAGGCAAGATGTTACAAAACAAACAGGAAAAAAATTGGAGATGTTAGTAAAATGCCTGCATTTTGTTGTTTCTGTCCTTAGTTAAGATGGTATGAGAAGGGTAAATTTTGCAGGCTGGCTCCTCCTCCTTCTGGCCACGTGGGAATTGGGAGCTTTACTATGATGTAATTCTAGTGCTTACAAATACGACTGACACGTTTCAGCATTGACTGGCAGACAAAATAGCAACAGAAGGAGATAGATTAGGCTGCAATTTATTATACTTAACTGCATGAGTCAACAATATATTGCTCAGAAGCACGATCTAGATATAAAACATACACTACTTGCATCAAAATATAGGACTGGGTGCTAACCCTACTGTAGTGAGTACATTCTAAGAACCAGAATGGTGTAGTTCAGTGGTTCTCAAATGGTAGGGCAGGAGGCCCTGATCCCTTCTCCTCCTTGTCCTCTTCCTCATCCTCCTCTTTCAAAACTTTTTAATGTGTAAAATTTACATATGCATTGAGTTAAATATAAAATTTACTTAAATAAAACTGTTCTAATTCCAACAGTGTTATTTCCTTTTACACTGTTAAAGTATGGATATACATGTGTGTGCAAATGAAAATAAACACACTAAATAAATAAAATATTTTTATTCATATACTATCTTGAGTGCAGGGGTGACGTCCCCATATAGGTAAAGGAAGGTCCCAAGGATAAAAGGGTGAGTACCATTGATGTAGTTGTCTGTTGGACAAGGACTCCAGAAGACCAGGGATCAAATCCCTGCTCAGCCACAGAAACCTACTGGGTGACCTTGAACAAGCCACCTTTACCAGAAGGGAATGGCAAACCTCTCAGTAAATCTCCCCAAGAAAACCTTATGACACAACAACAACTACAACAACACATCCACATTTACATCACTGCTAGGTCTCCAGGTAAATTAGAATAGCTTGTTATAGGCATTTTCTATTAGTGTGGTGTAATGATTAATGTTGACTCTGACTGGAAAATCCTGGGTCTTCTAGAATCTAGTTTTACGCAACTCACAAGGTTGTTGTGAAGATAAAGTGAGGAGAGCCATGTATAGCTGAGCCAGCATCATGTACTGGTTTGAGCATTGGAGCACAACTCTGTAGACCAGGGTTCAAATCCCAGTTCAGATACAAAACAGCAACAAAAACACTGGATGACCTTGGGCAGTTCACACTTTCTCAGCTTCAGAGGATGGCAATGGCAAACCCTCTCTAAAAAAAACTTGACAAGAAAACCCTGTGCTAGGTTTGCCTTAGAGTCACCATAAGCCAGAAACAACTTGAAGTCACAAAACACACACACAGTCATGTATGCCCCTTTGATCTCATTACAAGAAAGGTAGGATATAAATCTAAGTAATAACTTATAAACAAATTATTATTATAACATAAGAACAGAGCAGTCATTAAAAGGAAAGGTAAATCATGAAAAAGTACTATTAATCCTGCTTAAAATTTAATGTCAAAAGGCTCATTACATGCTTTAGATTATGTAAAAAGGATACAGAGCTGGCACCTGATGTATATGCCAGGGTAAAGTTTTCCAGATAGTGCCACCATCTATCCTTGATAGCAACCTGCCCTGTCTCTCTTGGTGAAGTTTCTGGAGCAAAATCTCTGTAGGAGATCTGAATACACTGGGAATATCACTCAGGAGTACTTAGTCCTTGAGGTTCTGTTATTTCTTGAGCACTATAGAGATTACAACCAGCATTTTGAGCAGTCCCTCTAAACCTGTGGTTCCCAAACGTTGGTCCTCCAGTTGTTTTGGACTTAAGCTCCCAGAATTCCTGACTACTGGGCAACCTGGCTAGGACTTCTAGGGAATGAGGTCCAAATACACCAAGAAAACCAAAGTTTGGGACAACCAATTGGTGTCCCATGAACATGTTTAAGCAGTGACAAAACATATGTGGCTGTGAATGTAAGATTTATCCTACAAAATTTTATAAGAATTATCAAGCTAATGTGTGCACAATTTTTTAAAGAAAACTATGAATTAAAATACTATAGAAATAAGTTTCACTGTTTCACTCTAGATTATAGCTGTTACATTATCAAGATGGTGCATGCTTCCTCAGTTTCTTGACTTATATATGGGTGAAACTGGAGGAAGGAGGATCTAATCTGTAGCAGAGAAAGGTGGCAATTTCAAAGTTTTCAAGCCAGATATTACATGTCAGCAGTTGAACTATCATACTAAGTTACATGAAACACAGAACAGAACAATGCATATGGGCACCAATTTTCATTTTGAGTATGAGTTTACAAGTATTTGGAATGGGTTTCATTCATTCATAGAAGAAATGGTACACAAGGATTACACAGTGGTTAAATGCCTGTACTGCAGCCACTTACTCAAAACCATAAGGTTGCAAGTTCAAGACCAGCAAAAGGGCTCAAGCTTGATTCAGGTTTGCATCCTTCCAAAGAGGTCGCTAAAATGAGTACCCAGATTGTTGGGGGCAAATTAGCTTACAGTTGTAAACCGCTTAGACACTGCTTAGGCAGTATGCAGCAGGATATAAATGAAGCTTGTTTGTTTGTAAAAAAAATTTAAATTTCTGCAATTCTTAGCCGCACTAACTGGGTATATTTAAAGAGTGGTACAAACCTTAGACAAGTCACAATCTCTCAGCCTCAGAGAGAGGAAAAGGTAAATCCCACTGTGAACAAATCTTGCCAAGAATACATCATGACAGGTTTGCCTTAAGGTTGCCATAAGTTGGAATTACCTTGAAGGCACACAACAACAGCAACAACAAACAACAACTGTATCCATATGTGAGGAAAATGGGTTTTCATTTAATTCAGCTATCAAAACCTTGGTAATTAGGTTTTGCATAATGGGTCAGGCTCCATAAAACCAGAAAAGTCTGGAAGATAAGATTGATACTTTTAAACTTGTTCCTAAATTATCTGGAGCCAGTATTGCAGTGAAGTGGTTAAACATGCCGATGGCATTATATTGTGTAAGGTGGTAAAAACAAAGGATCTCTCAAAACTGGGAGAATGGGTAGTAAAATGGCTAATGAGATTCAGCACAAGAATGGGTAAAGTATTTCACATTGGTATGGGGGGGGGGATCCAAATTTGCATATATACTGATAGAATCAGAGATGGCAATGACCAATAAAGAAAGGTATCTTGGGGTTGTGGTAGATAATTCTATGAAAATGTCAACCTAGTGTGTGGCTGTTACACACACACACACACATATATATCACACACACACACACACACACAGAGTATAGTGAATCCTTTGTTGGACATATTAAAGAGAAAGTGAGAATAAAACTGCCACTGTTGCAATGCCCTTACATAAATCCTTGCTGCATTCACATCTGGAATACAATGTTCAATTTTGGTCATTGTACATTAAGAAGTGTTGCAATAGAGCTAGAAAAGGTACAGAAAGGGGAAACTACAATGACTGCAGTAACTGCCTGGGGAGGAAAGGCAACAATGCTTGGAACTGTTTTGTAGCTTGGCTGCAAGTCACTTCTGATTTATGGCAATCCTGAGGCCAGGGTATCACAAGGTTTTCTTGGCAAGTTCCTTCAGTGGGGATTTGCCATTGCCATCCTCTGAGGCTGAGAGAGTGTGACTTGCCCAGGGTCACCTAGTGGGTTTCATGGACAACCAAGAATTCGAACTCTGTTCTCCAGAGCCATAGTCAAACACTCAAACCACTACACCACACTGGGTTTACCTTGTAACAAAAGCAAGTAAAGGCAAACATAACAAAGGCATATAAAATTATGTATAGTATAGAGAAAGTAGATAGGGAAAACTCTTTTCCCTCTGTTATAATACTAGAACCAGGGTTTACTTACTGAAGCTAAATGGTGGGGATTCAGAACATATGAAAGAAAGTACAATCCTTTTTTTAAAAAAAAAACTTTACATGTGGTTACATTCTGAAACTCAGAGCCACAACATGCAACTATGGTTGCCAATCTGAATGGTTGTAAAAGGGGAATGGATAAATTCCAGTTTATGTAATGCTGATGCCTGAACGTATGTGAAAATGGCCAGGATAAATTATATCCCACTTTCAATTACAAAAAAGCAATTTTATAAAGAAATAGGGGAATAGCTGAACCCTGGAGCAGAAAAGCCAGTACCATTTCTAAAAGGGTATAAATACCCCACTGGAAAGTATGCAAATGAAAAGAGTAAATATATAGTGATAATAAAAAAAATTTAAAAAATCAGGGCCAGAGTAACTGAACCCTGGAGCAAAAAAGCCAGTAACATTTCTAAAAGGGTAACAATACCCCACTAAAAGGTATGCAAATGCAGAAAATAAAATGATATAATGATAATAAAGACTCAAGGCCAGCTGAACTATTTTCCTCTAAGGTACAGATTGAGTCTCCCTTATCCGAAATGTTGGAACCAGGACCATTTGGGATGTTATAGATTTTTTATTTTATTTTGGAATACCTTTATTTGCATATAATTAGATATATTGGAGATGGGACTCAAGTCTAAACACAAAATTCATTTTTCATATTTACCTTATACACGTAGCCTGACAGTAATTCTATACAATATTTTTGTATAATTATTACTTTAATAATTGTGTTCGTGAAACAAAGTCTGTGCACATCAAACCAATAGAAAGCAAAGGTTTATGTCAGCTACTTATGCAAAAAGTCTTGGTTTTTGGAATATTTTGGATTCAGAATTCTGGATAAGCAAGACTCAACCTGTATCTATCTTCTATGACTGTCAAAGTAATTATGAAAACTGATAGGTAAATTCTTAAATGAGATAGCAGAACATATTTATTTCTCAGTCTCTGATCCAACTGCTTTTGTGGTTCTTGATTAGGCCCTAAAATTTAAAACATGACTCTAAATTTTAACTACAAACTGGAAGGGCAAACAGTCTTTATATATGTGTGCGTGTATAGATATATTTATACTGTATACACACAATATATACCGCAAGGTGAAATGGCTAGAAATAAAAGGATTAAAAAAAAAACATTTCTTGCTTTGCTTCAGTAGTGTAATAGAAAATAGTAATACAGCTGTAGAATCTGTTCTGCTTTGTTGGCCTGAAAGCACTTGTGTTGCTGACACTGCTGTAAATGGACCACTAATACCAAAAAAGAGAAAACCCTTACTGAAGCTTTAGGTAATCTTCCTTTTGAGCTACACAATGGCTGTCACATTGTAAAGGAGGATATGACATCTTTTTCTAAAAAAAGAAAGAAAATGAAACAACAAAGGTGTTAAAATGCTCCAGAGCAGCATTGTAGAAAGGGTATTGGTAGCAGATGCCAGGAGGAAACTAACACATCCTAATTCAGAATACAAATATTTATTTATACTTTCCTCTCAAGAGCAAAGTATGTGTGATGTGATTGGTTTTATTCAATTTATATGCAATGGAAGCTGTTTGCTCTTTGCCACTGATGTGGTTTATTGCTCAACTCAGCTACTGTGCTAATCTATTTCACTGGGGTTTTCTATAAACATACTGCTGAAAAAGATGGGAACGTGCAGGAACACTACAAGGTTTGCTAAACATGTAAGTCATCTCTATACCCTCCAAATGTCTCAGTTTGGCAGGGATGGTCCCAATTAATTGCCTGTCAACCCACTTTTTCAGCTGCTTTTAAAACATCCCAATTTCTCTCCTCCTTCTCCAACTTCCTACATTGTCCTCAGCTTACTTTCATTGATGCAAACCTAGTTCAAAATGCAAAAATAGTTTGTACTCAACCCAGGGAGGAGCAAAAGTTATTGCTTGTGAAATATTGGCGGGTATGCCATGTCACATGATTTTATTTTCAAATCACACATCACATACCAATAATGGTCCTTAGAGATGCATGCAGTTGGATAAATCTGACTTTATTTTGAAAATGGACAGAAGCAATCCCTGGCCAACACAATTCTTACCTTTCAGTAATTAATCAATAAGCCTACTGCAATTGGGAGTACTAACTGGATTTAGACCTCTATCTGGAGTTTGAGTAGGAGTTTGTCACTTCTTAGGCAAAATTTATATAGAAGCACCACCATTAAGGCATTACCTATTGCCTCTATCCCTGTCATGGCCAGCCAAGAGCAGGTGGAGGAGGAGGAGGATGGGGTTCCTCCAGTGCAAGAGGTAATTGAGGCTACACCAGGTGCTAATCCTGCTCCAGTGCAAGAGTTAATTGAGGCTGCAGCAGGTGTTAATCCTCTCTGCCAGAGCCCAGCCCTGATCTCTCAGCCCCGGAAGAGGAGGCTCAGCCAGGTCCTAGTGCTGGTGGGATTCCTCTGGTGGTACAGCAGCCTAGTGGTGACTCTGGGGAGGAATCAGGCTTGGAGGTTCCCTCCTTCAGGCAGTGCAGGGCTGAAAGTGCTGGCAGATGCAGATCCCAGAGAATTGCTGCAAGGCAATTAGCTAACCAGCTTCACCTGGTACACGGGAGGGCATCCCCTATTTAGGAAGGAGAGAGACGTCAACTGAATGCCAGAGTTTATTGCATGATCCTTTGGTGTGACTGCTGCCTACACTGGCTCCCTATATCTTGACTCCTTGTTGCCTTGACTTTGGAATGGACTGGACTATTGCTACCCTCTGGCTGACCTGACCCTGACTATTGTGATCCCTGTTAACCTGACTTCAGCTTTGGCTTTTGGTTTGCTCTTTCTCTCACTCCCTACAAGGTTTGTGGACTATTTCTAGCTGCATAGCTAATTACCTTGTTGAACCATCCTTATTGGTGTATGTTTGTGTGTGCTGGCTGCAGTCCAGGCCAATCCCACTCCTTGGATTTGTGGTTTCTAGAACTGATGTAAATTGTCCAAATCCATCACACTGTCCAAATCCAAAGTGTCCAAATCCACCACACCTATGTCTCCCCATCCATACCTATCTTGTCATAAACAATGTAATCTTGTAGGTAAGCCTGTAATTTGAATTTGTTTCATCAATATAATCTTCTGTGCATTCCCCTTTAGGCCCTTAGTTCAGGAAGCAAAGATTTTTGAGGCTCCCTGAAAGCATGAGGTACCCAAGACCAAACTGTGATAACTTTCAAGAACCAAGTTCTATCTCAATTCTACTGAATGACAAGTGCAAATATAAATAAATAAATAAATGCTAAATCTATGCACAAAATTAAATGACATGATGAAAAGGCTTTTGGCCTCCTGTGATATCTGCTTCCACACATGGAAAAACCATGTCAGAGTCCAAGTTTCTAAAATCCAATTTTTTACATTTTCCTATAGAAACACCTGATGGTAACACCTACTTTGCTTAGTCAGTTTTAAAAACACAGAATGAACTAAACTATATTTTAAATAGCAGTTTAGCAGCCCCCCCCCCCCACTAAATAATTTGTTCTTATATGCATTAATCTGTGTTCATAATCTTCTGCCAACCCTTGTGCTATTGTGGTGGTGTGCCTTTAAACTATTTCCAACTTATGATGAACTTAAGGTGCTCCTATAAAAGGGTTTTCTTGGCAAGATTTGGTCAGAGAGGGGTTGCCCTTGTGGCTGAGAGAGTGTGATGGGTTTCCACAACTGAGCAGGAATTAAAACCCTTCTCTCCAGAGTTGCTATCCAATGCTCAGACTACTACATTATAGAAAATTAAAAAAAGAAATTCAATTTAGATTAAGTCAATGTGAGTTGGCCTGGAGATGTTTTAAACAATTCCAAATCTCTGCAGATCCACTGTTTGTCTCTAGGTACATTTATGTCTTGAGTAAGCGGGTACTTTGGTAAGATAAGATCCTAGTCATCTGTCCCACAGATATGGTGCAACTGGTAACTGTATAGTCTACTAAGAGGCTTCTTGGGACAATGAAGGACTGCACTTGCTTGGTTTCCCCCTCCTTGGTACATACAGTCTTGGCACAGAGAGACAGTACTGCACAGGTCAAGGGTGAGCCAAGTATGGCTAAGGGCTCCATGCATAGGGTTGCCATAAGTCAGGACCTCTAAACCAGGACAAATGTAGGACAACATTTTCAAATGTAGGACACTTTTATAAAAATGGAGGACATGAAAAATTGATGGTTTCTTTTAAAAAAATATAGGATTAAACAGAAAGGGGGGTTAAATACGGGGGTTTGAGAAAGGGGGCTATAGAAGGAGGGCTAGATGGGGTACCTAGAGGGGATTAGGGTTAGATAAAGAGGAGTCAGATACAGAGGGGTTGGGGGGGCTTAGAAGAGACTTAAATAAGGAACTTAGATAGAGGGGGGTTAGATGGGCTTAAATTCTAAACCACCAGAGTTGTTCTCTCTGCAGGGCTCTCAGACTACATACACACTGCAGAAATAACCCAGTCTGACAGTACTTTAACTGTCCTGGATCAATGCTATGGAATTCTGGGAAATGTAGTTTGTTGTGGCTCCAGAGCAGAGCTCTGCTTGTTCAGTGCCATGAGCTGATTTGCCTGTGTAGTTTGCTTGTTAATTTCACAAACCGCTTGGATTCCCAGTGATTGGGCAGTATATAAATAAATCCTATTATTATTATTATTATTATTATTATTATTATTATTATTATTATTACTATTATTAAATAAGGTGGTTAGAGCAGTGGTTCCCAAACTGTGTCCTTTAAGAGATTTTGGACTTCAACTCCCAGAAGCCTCAGACATGTTACTCAATAGTCTGAGATTCTGGGAGCTGAAGTCCAAAATTCCTTCAAGAGCACAGTTTGGGGATCACTGGGTAGAGAGAGGGGGGAGTAGATAGAGAGGGGTTGGAGGGGAGTTTAGATGGAGAGAAGGAGGTAGATAGAAGGGGGTTAGAGAGGGCTCAGTTAAAGTGGGGTAACAGGGGGAGAGGGAGTCAGAGAGAGGGTTAGAGAGGAGAGGGGTGTGTGTTTGGGGGGCCTTGGGGAGGAGGCTTCCAATGTTCGATGGGGGCGATCCTGGGGGGAGCCTGGGGCCCAGGAGGGGCCTGGAAGGTGGCCTCTTGCCTCTCCCGGGTGCCAGCCCCTTCCTCCTCTTCTGAACCTAAATGCCGAGGCTCTTCCTCCTCTTCCTCTCCGACGGCTGGGTCCCTGAGGCGCCTCTCCCCTTTAGTGAGGCAGCTCTCCTGGCACTTCAGAGCTCCTTCCTTGCAAGAGCAGGAGGAGGAGGAGGAGGGCTGGGGGGCAGGGGGTCCAGGAAAGGGCCCTTTCGTTCCCCAGGCTGGGCTGCCCCAGAGGCCAGGGCCCTTTCCTCCCCTCTCCCAGTGGCCTGCCTGGATGGGCGGGGGCCACTGCTGCTGCCGACCTGCCTGGCCCTGCTCCTCCTCCTCGTGCCTTGTTGCCCTGCCTGACTAAGCCTGCTCCTTGGGATGGCTGGCCAATAGGGGCAAGGCAGAGCAGCAGAGCCCTCCCCTGCCAGCTCCAGCCCATCACAATATAGGGATGCAGCAGGGCCAGGAGCCGGGCAGCCACCCAAGGGCGTGACGTGACCGGGAACGCCCCCTAGAAATCGGGGGAGTCACGCCTCCCACCGGGTTATGGCAAGCCTATCCATGCACCTCCAAGGTTATTTTTGTGTTTCCCACCCATAGGGTCAAAATTGCCTCAAAATACCTTCTAGGGATCTTAAGGACATTTTCACCATGTTTTGGAGCTCCCCTAAGCCATTTCTGGTCCAGCAGGCATGCCTTTTTTCCCTTTCCTTTCCTTTAAGGGAAATAAACTAGAAGTGACTGTCTGTTTTTTAAAAAAGGTTTCTCCTGGTGGTGCAGTGGTTAAATGCCAGGACTATAGCCACTCACTGACAGCCACAAGGTTGTGAGTTTGATTCCAGCCAGGGGCTCCATGGTTGACTCAGTCTGACATCCTTCCGAGGTCACTAAAATGAATATCCAGCTTGTTGGGGGAAATTAGCTTACACATTGTAAACCGCTTAGAGACTGCTGTGTTCAGTATAAAGCAGTACAGAAATGCATCTGCTATTGCTATTGAGGAGTGGATAAAAACATGGCAAAAATGCCCCCGTACCACCTAAAGAGCATTGAGGCCATTCTGGGACAACTTCTTTTTTGTGTGCGCCTCAAATGTCTTCTGGGAGGCTAATGCATCTTCTCTTCAGCCTTCCATAGTTGCCTATCTTTGGTATAGATAGATCCTGTCTATCTACTTGACATAGATGTATACACAGAAGCAGAGGTTTGATCTACTGTAGGTCCAAGCAATGTAATGCCTTTCCATGAATATAAATATTTGGGATGCTTCCAGGAAATGATGGGTCTATTTAGATCTATATGGAAATAGAAATAACATATACATTATTTTATTTTATTTGCATACCATCTTTCTCTTAGATTTGGGGTGTAAAGTGGTTTAACACAAATTAAAATGCCTTTAAAAATCACAACACATTATAAATAGGCCTACATAGTCATTAAAGGCCTGAATAAAAAGATGTTTGCTGTTGAAGCAAAAATCCCTTTTCCCTCATCCTAGAAATGAACCTTCAGATCTCTTTGTTATGGGAACATGAAGTTCACTTTCACAAACAACCTACAGCTCATCCACCTTAAAGATCTTTTTTAAAGGTTGAATATGATGAGATTTGAAAAACCCAGTGTTAACAAAAAGGAAACACATGAGGCTTGATGCCTGTAAATTAACCTTGCCCAGACTTGTCCCTTTTTTCTTCCAGCAATATCCATGTGCTGGTTATGTCAGACAAGATCAGAGTATCTACAGCATATGGTGCTCTAGTTGTGTGCACAGAAGAAGAAAAAAATCTTTGTGTGAGTGTGTGTGTATGTTTTAAAAAATGCATTCTTCAGCTTTATTTTAAGTCTAATTGACGCCCCCCCCCCAAACAAATATTGGGAAAGGAAAAGAAATGTTTTATGCAATAGTTTCATGCATCTTCCAACATTAACTGATCTACTTTTTGTAGAACAATAATTTACATATTTTGCCCTATGCATGATAAAGCAGCACTAAAAATAGAAATCATTGCGATGATAACCTCAAGACATTTGGGAGTTCTCACATCTGTGAAGTCATGTCAGATTATAAAAGAATGGGAAAAACTAGTTAGATATATAGCTTCCATTTTAACAAAAGGACACAGGCTCTCAAGCCACTGATTGGGGCTCATTCATTGGCAAATATTCAGGTTAAAACAGATAACCATCCCAACATGCGAAGTAATATAAACCAAGAATATAATAAAAACTCATTTCTCACAATATTCAGAGGCAAACTCTACAGTATATTGCAGTGAAAAGTTGGGACATGAAGTTCATCAGAATACAGCTATATTTTCTTTGAGGCTATCCCTCTTGTAACTTTCAACCTTTATACCTGGTCTTACCTCGGAGGCAACAGAGAACAGGCTTGCACCCTCCTCTCTGTATACCCACCCCACCTGTCAATCTTCTCTTCACGAAGCTGCATATGCCCAGTTCCTCTGACTTTTCCTCATATATTTTGTTTTCTACACCACTTATTATCCCTGTTGTCCTGCTCCAACTTGTTTATATTCAGTGGGTCCTCCACATTCACTGGCGTTAGGAGTGCAGGACCCCTGCGATAGTGGAAAAACAGCAAATAAAAAACACTAAATTTTTTAACCTGAGAGAACACCTTTCTAGGAGTCGCTAAGTCTTCCATCACAACTCCATGGTCAACATCTGCCAGACACTGACCATGGAATTACACTGGAGGACCTACAAATGCCTAGAGAAGTGTTTTCTCTATGACTTTTTAGGTCCTCCAGTGTGACATTTGGTGGAAGTTGACCACAGAGTTGAGCTGGAGGACCTAGGTGTTCCTATAGAGAATATATTGATCAAATCCGTGAATAATCGAATCTGCCAAAGTCAAATACGCAAATGTGGAGGGCCAACTGTTCTTCTTAAAATGAGGTACCTGGAACTGAACACAGTACTCCAGATGAAGCCTAACCAGCAGAGAATATACATGAACTATTACTTCATTGTGTTCTCTATTATTGCTCATGCTGGCATAGCGAGTGGTTTGAAGTATAGTAGTTTTTGAAAGATTTTTCTTCAGATTTAGGACTTGCCTACTTTTCTCACTCTCTAATCTAGTATCACAGTGAGTGTGGGAAACAAAGTTTGAAGCAAATTACAACACTTACAGGGAGGCTGTTCCTATTCTTTTTTTTAAATCATTTTTACTCTAAAGGTACAAAAATGTATTCCTCAATGAAAACACAATCTGTATTCTTCTTTAAAAAACCACAATACATTGTGAGTTGTCCTCAGAATTACCAACAAGTCCTTTTGTAACAAAATATTCATATCAGGCAAAGAAACGGATGCAGGTTGACATTTACTGTGACAAAGTGAATGATGTTTTTATGTGCTGCAGATCCTAAATGTGTATAGCAATCACATCACAGAATTCCATCTGCCTGGAAGAGATAATTTTATATCGGCTTTGTATACCTGTCAAATTGTATAGTGTACCAACAATAAATCCACCTAAGTACAACAAAAAGCTTAGATACCATGGAGATTCAACTGGATAAATGGAGAAGAAATTTGACTATATAATCTATATTTTAATTTCCTTTCATTTTCTGTGACTTACTGTATTTCCCCCCTGAAATAAAGCATAACAGGTAATAAATCAGCCACCTTGTTTGGGGCATTAAGAGATTGTAGCATTATGTTCTGCATGCCTATTGAAGCTTATATCATTTTGTTTCACAACTGGGACATTACACAGTCTTAAATCATGCAGTTGTCTCTTTTTCTGCTCTGTGGCCACTCCTGTGGCTTTGAAAATCCAATATGAGGAATCTTTCTTTATGACAACTCCTGTAGCTGCAAGCAGAGCAATTTGGAAAACACTTTTATGGGTGCAGTTTCTACACATTGCTTGTAACAAATTGCTTTGCTTGTGACAACATTTACAGAATATGCAGTTTAAGTAATACAAATGGGTTATCAAATTACCATGATGTGAACAGATAGAAAAGTGGTTTCCCATCAACAAATTCATTACAAACTAGCACAAAATAGGATTATTTACTCAGCATCCATTCATTCCTGTTAATCTCTCCCAATGTTATTACAACTCAAGCTTTAAATGCAATTCACTCAAATCTTCTAATATAATTTATTAGTGCAGAACATCTTTACTTTTTAAAAAAAGTTAGGAAGATTGGAAAATAACTTTGATTTATTTCCATAAACATTTACTATGTTCGCAAAGTTAGAAATCATGTCGTTTCTGACTTATGGTGACCCTAAGGCGACTTATGGTGACCCTATCCTGGGGTTTTCTTGGTAAGAATTGTTCACAGGAGGTTTGCCACTGCCTTCCCCTGAGGCTGAGAGCATATGACTGGCCTAAAGTCACCCAGTGGGATTTATGGCCAAGCTGTGAATTGAACCATGGTCTCCAGGGTTGTAGACCAACACTCAAGCCACTATGCCACATTGGCTCACTCACACAAATATGTTTGTAACATTCAGTAGGCCCTTGATTTCTGCTATAGTTTGGTTCAAAGATCCCCATAGATACCAAAATCTGTGGATATTCAAGTCCCATTATATGCAATGAGACCCAGTAAAATGCTGCATATGAAATGGCAAGATTGAAGTTTGCTTTTTGGATTTTTTTTGTGGGGGGGTATTGTCAAAAGACCTAGCATGGTATAGAGGTTTGAGCATTGGACTGGGACTCTGGAGACATTAAACAAAGGATTAAATTATTACAGTATTAAAATAGATAACTATTCAAAGAATAAAATGCATTTTAAAAAGATAAAACTGTATAAAACACTTTAAAAGGAAACAACATCCCAGAACGTTTACAACCATTCTGTTTTAACGTGTCTAAACAGGTAGGTCATAGGCTGTTGGCGGAAGACCAACCATAAGGGAGCCATTCTGATCTCCCTGGGAAGGGAGTTCCAGAGTCCAGGGGCAGCCACTCAGGAGGACCTCTCTCGTGTCCCCACCAACCATGTGTGGTTCACTAGGGAACTGGCAGTGATGAAATGAGTGGGATGGAGACTAGGGCAATGATGGTGGAAGACCACCGCGGTGATCATGGCAGTGAAGAAATTATACTTCTCTGCCACTATTGTGTTCACACAGTGTGTAGCAGAGCTATCTATCACCATGTCATCCAGCAGAGTTGTCTCAAGTAGTCACAGGGGCTATCTTTGGAAATTGTTCAGAAACTTTAGCAGGTTCAAAATGCATCTGCAGAATTCTGACCAGGGTCAGTTGTAGGAGGCATACAAATCCCTTGTTAAAATGGCTTCATTGGCTACCAGTTCCTTTCCCAGCAAAATTCAAAGTGCTGGTCATAAATGATAAAGTCCTATATTGCTTAGGTCCAGACTATCTAAAAGATTACATCTCCTCATATTAACCTACCAGAGTTTTAAGATAATCAAAGTGAGGTTTTCTCTTGGCTCAACCACCATCACAGGCTTGCTTGATAAGAACACAAAACAGAGCCTTCTCAGTGGCTGCTCCCATTGCCTGGAACCTGCCTAGAATTCTCTCTGCTTTCCTTTTGCTGGCAGCCAAGGACTGTTTCATTTAAGCAGCCTTTTAATATGTAATCCTTCTCAGGGACGCTTCTTATTGAAGTGCCTGTTGTGTTTATTTTTGTATTTAACTTTTGCATTTTTACATACTTTTATACAGTTTAAATGAAATGTTTTTAATTGTTTCTGAAATGGTATTGTACATTTTAAACCAGTTTTATCTGTGAGCCAGTTTTGGTTTCACTCTGGGAGAGAGGTGGCATAAGTAAGTAAATAAATAACTTGTAGTTCTATTTCTAGTTTGGAGACAAATAGCAATTAATTAATGGTAATCATGGTTGTTATGCACTACTTCCCTGCTCCTGTTTCCTTGTTCATGGTAACCATCATTTGCTGTGGCATCTGAACTAAGTAAAAATGAGAACAACTAAGTATAGTTTAGAAATTTAGACATATTATGCCCACCATAAAACAGAAGTTTTTGTTCGGAAGAACTCCCTCCACCATAAAATTAGACAAGTTCTTAATTCTGTATTTTAGGTACCTGCTTGAGGCATGTCTGTTCATTCATACTTTCCTTATAGTGTTGCCCACCACCCTGTAGTGTTACCTAGTGTACATTTAAGTTATTTAATCTATAATTTTATTATTATAATTTTAATGTTGTACACCACTATATTTAGTGGAATATACATTCACATCAATCAATAATACTTGGGACAACGTGTTAATGTCTTTTTCAATCTACTACACAGACTGGATTCCTAAAGGACAGGTATAACTGAGTATAGAATTGGCATATAAATATTCTAGAATAGTCCCAGGGTGATTTAATACACACAATTAAAATCCAGAAACTATACAATACCAACATGAATTTTCTAATGGTTTCCTTTTCAAAGAAATCATTTTATCCATCAGGGAGTTGTCTCACATTCACTTCTGGAAAGTGTAAATACTTTTATAATCACTCACAAGTGGCAAGTGGATTAATGCATGAAGATTGTCTTTAAAAAAAAATCACAGGCACACAGTAGCTGAATGCTTTCAGCTTGAAGTGATTTATCTAATGTGATTGATACCACTTGTAATACACACAGATAAATAAATTAAGATAGTCTTAAGGTAAGAAGGTGAGGTAAGAAGGTTATAATTGAAGACATTGCTTTCAAAGGTTATATGAAATAACCTTTTCAGTCTAATATTGGACAAGAAAACTCCAGAATTATCAATAAGTACCAGTCTAATACTTTTTGATGCACATTTTCTCTTGGATTTTCAGAAAATGTGTCTTTCCAAATTAATAGACAGTTATGTAGGTGTATGTATGATAACAGTGTGGCAGTGTGAGCTAAGGAACAGTTGGCTCAGTGTACATAATAAACATATTTGTGAGTATCTTTTTAAATGATCAATGATCCATTACCTAATCCATTACCTAAACTCAAACATTATGGATTTTATATTTCCAGAAAAATGAGTGCCCATAGTCACAGTTTGAAAAAGGAAGCATGGACTTTTCAATTTGTCTCTGAGTGAATTGATTCTACAAGTGAGAAACAGATACCTTGATTTCAGCCAGAATTATTTTTGTCTACTAGCAATCTGAAAACTTCTGACAAATAGAAGCCATCAGCTCTACCACTAGGTGTCAACCACCAGATTAATCCTGCAGTTAAGCACCTGAATTATTTTTGTCAATAAAAATCTCTGAATGGTTGGTGTGAAAAGTGAATACACTTCAGTTTTCCATACATCTCAGGCAAGATCATAAACTTCTGAGAATTCTGCACTTAACATATAAATCCAAAGGGACGAAGAGCATTAAACATTTCAACTCTTTCACATTTTTCCATCAGATGATTCATTCTTTGCAAGCACAAGATGTTTACTTTGAAAATGAGAAGCCTTCTTCTCCATTCCAACTTCCATGGTTGTGACCGCAGAGGAAAAGGAGTACAGTAGACCCTTGTTATACACTGGGGTTTGGTTCCAAGATCCCCTGTGTATAACAAAATCCATATATGCTCAAGTGCCATTAAATATAATGACATAGCAAATGGTGTCACGTATAAAAAATGGAAAAGCAAGGTTCAATATTTGAAATTTATACTTTTTTGAACATTTTCAAACCATGGATGCTTGAATCCGTGTATAAAAAATCCATGTATAAGAACGGCCGACTGTACAGGCAGTAGTTGCCAGACTCACTGCATTCTCTTTCCTTAATGATTTGTAAACTGCCCAGGGCCTAAATACCCTAAAGGCACCAGATCCTGTCTGATTTTGGAAGCTAAACTGGGTAATCACTTTTTAGTACTTGGATGGGAGATCATAAAGGAATACCCAGGTGCTGCAGGCTGTATTATAAAGGAAGGAACTGGAAAACCACCTTGGAGTATTCCATGCCTAAGAAAACCCTATAAAATTCATAGGGTCGCCGTAAGTCAACAGGCGACTGGAAACCACATACACATACACACAACATTCAAAGCTGGGGTCTGTCAATCAGTGATTGGGTACCAGAGAACCATTGTACTTGAAACCAACACATCACAGCCTTAAATAGGGTTTTTAATTCACTGATTCTTATTTGCTATCTGTACAAACAAAACAAAATGTAAGACTTGCTAAGCATTTGCAATTATTCATGAGACACTGTGTTATACTATAGAACTCTGAACCACAGCTGTGGGAGACAAAAAGCCAGCTGCTGTTAATGAGGAACCAAGAAAAGGGAATCAGTTGAGCTAGCCATTTAGGCAGGGACTGTTGAATATGAGCTTCCTTCAGTCTGAAAAAGGAGTATTTTAAGAATTGCATGCTAAGGGTACTTCCTGTGGGAGTGGCTTAACCTGGATATCAGCAACCCTTTCCCATTAAAAATCATAATATTAAGATTATTTCACTCTATTCTGAGCTGATCCTCACATGAAATGCCTTGAGCCACTGCCACCAAGGAGAAATGAAAGTTATTACAGATCTTTCAGAAACATTAGAGATATTTACTGCAGTCAAAAGCAGGTCCCACTGTGTTTTTGTCACGTCTCTGCTAAACAAGCTCTCCTAATAACAGGCATATTGTCAGCCCTGAAGTACATTTGGTAACACACAGCTTTATCCCACCCCCAAAGTCAAGCAACAGCTATCATTGGTCAGTTTAATTTAGAGGTTCCTGCTCAAACAACTTTTTCACCACATTCTCCACCATGTTGTTTGCACTATAATTCCCAAATATCACATTCTTTCACACAGATAGTTTTCCCTTTTATTATCTCTTCCAGACAGGATAGCATCCAGATGGCCAGGATTATAAACATGTCTCCCTTCTCACAATGACAGCTTTCCCCCTTTTCCACGGTTTCAACTTGCCCTGGATTGACTGTTATACTGTCATAGCACACACAATAATCATTTTAAAAAACTCAATAAAATAATCTAACAATAGTCTGCTAATGAACGTTATCATAACATATATCTGTTTCAGATATCCTCATTACCTTTCACATTATGGTGTTGACTCTTTTCCATATATACAATCAACTTCTCTTTACATGAACAGGCATCCATTTCATCTAGCATTCAAAAGTCATTTAACCCACCAGTCTACTTTAACATCAATTCACCATTGGCTGTAACAATCCACCAAAGCAAATAATATCTTTATGACAGTTGGGGGCTGAACAGACCAGCAAAAAGAGCCGGTGTCCTGGCGGCTTGGGGTATGCACAACACATTCCCCCAAGCTGCCATGAAGCCACTCATGTGACCACATGATGGCAGTGTTGCGGTGTTTTGGTGGCACGGTGTTTAGATGCCGCTGAAACAAGGAAAAAAACCCCTACCACAGTGGCAAAGGCACATTTTTCCTGGGGCAAAAAGGAGTGGCATTTTGCTGCTGCTTTTTGTGCTGGGAAAATGCTGGGTTGGGGCACAGTGTGTGGTTGCTGTGTCCCCGATCTGGTGCTCAAACGGGTGGCGGCAAGCTACTCCTTTAGGGTGGTCTGTTTTGCCCCTTAGTTCCCAAGCACACTATACAACAATTAGAGTGGACATCGGGCATCCTAACACACACACAAACATGGCAACAGGTGAAACATGGCAGGTATGACAGCTGTTAACACATGAACATCAACCAATAACATAACCCCCCTGTCTCAGCACCAACCTGTCTTCAATGGTTACAGTCTATGCACTCCCAATTTTATTTCCAGAGTTCTCTAACTCTGGTCTGTGGCATGGACCATCATGGCTATGGGACAGGAAAGTTTTATGCAACATGTGCCTAGAACTATAAACAGTAATGACTGAAATATTAATATTACTTACATAATGTAAACCAAAGAGATTATAACAAACTATAGGCATAAAGATGCAGGAACATTTGTGAAATTCAAGTCCGATAGTGACTCTGGATTTAAAGTACTGATATCAGTATGCATAGCATACTAGCTCACCAGTGACAAAATGTTAAAATTATGAAACAAATCAGCTTAATTGGCCTTTTTCCTTCCTACTTTAACTACCCAGTAAATTGGCAAAGATCCAGTATTACCATTTACTGTTCTTGATATCAGATTTAAGTGGAATTTGTGGGAAAATGTACCACATCAAAACAACTGCCATTGCCATCAGTATGGAATTAAAATCTGCAGATGTAGCAGGATCAAGCTTAGAATATGCCACTGAAATTATTAAGTGTTTGAAAACACTACTTAAATTTAGGAAATGTAAAATATTAAAGGCTCCAATGCTGAAGCACAGTTCAGTAGTTTGCAGTTACTGAATGAGGAAGCATAGTGCTGTGTTTAGAGGCCAGTAAAGCAGGTTATATGATTATAAATTAGAGAAACATCACTGCACACAAAGAAACACACTTTATTGCATATCTTCACTTATACTGCATCCTTTCCCTTCTGCTATGAATGTGAATGCAGTATCTTGTTTTAAAAATATGTGAATTATGCTTAATATACCATATTTATTAAATCAACATTAAAATAATGTAAATGTATGGCCCCTGGGTGGCGCTTATGAGTGAATGCAATTTAAATTCTGCACAATAGCCAGTTACTCCAACTACAGAGGTAATATCATTCACCTTGCAAATAGTACCTAGGAAAGGAAAGTGTCTTCTAATATCAAGTTATTCCATGAGTGATATTTCTGTAGTGTGCATATGTGTGTTCTATTGTCATTTAAGAGAAAATGATGACAAAATGGACACTGACAGTGGGCGGTTTGCATGGTTAAGAAAATGGAAGTGCAGCCTGGGTTGCATGTCCCCTGAAGGAAATGGTATTTAGAAGTATTTCTTGATCACTTAAGATCCAGAAGCCTTACTGATACAATGAGTCTTTTACCAGATCTAGCTGGATCAACAGGTACAATGGGCCTGGGTATCTGCTAGGGCTTGGTTCCAGGACCCTCTAGATAACAAATTCTGTGGATGCTCAAGTCCCATTAAATACAATGTGTAATAAAATGGTGTCCCTTATATAAAATGGCAAAATCAAGGTTTGACTTATGGAATTTATATCTTTTTGGAATATTGTCAAGCTGTGGATAGTTGAATCCATGGATAAAGGGTGCTAACTGTATAATTGCTTCTGGACAGGGATAATCTGGTGCCCTGGCAAACTCCCAACTACTATAATGCATTGTGTCTGGGCTACCGATATAAATCTTTGACTATTTCATCCTTGCACATAAGGACAAATAATTACAGTAGTTTTTCCCCTGCTGGAGGAGAGAGAATACTCCTCTGTGGTATTGTATTTTCCTATATTTGAATGTCCTGAAATACTGAGGAGCAATTATTTTGCAAAGAAAAACATGGTGCTTTTATGTGAAAATAAACTGTTTACTGCATATGCCTAGAAACCTGGGGGGTGCGCAAAAGAGTGTTTTGCTCCACAGAATAATTCCTCCACAACATTTAAAGATATTAGAACACCAAGAGAACATTCTGCAAGATTCTCACAGGCCTATTATTCTTCCTGTGCTTGTTTTTGAAACTTAGAAATAAATAATTATAAATATTCTTCCCATCCTTATCTGTGACAGTCCTTGGAAGATAACTTGGAAGCTTCAGCTAGTGAGGGATGTGACTTTCAGAACTTGGACTGGTACAGTCAACTTCAATCAGATCACACAGACTCTGAAGTAACTGAACTGGCCACCTATTCAGTTCTGAGCCTAGCTTAAGGTGCTAGTGCTTATTTGCAAAGCTCTAAATATCTTGAGATGCAAATTCTTGAAGGAATAGAACTCCTTTTGTTTGTTTGCTTATGTCCAAAATCTGGGAGAGGGTCTTGTTCAATTACTTATCAAATATTATAAAACAAAGAAAAAAAATTCTCTGATGTGTCCCCATTCATAGAAGATCCTCCTTTAAAGATACATCCAGCACTGAGAATAGATGTTTTTAAATTTTAGTAGAAAGCTTTGTAGCTTTTGGAGTTTAGTTTAATATTGTTTTATCATCCTATATATTTTGATATGTATTTGTTACTTTGCTTTGTGTGTATATTTTAGATAGTACACCTTTGGCAGGGCTGACTGATTTTGTAATATAATCTCAGGGAATCCAAGCAGATTACAGCAGTAAAATAACATACAATTAAAAGAGAAGTGCATTAAAAATTCCAAAATCCCCAGCCCTCCCCTCTAACATAAAAACACAATCGAGTCCTAAAAAAGAGATTAAGCCAAAAAAGAACATTTAAAATATTAATATGCAAATACACTAAAATGAGATTAAAATTTTCAGGCGGAGTCCAGGTAGGGTAAAAGATAAAAGATGGAGGATGAAGGGAGGGAGGAGGCAAGTCGGCAAGGGTGTTCTAGTCTGGAAAGGCCTGCTGGAAGAGATCCGTTTTAATAGCCTTCTTCAAGTTTTCCAAGGTGGTAATCTGATGGATCTTGTCCGGCAGGTCATTCCAGAGTCTAGGAGCAGCTGCTGAAAAAAATCTCTGGGTCACTGCTGAAAGTTTAGTCCTCTTAGCTTGTAGCAGATTCTTCCCAGCAGAATGAAGAGTGTGGAGTGGGTTATATGGTAGAAGGCGCTCCGGCAAGAAGTCAGGCCCCAAGCCATGTAGGGCTGCAGCTGAGTGGAATTAAAAGCAGGTATATATTTGGAGAAACAAAACCATTAAAAAATAGTTGGGATGTGCCACGTATGTTGATGATGGTATATATAAAAAAGTGATAACAACAACAGCAACAAAGGAATTTACCACATTGCTAAAAACCATGACTTATCCTTGCTGCGTTGGAAGTCTTTTTCAGGATAAAGCTGGGTATTATCATACGCAAAATGTCGCCGATGACGCCAGCTGAGTGCAGGCCGGATAACTTCCAGGTAGAAGCCGCACTCAGCTGGCCGATTTGCAAAGCTAGGAGCTTCCCAGTTTTGGAAAGAGGCTGGCTGAGAGCAGCTTTTACCTGTATTTTTTTACCTGGAAGTTAGCCAGGCTGCACTTGGTCGGCAGCACCAGCGGCATTTTGCATATGATAATACCTGACTTTATCCCGAAAGAGACCTCAGTGCGGCAGGGGTAAGTTGGGTTTTTTTTAGCAATGCGGTGAACTCCAAAAATAACATCCCCCAAAACTGCCTAACACACAGTGCCTTTCTAAGTGACTGAAACAGTTTTCTTTCCATATTAGCCATTTGATCCTACCATGTATACTTTAAGAGGTGGCTCATTCATAAAAAGCACTATCCATGCAGGAGTTTTCTTTTAGAGTGAACAAGTAGTTCCCTTCTGTTTGTGTGTTGATAACATCTTATTTCTCCGCTGGACATGTAGGCTGGGCTAAATATAAGCTTCAATTTCTCACGACTGTCATTTGAGTTGAGTTGTCCACAAGAAGCCACGATATGGGGCAGGTAAAAGTTTCCGGCATCAACTCAGAGAAGAAATCAGTGACCAATGGAGAAGGAATGAGAAGATTGTGATGTAAATAGAACAATTTGAGTGAGCAGACCAAAAAAGCATAATGGTCATATGGCACAGAGTGATCTAGAAGAATACAGAAATTGTGAATCACAAACCAGGTAGCATGGCCAAGCTCTGGGTAAAGAGGGAGCAAAATAGCCATTCTATACAAGCTAGGGTACTAGAAATGATGCATCTGAATAGCCTAGCATTCACATGTGTCTTCAGAAGTTCCTCACCAATACCCCCAAATAATTCTGATTGGCATTTGCAACACCATGCAGAACACCATGAAGCGAACTCAATTTTCAGTGCTTTGGAAAATTTTAAAATGCAACCCATTGTCATGCATGTTAATGTTCCATATATTAACTGCAAACCTGTATATTGCTTGCTCATTAACCTATGACTTCTACTATATCATGCACAGTAGACAATGAGGTAGCTGGAGACTTTTTTGTGACTTTTTTGTAATTTTTTTGTCACATGCAAAAATTTCCCTACAGGGAGTGGGACTTAACAGTGACAGACAGTGGAACAGAAAAAGGAGCATCCCAACTATTTCTTAATGGTTTTGTTGCTCCAAAATGAACCTGCTTTTAGTTCCACTCAGCTGCTGCGTCAGTGCTGATTTTAGTTTTCTAACAGGCCTTGTTCCAATAGGAGCAGTAGTGTTGACATTGTTTCTAACGTATAATCTGTGACCAGATGCTTCAATCTGTGCTGGTGCATCAGCTCCAAACATTCAGGATGACATGAATTATCTAAATCCATCCCAGCCTATTCTCTGACCTAGTTTTATGACAGATAAATAACCTAATTCCAGAAGAAAGATAGGAATAGCATAATATCTTTTGACAGACCTCTCTGCCAAGTTTGGGTACCATCGATCCAGGACATGGAAAAGTTATTTTTTGGGATAACAAGTCTTATGACTTGTACCATGAAACATACACAAAACCAGACTGGCTCACTGTGTTACAAGTGTATCTTTCCTAACACTCCCCTGAAGTCTACCACATGCTCCCTCCCATCCTCCTTCTCCTACTAGCTAGTAATCATACTTTCCCTCTCCCCCTTCTTTCCAGCCTCCCTTCACAACTTTCCAAAGGCTATGACAACCTGGACCCAGGGTGGACCCCAGTTCTCTTCACAAAAGCACAAAAGCAAATGCAAATACAATTGCAGTAACTGTTCAACAAAGTCTTATTGTCTTCCTGGACCCAAATCAAATCTTCCTTTTATTTTTGAAGTTTCAAAAAGCTCACTTTCTTGCAAATTAAAAGATCCCTGCTCTCTGATCTGTATTAAGCACTTACATATTATGCTATCAAATATAGATACAACACACTACAACTGCTCCTCACCAGCTACCAGATTTGCTATCTATCTTTTTATTGTATAATACATTCGTAACTCCACAATTCTCGGCTCTCCTCCTATCTTAATCTGGAATTTAGCGGGAGAGTCAATGTTTCTTCTACTGACCTATATTAGTCAAAAAAATATAAAAGGAAAAAATACAGAAAGGCTAACTTCACATATATATTCTAAAATCGTAAGAGAAGTCAAGCCTTAATAAGGTTTAAATTCAAATCCCATTCCTTTTCCCATCTGGCTAGTACTTTTTTCCATTCATCTTCCCTCTTATTCCTATTGTAATTTTGAACATTACAAGATAATCTGTCAATACAAGATAATTTATAGTTTTTTGAAATAGCCTTCTCTGTCACAAAGATCTGTGCCACATAAACTACAAATCCCAGGATTCCATAGGACTGTCATGACAGTTAAAATGGTATCAAATTGCATTAATTCTGTAGTGCAGCAGCAGCCACTGACTTTACAGATCTAAGTGGCTTGGTGTCATAATGTATAAACAAATTGTTACAAAACATCTGCACCCTGATCAATTGGGTCACTCCTGTAGCTGTCACCAGGCACCAGCCACTCCATTGGACTGCGGGAAAAAGACAGAAATAAGAATCCGTGGTGCAATTTCATCTGCTCTGCTGAGAGATTAGTTGGTTCATCCTCTCTCCAAAGTATTCTCATTCAAGCTGGTAATTAAAGGAACTACCATTTAATGATAGGAATTAATGCTTGAGTTTGATTTTCTCTTCTTTTCTCCCCCTATCCCTTTCCTTTTGTACTGCATAATTGATATGCCTTGTTTTTTATCAATCATTCAAAAAGTGTTCTGGAAGCCCTTCTGGCCTCAGAGTAAAGGTGAGATTCTTTAAAGAAATAAATACACAAATTATCCAATGAAGCACAGAAAAGCAACCATATGTATCAACTGTATGAACTCATCTTAAGCAGTTTAAACAGTAAATCAGTTACCAGTTTGCAATGAAAAGGTGAAATTTATATTTGCAGATGTATTTTAGGTATGTTTCACCCAAAAGGTCTACAAATATAATAATGCATCACTTAGATACATTTGATATGAAGATTTTTTTAAAAAAATTAAGCAACTGAAATTTTATCTGTTGTTAACCAAGTTTTTGAAAGTAGATAATGAAAGAAGCACAAAAATAACGCTCCTGTACCTTCAATATGAACTTAAAAGACAAATATGGCTATGTTGGAATGTTTAAAATACCCTTTGTAGTCATTTTACCCTTCTCCTCCTTTGCAGTCTTACTCAAAGCAAAACACTTTCAATGTCTTATCTAAAGAATGCAATCCTTCATGAACTGAGAAAAATATCTGGGAGCTCCTTGTGTATACAGGAGTAGTGGCTTTACAGTATTTGCTAGTCTTCCCTGGATTTGCTACAAAACCTGCATTTTGCTCTCAGTATATTGGTATTTACTGGGATCTGCAATAATACAAAAGTTTCCTTCGTCCGGCCTTTTGTGACAAGAAGTCACACTCTGTGTTGGTGCCAGGCAGCCCACATGCCATAATGCCTAAGTAACTGTTTCAGTCACAATCCAAACCACTCAACCTAAATTGTTTAGCTTTACTCTCCAAAGATGTCTTGTTCAAAACGTGCAGCCATAGTTGCACTCTAAAGGATGTTGTCATACAGGTGGATCCTCCCACAAAATTGAGCCATTTAAGATTTCATGTGCAAAATCATTTGTTTGAAAGTGTTCCTGTGTTAGCACTGTGTCCTATATTAAAATTTCCTACAGAGAAAAAAAATCCTTCTCTCTGATCTGGTTAATTTAAGGGTATGTTTTGTATGTCTGAAAGCACTTTTAAACAAGCAACTCCTCATGAGAAAAGTGAAGTCCTACATCATGTGGACCATCTCAGCGAATTAATGATTCAGTTAGCCAGACCTGCAGTTGACAGGAAAATAACTTCCAGTAGATCAAAACAGTACTGGGAGCATCCATACCTGCAGTGAGGCGCACAATGTTCTTTTTCCAAACTGAAGGTTTTCTATGTCAAAGAAAAAGCAACATGGGATATACAGTAAATGAAATAAAACATGTATGTGAGAGTCAGGATGACTCAGCAGAAGCCAATTGAGAACCACACAGGTGTAAATGGTAATACAATTAACAAGTCCTGAATGCCAAGGACAAGAAATGTAAAGTGGATCATTGGACACACCTGACAATTGTTAAGTGGTCAAGGCTGAGATGATGAAATCATTAATTGTAGGATGAACCAAGAGAACCAATGAGAATGATGTACACGCCTACTGGGTGGAAACAGACAACAGTGGGTGGTACCATGCATTGACTATAATAATGACTATGCATCTCAATGTATTGTGTGGGTAGTAGAGTGGGTAGTGAGGAGTAGAGTATTGTTGTATTGGAGTTGTGTTGGATAGTTTTGGAGCTGTATATAGTAGAATAAAGTAGATCTTTTATTTAAGACTACTGAGTTGTCTGGTGTCTTGGGTGAAGCTACAAGAACCAGCTGGATCCTGAAGAAGGGTGAAGACTTCTGTGGAAGCAAGAGTGAGAAGGCTTGGAGAGTTTGTCGGGGTCTTCAGCCTATTCTCTGTAACTCTTGCTAAGCTATAACCACTGGCCAAAACTGGTCAGCGCAGTGCACAACCAGGTGGTGAGTTCCAGCCAGAGGTGAAGAGCTACAACTCCCATCATCCCTGACATTCTGTACCTCAAAAGATGACATTAAAATCTCTACTGAATGATATTCATACAAACATGTTAGGCAGAGTAGTCCCAGTGTGTGAAATTCAAACTATTTCCTATTTTTTTAAAAGTATAATTCATCTAAAATACCAGCTTTCTCATTTTCAATTGCAATCAGCTGGTTTACAGTACATGAAAAAGAAAAAAGTTTACAAAATAGTTTGATTTAAAAAGAAAAAACCCCATAATATTTCCATTGTGAGCAGAAAACATTTAGCACATCTGTCTGAAGTACTGCAAAAAATGTGAACAAAACAAAAAGGGAGGGAGGGGGGAGAAAAAGTTTCCAAATGCTGCTCCAGATGGCTACTCAAAACACCAACTATTGGATGCCTTTTCTGTATCCTTCTTAATCAGCCAATTTCTCTGCTAGATTCACTCAATAATGACACACTTCAATGTTTTTGACAGCAAAATTGCTTCAGCTGAAATGAAATGAGAATTGTAATGAGCTGGCCAGTTCAAATGGCACAAGCACCAACTGAAAAGTCAATATTTCTGGAGAATCACAAAGTGAACTCTTTGTTTTGGTTCTTTCTTTCTTTTTCTTTTTTAGGGATGGTGCCTGATTTTAGATTTGGCCTATGAAAAGGAGAGAAGTAAAGAAATATAGTGGGGCATGGGAAGTTCCATTTTGATTTATTATCAAACAAACAATAAACTCATTACTGAAGAGAACATGAATGCTTGTTTAGAGATTTCCAGGCTGTCTTTTGATTCAGATGGGTCCTGTAAGGTTTGTTGATTCTTCTTATAATGATTACCTGTCTCTCAGACTGAATTGCAACAGCAACTGAATAAATAAAGAAAGCAATTAAGAATCTAACTATCAAGAAGGAATCTTGTATTAACAGACACATCACATTTCTTTGGCATGCACTCACTGCTACCTTCCTGCAGTGCCTCAATAATCCGGAGTCCATCCAGCTCTTCAGGAGTGGGGATCCAAGAAACAGTTTTTCAGAATAAGAACCAGAGAAGAAAACACTATTAACCCAGAATAAAGACAACTGTTCTGACCAGTATGAAAAGGTACTTTGGAAAGAAGAGTTCAGAAGACTATATACAGGCATTTTCATTCATTCATTCATTCTATTCTATTTTATTTTATGTATTAGCAAAGGCTTTGGGAACAAAAAAATAACTGAGAAATTTTAAAGGGATGTCTAATGTCCCATCAATTAGGAATGATGACATTGAGGAAATAGAAATACAGTAGTAAAACAGTTCTCATGTCTGGGATCAAACATTGATAGGAACTGGGACTGCAGCCAGGAAATCAGAAGAAGATTAAGAATGGGGAGGAAAGCCATGGAAGAACTAGAAAAGATCCTAAAATTCAATGATATACAACTCAGCACAACAGTTAGAATCATACAAGTCATTGTATTCCCTATCACCATGTATAGATGTGACAGCTGGACAGTTAAGAAAGAAGATATGAAGAAGATAAATTCATTTCAGATGTGGTGTTGGAGAAGAGTGCCGAGGATTCCATGGACAGCCAAAAAGACAAACAAATGGGTCTTAGAGCAGATCAAGCTCCCTGGAAGCCAAGATGAGAAAACGTAGGCTGGAATACTTTGGACACATCATGAAAAGGCATGAATTGTTGGAAAAAAGCAATAATGCTAGGAAAGGTGGAGGGAAGTAGAGAGAGAGGAAGGCCACATGCTACATGGATGGATTCTATTAAAGAGTTCTTGAGGGGAGAGAAGCAGGCAAGAAACAACAGGCCTCTGCCTGCCAAGAAGAAGAGCCCTCCTCCCGGCCACCACCTCACGGGAAGAGAAGCAGAGTCATGATGTGTTATGTATTGTTAATCTGATATTGGAAACCGCTTTGATCATCCACGGAAAAGCGGTATACAAATAAAGATTATTATTATTATTATTATTATTATTATTATTATTATTACGAGTGAGTTTGTAGGAGCTAGGCACAGCAATGGAGGACAGGGGTCTTAGAGATGTCTCATCAGCAGGATTGCCAAGGCAAAGGCATTTACCAACAACAACGTCCCATCTACCATAACTCTGACCAACTCTATAGTTTATGGACAAACAATAGCTCAAAATTTTGCACTTTCCACTGGAATCCCATTATTAAAGATTGGGATTAAAAATAAACAAAACTTCCTGACTGGAAAAAAATGTATTTTGCTATCATTTCATTGATCCTCACACGCCCCGATGACAGCAGACCGCCAAAATCCAGCCAGTGAGCCATCATTATTGAGCATGGTATATGAACCTCAACCTAGGGAGATCACTGGTATCAAATCACGCAAAAGCATGACATGCATCTCTGAAAAAAAAAAGACAACAGATTACGCTGATTTGCACACGATCATTTATATGAATAAATAGGAACTGAGAAATTGTGGCGTTATTCTCTGCCTTCAAGTCATTTCTTACTTATGATAACCCTAAGCTGAACCTATCATGGGTTTTTATTAGCAAAATTTGTTCAGAAGGGATTGCCCTTGCCTTCCTCTGTGACTGAGAGAGAGTAACTTGTCAAAGGTCGCCCATTTGGTTTCTATGGCTAAGTGGAGGATATGTGTAAAGAAATAATTAGTATTATTTGAATGGAAACAAAATAGCATCTCACCATAGCAGGGAAGAATGTGAGTAGATGACTTGTGTGGCTGTTTATTCTGCCAATCAGAAGCTAACTGTTGAGCAATTTCAAGGTCCCTACTCTCCTTATTTTTTATTCATTATATTTAAACAGGACTGAGCTTGGACAGTCAAACAGAGGAGTTCTCTTGATAGTCCTTCAAACAAAAGACTAGTGAGTGTGAGGCAGGACATACTTCCCACCTCCTTGAACCCAATTTTTACACATTTGAAGGCAACACACCATCCACAACGGCCTTGTACTCAGAGGTATTTAGGAATTAGTAGTTAAATCAAAAGGTTTGGAGCAATCACTAAGCAGCTGATTCAGACTGAAAATGATGTCATGGTGGACTCCATGTAGTCTGACAAGGATGAACAAGTAGATTATAATATCATGAAAACAATACCAGTCCTAGAAGGCAGTACTATGGATTAGAACTGGCATAGTGTATTGAACCACTTCTCTAAATGCCTTTCAGTCCCTAAAAGAATTTAAAATCTCAGAATGTCAAATCACACTTCCAGAAGCTTCAGAGGAACATGTCTTGTCCTCTAAATGTAATATCCCTTGGGACCATTATTTGGCCCAAAAGGCCTTTTTTTTTAAGAAACAGGAAGAAATACCTGGTGATGTCTGGTTTCTAGAAAGTTCTGGGTCTGTTGGTCAAAAACAAACAAACAAACACATACCTAGGGAGAAATTACATTTAGCAGCCAAATTGCAACCTCCTATTCTGGACCCCAGAGGTGTGACTTGCCATTTTGGAGATTCATTTCCCTCGATGTGGTGGTTCTGTATTGGGCTCACTTCTTGTAGTGATAAGATAAAAGAAGAATTTGCCACCCATAACCATTTTGCCCATGTAGATCAAAGGGAAAAAAAGAATTCTGTGTATCTGCAAAACACAGTGAGACTCCAAGTGAGACTCCAATGTGCCCAACTGAGTTCAGAAATACTGATGGTGCTGTAGCAAATGCAGCCTCAGGGGATTCAGGAGTGTCCCCATCAGGATTGTGGAGGAATACAGAAGCTCTCCTCTCTTGAATTAGAAGAACTAGGAAAAAGGAACAATATTCTGTACCACTAATGTAAGAAAAGGCCAACTGGTTGGCATTTTTGACATAATTTAACATAAAAACCACCATGACAGAGGAATTTAACTGGGAATTCCTTTTCCTATAAAATCTTCCCAAAGAACATTTGGTTCACATTTTGGGAACAAAAGATCTATCCTGATTCATCCACATGTGTCATTGTGAACGCTTCCTACTCGCACAACAGTGGACACTCTGTCGTACAGCAGCAAAAAGTTTAGCAAATTTTGCTAGTTTTCTTTTGAGTCCAACACTCTTGAGATATAAAGTATTTTAAAGATTTTTCCCTTAGCATCATCACTAGAAAACTCATTTCCTTATGTTTTTTAGAAATATTCTTGATGCATACAAATGTGAAACATAAGCACCTTTGCTGCTGATATTTCCTAGCCTTTTTTACTCCTTGTGATCAGCAAAAAAGCAGTCAATATGGCAATTAGCCAAAGTACTACAGCTCTGGGAGATTAACACTGATTTGCCCCAAGAGGAAGCAATCTTGCAGTTCATTTTCTTTTGGATATAATTTTCCATCCATGTTCTTAATGGCACCATAGATATAAGTATTAAAGAATAAATTTACTTTAACTTTTTAGAGACTGGACATCGAAAATCCTTGCTATGCATTCTATCCCCCCCCAAACTAATTTTAAATCCAGCTCCAAGTTATATGACATATTATATTTACAAGGAAAATGCAAATGCTTATTATTATTTTTGTTGGCAGTCAAAGCTGTCTGTTTCCTAGGAGATGGAAGACAACTTCTAACTTCAATATTACTGTATATACTTATGTATAAGTCTAGAAATTTAGGTAAAAAAAATTGACCGAAAAAAAACCTGACTCGTCTTATCCATGGGTTAATGAAGGTACTGTACTTTAACTCTCATTTAAAAAGGAACCATCCCTTGCTGAAAGGCAAGAGTGTCAACTGCCCTGGAATCATTGAACCCCCTCTATTTGGCCATCCATCCAGCCTTTAGCATAAGCACAAATAGTTATGCCTGCTGGAATTTTGTAAGTTCTTTGGCATTGTGTTCCTTTGCTTCATCCTTTATATCCTTTGTTAGATGCCGCAAAGCCCACGACTTATCCATGGGTCATATCAAAATCCGTAATTTTGGTCCCAAAACCTGCTCTCGACTTATACATGAGGTCAACTTATGGTTGAGTATATACGGTAACTCACTTTCTTCCCAGAACAATAACTGAAGTCAATAAAGTAGTAGGACATCTGATCCTGTTTCAGGAATACATTGGCATATAAAATAAATAAATAAATAAATTTTTAAAAGAGCACAACTTGCACAGTGTGTCCTTGTTTATGCGGGGATCCGTTCCAGACCCCCTTGCGTAAAACAAAAAACGTGTATGCTCAAGCCCCATTACAAGTAATGGGGCTCGTGCTCGTGGTGGGGCACGCGTGCCATTGTTTCTTCCAGTGCATGGCGCTGAAAGAAGCAACACTGAAAGCAGCATATAATGCACTCATGTATGACACGGGCACACTGTATTCAAAATGCTGTCTGGAGTGTTTGATGTGCTGAGAATTCAGCCTTGGACTGGGTATTAATTATTTCTTTTTAAAGGGAGGAAATAATACTTATGGATGGTCAAGGCATCAACCTTAGCTTTTCTTTGTCTTAAGAACTTCCTAGCCTCAGGAGAAACGAAGAAAACAATATTTAGATAGCATGAACTTTGTCATACTATAGATTTTTCAAGGTAAACTATTCCCATGAACACAAAATTTTCAGAAAGATCAACTTCCTTGGGAAACACAGGGTACATTTTAACCTGCTGAGGAAAACAAAGTATGGGTAGATATATGGACATGTACTCTAGTTTTCCATTGTAAGGAGAGGGAGGAATTAAAGAAGGGAGTGAGAGATAAAGGCTCCTCTTTCTGCAGGTTGTTTAACAGGAGAAAGGGAGAGACTCTGCTCACATTTTTAAAAAAAACATATCCTAATTGTTTCTTGTATCGATGAACAAGAAGCAATTACCAGCAAAGAGTATGGCAGGTGGAGAGAACAAAAATTGTGCGGAAAATGTATGGAATATTATACTCTGGATTTTGCAAGCAAACCCTAACATTCTGACAATCTGAATGGCATCTCCATTGCACAATACCAAATCAGCAACAGCAAATTTACCAAGCATTTTATTTTAAAGAAATTGTACAATCCCAGTACTGATGCAGCTGAAATTACTGTTGGAAAAATAAAAGAAGTATTGCATCCATCTTCAGAAATAGCTGCTACATCATTATGACTTACCATAAACTTTCTCAAGCACTCCTATTTGAATTTAACACTTTTGCCACTATTTAATTACTTCATTCACACCATGACTTTTCTAAGTAACAAACACATCAACATGTTCTTGCTCCTGACACTTGTTGTGACAAAGTGAAAAACAGAAAAGCTTGAAATGTGACTAACACCAGTTCAATGACTTCCTTTAAATAAAGACAAAACAGGCTCTTGCAAATCCTCATTTAATTCAGAGGAATTCAAACTACTATAGAAAGCAGCTTCAGATATTTGGTGTGATACCAGATAGGTTGTTTGTTTGTTATCTCTTATCGTGGTCATGCAACTAACTCTGTTACTTGTAGAGGTATGGAAAACAACATGAAACTTAGCTATTTTCTGTAGAAGAAAATCTTTTCCTGTTTTTTTTAATGAGTCTGTACTAATGGAAGTCCATGAGTCAACAAAATAGATCAGTGTTTCATGGAACAACTCTTTTATTCCACTGAAAGTTGGAATAAATACAGAAAATATTTGATTTATTTGAATTCAGTCTATGCAAATGAAGTAAGGTCATCATCCCTCAACTTTTCAGTAATAGATGAACAATAGACAAACAGATGTGACTATAGGGTGATACCAAAAAAAAAAAAATTAAATTGGAAAAGTGATCCTAAAGCATGTGCATGAACTGCAAAATTCTTGAAAGGAAATTCTGTCAATCTGGGGTGAAGTGGTTGGAATGCAATGAAACAAATGGTAACCTAAATCAAGAATATGTGATATATGCACCTCCCAGCCTTGGTGAGCATAGCCAAGAGTAAGGAATGCTGAGTTTTGTATTTCTGAAACATCTTGAGGGGGTATCTGGAATATAAGAATGCAAAGGGAACTTCAACTTTGAGTCAAAGTTTATGAAAGAAGTTGTAGCATGATCTTCCACAGAGTCAGAGCCTGAGCAGACGAGGGGGGCATTTTGCTGCTTCTCCATGGCCTGGGAAACCGCCAGGTTGGGGCCTCTGAGCTACCGGTGAGGCTGCCCTGTCCCCAACCCGGAGCAGAAAGTGTCCTGTACCGCGCCTATATCACCTTCAGGCTGTATAGGGGGTATATTAAACATAAATAAATGTCATGTTCAGACATGGATCCCATCTCCAAGATACCTCATTATATTAATGTTATTAACTTCTTTTCTTGGTTTAATCTCCTTTTAGCATTTAATTATGTTTTTATGACTGGGCGGAGGGATGGGGATCTTGGAATTTTTAATGTATTCTATTTTAACTGTATTTTGCTTTACTGTTGTAATCCACTTGGATTCCTAGAGATTAAGCAGATTATTATTATTATTATTATTATTATTATTATCATCATTATGCATATTTAAATATTCCAAAATCCAAAAGACTCCAAAATCTAAAACGCTTCTGCTCCCAAGCATTTCAGATAAGGGAGACTCATCCTGTACTGCTAGAATAATAATAATACTGCTAGAATTTTACTAATTTAGATGTGGTACAGACCACCATTAAGCAGTGTACCGGCGCCAATTCTAGGGTTAGTGAGTGCACGGCAACCATCATGTGGATGGCACCGTCCAGGCAGGAGTTCCGAAACAGAGCTCCTTTTTGCTGCACATGTCATTCCCGCAGCAACCAAATGGCTGCGGGAACAATGCCAAGGCCCCTTTCTCCCATGGCTCTGGCTGTCTGCGTGTCCGGGGGCATGAAAACACAAGGACACCCTCTTTTGCCGCTTCTCCGTGGCCCAGAAAAACTCTAGATTGGGGGTGCAGGGCTTCTAGTGAGTCTGTCCTGGCTCCAATCCAGAGTGAAAAGGGGCAGGTCCAGGCCACCCCAAAGGGGCGGTCTGTACTGCACCTTAGAAATCTAGCACCATAAATACTGGAGCCCTTTCCTTTCCTTTGAGGAATTGATTTGTTGACTAAAATGCCACACCAAATAACATGGACGTTTTGCTTTAAATTATGAAACACCATGGCAGGTCAGAAGAAGACTTAAGGATGACCCAGGAACGTTATGAACAGCTGTGAACTCCTAGCTTGTCATAGTTCATAAAACCTGCTCCCCCCCCCCCCCACACACACTTTCCCAACACAACTCAACAAGCTGAGGCTTTGGGGTGGAAACTGCGCTAAGCTGCGTACCATATAATTTTAAATTTCTACACAGGAATCAGAATTTAAATGGACTAAATTTTGCAATTTCAAATATTAGTGAACTACAGCAACACTTTCAAAACCTTAGAAGTTAACCATTCTCCATTCCCCACTATATGTAGAGGTTGCAAGGGAAGGCAGACAAAATCTGTAAATTCTGAGAAGTGTGTTTCACCAAAGTCTTACGTTCATCGCAAACATTGCACATATAGCACTTTTTCTTCTGCTGTGACCACATATGTTGCTGCTGTTATACCACTGCAGTGCACCAACAGGATTCCAGCTTATGCATTATTATACAGGCTTATGTATACCAAGATGCAAAGTTTTACACATACAGTTAGACTAAATAAGTATATTTAACAAGAAGTCATTCTTTCCAATGCAATCCAAGACATGTCTATTGAGAAGTAGGTCCGACAAAATTCAAAGTCATTTATTTGTTCAAAGGTAGACAGAGGTTTGCAGCCTTATAAGATTTTATTCTCCTTTCACATCCCAAAAGAGTATTATGCATATATTCTAGAATGTGAGCTGTCACGTAATTTTGCATATTGTCATTTTGGCAGAACAAAGATTAACAGCTTTCTGTAAAAAGTTTGAAGAATGTGACCAAAAAGGATCAACTGACAGTTCAGCACTTGAGCTATACAGATATAAAAGATTATATATAAAGAAGGAAAGCATTTACATGGGAAGTTCATTGGACTATATAATGTTTTAATTTTATAAATCCCATAAAAGTCTCATGCTTCATAAGATACATTTAACATTCAAAAATCTTGAAGAGACTGTATCTTCCATCACCCTTTGGGAAGAACTCACAAATGAACACAGATACTTTCAGCTCCATTTCTGTAATCACCTCAGTGGTTAATTCTTTGCAGAAAAAAATGTCAAATTATATAGGCTGGGCTTTGTTTAGAAGTCAGCTCTTTCACTGTGCTCTTTCAAGTTCTAGAAACGTTGCAAGTACTAGTGAATTGTTTGCCATGCAAAGTATATTTTTATTCATCAGTTTTTTAAACAAAAAATTAATTCAGTCATTATTTAATCTTAAAGTCAGTTCAGACAGCAATGTGAGTGTAGCTTCTTAGATTGCAGCTTCTGGAGCCCTTGGAAGCTTAACAGAGGTTACTGAAACTTCAGCTCAGCAATAGTGAACAAGCTTCCCATTATTCAAAAAGACAGTCATGTTAGTCTGCACCAGTATGTAAAGAGATCTTGTAGCATCTTTAAACCCAAGTGAGATAAAGAAGTTCACAGTTCATAGCATAAATGTTTGTGGACTGAGGGGCTTGACAGACGGCCCGACAGGGGTGGCTCTGTGCCACCCCTGGAAGCACGGGGTTGGGGATGCAGCAAGCGGATGCCACATCCCCAACCCACTCAAAAAAGAAGTTGTGAAACACGGTTCCTATTCCTGCCACCACAGGGACGCCATAAGGGCCATGGCCCGGCCTTATGATGCACCTTGTGCACAATGCTGTGTAGGCGCATGAGTGATCTTATCATGGCATGCACCATCTGTAAGGCCGTGCACCAAGATGGCACCCGGGGATGTGGTAGGGTTGCTGAGCATCTAAACGCTCAGCCTTCGTGCAAGCCTAGCACAAAAGTGCCGGTCTGTACCACCCCATAGTGTACTTCATTGGATGAATCTGATAAAGCAGAACTGGGCCATAACTGCACAGGCCAAAAGGCCTGTTTTCTGCCATTCTGTTGGACACCACACCGCACAGTCCAAGTCTTGATCCTGGCACAAAGAATCCAGACAATTTCTGGCATATTCAGCACCATAACCAGGATATAAAATATAAATTTTATGGGAAGATTTGGAGCTCTATGTTCCTGCACATGGTGGCTGTTTGCACAGACAACCTGCTGAGCCACCCTACACATGCTCTGTTGTCACCAGTTGCTAGCTCTGCGGTTAGAACAAAACATCCAGTCATGTGATCATTGCTGAGTGCCTCATTCTGACCTCAGAAGCAAGCAATTCATCATGGCAGCGGAAGCACCAGACAGCTCAGTGGGATGTGCATGCAGACAGACACCCAAAGTGGGAAATGAGGGCCAGGGAATGGATGTAGGTCAGGGCACTTCTAGGACCAGGATACTTTAGAAAGTCTCCTGGCCAGTGCTGACAAGTCCCCTGTTTACAAAAACATATGCTACGAACTTCTGTCTCCCAGTTTAGTCTCAAAGGTGCAACAAAATTGATTTGTAAGCTTCCCATTAGTTGCCATCTGTTGTGGAATGTGTTAGATGCATTCTATGATACATTGTCAGCTGACACAAAGCAAGGATGATGCCGAAGAGGCCTAGATTGAGTATATAAACTGTTTGCTCTAGAACAGAAATGGGAAAATTTTGGATCCGGGTATTTCTTGGATTCTTGCTAATATCAGTTCCAGCCAGCATGACCAGTAATCGGTAATGATGGAGGTTGTACTCTTATGGTACAACTTAGCTTTCACTCCCTGAATGTTTGAGATCACCTCTAAAATAATACGCTACTTTTTTATTGAATGACTAAATAATTACTGGGCTGAATCAAGACTAAGAATCCAGAATGAACTTCTGCTGAACTAATGGAACTGTAATTCAGTCTGGAGCCTTAGGCCTAATTCAATAAATCTTATTGAATCTTTCAATAAATCTTAACTTTTCATAAAGCTTATTAGTAAACTAGTATGTATTTTACTCCAGAAGCATATTCCTCAGATATGAGTATTTATACTTATTCTTTAAGTGCAGGTTAAGATATTTCCTTCAGATATTCAAAGAGGACTCTACACATCTCCTTGAAATGCTTCTGTTCCACCTGCTCTGGCCACCTGCCTGACTCAGTACAATTCATATACAGGGGCTTTTAAAGATCCAGGAAGCTTGAGGATATTGACTAAATGATAAACTAAGAGCTGCAAGCCTCTTTAGGCTCAGCAAAGAGCTGCAAAGGCTGCTTCTTTGAAGTGAGAACAAGTGTTGTTCAAAAGACAGAAGAATGCCAAGTACTCAGAGCACAACACTCAATATCTACACAAAAGTAAGTCTCTCTGAGTTCAGTAGGGCTTACTCCTAGCTAAGAAGAAGGAAAAAAAAGTGTGAGGGGAAAAAAGCAAATCACTGCCTTATATGTCTTTCCTTTGATTAGAAAAAAAATGGCTTTCTAAAATGTTGCCTCCATGCTGTCCTAATTTAATATGATAGCTAACATCTACAACATTTGTAGTACTTCCACCCCCTTGTGCATTTCAAGTAATTAATTTGGAAACTCTGAGAAGCGTATAAGAATTAATAAGGAAAGAAGTACTGGTTAAATCTGTTTTAGAATCGCATCATTACAAGATTACCTCCAGCAAGGTCAATTTCATTGATGCACTTATCACTTATAGGCTTGATACTATAAATCAAAGTTCTAGGAAATAGATGGCTGAAAAAGCAGATCCATTACAATCCTTGTACTGCTAGAATACCAACTCTCTAAATGCTTATGTAATATCGTTATCAACAGGATGCTGTTGTCAAGGAGAAAACCACCTCAATCTTGACTGTCTTCCGTTCAACTCAATTCAAATATAAGGTACATTTTTCCAGAGGGGTGTGTGTATCTAAATTTCCTGTTAAATATGTATTTTAAAAATATGAGAGGAAATTCACAAAAATACATTATGTAAATTCTATATAAAGTTGTAATGCGACAAATTTAAAGACATGATGGTAAGAAAATAATGTTTAAATGTCTTGTAAAAGTCATGGCATAATAGAGCTAAAGCATGGCAGAAAATGTATCGGTAGCAATAGCTAAGGTGTAAGAAAACAAACAAACAAACAACAAACAAGCTTCATTTATATACCGCTTCATACCACCTAAGGCAGTGTCTAAGCCATGCATTCCCAGATAGACCTGAAGACACACACATTTGCTCCTTTCTAAACTCACTTTTTCCCCTTAAAATAGCCCTGGGTGGGTTCTACTGCATGGGAGACAGGAATCCCTGTGTAGACAACTTTTCCTATGTATCACAATATTTGGGAAATACCAAAGACAAAGCATTTTTCCTAAGTAGTCACGAACTATCTTGGAAAAGGCAAATAACCAATTTCTTACTCATTCACACACAAAAAAGTGTGTCATACATATTGCACTGCAAATATTTACCAATCTACAAATATTTAATCATGTTAAAAGCCACTGTAATTTGGCTCTGATTCATTTATCAATAGAAATATCACACTAGGGGACAGAAATCTAAATTGAGCTTTGTAGTATAAACTATGATGAATGTTAAGCAATCTTCCCCCAGCATTAGACTGATTGTAGCAATATTTTTCTGTATGGTGTAAACTTCTCTATTACTAGTAAAACGGATTAACAGATTTAAGTGGTACATATACCACCACCTCTGCAGAAGACATACAGTAAGCAACAAAACAAAACCTACCTAGATTAAGACAGGTGTGCTTCCTGTGGATATTTACAGTATATTATTGTAAAATATAATGTCAGCACTAAAATGTATCTATCGGTGTAATGCCCTATACAGTTTGTGCATAGGGACATTATCACAGGACTCCTGTCTTGTGATGGTGTTAGTAAAAGTAAATGGATATATACTGGTTTGGGAGCCCTCAATATATTTCATGTCCCTTCAATAGCATGACTGGGACTGTTTCAGCCATCTACAGTCTCTCAGCGCTCCCCTTTAACCTCACCTCCCTGTCTGCCCTATTGCCTAACCCATCATGCCTTTCTTAAAAATTATTATTATTAGTTGTTGTTGTTGTAATGTAATTTAGCAATTATGACAATGTGATTTAGTGGGAAAAAGAAAACAGAAAAGGAAAGGAAGCTGAGAAAAAAAAGAAAACCAGCCTGTTTGAGAATAGTGAGGGGCAAGGGGGGACATAACAGTTCAGGTCTGCAGCTGGAAAATTTATCGCATCAGAAGACTAATGCCACATCAGTACAACTGGTAGTTTATTGACATGTGTTCCCCATCAGTGGCAAGGGACACCCTAAACACGCTTTGGAGGCACAGCAGCAATGGTTTGGAGACAACGTCATGTGATAAGTATCGCCAAAGGTGCAATTATCCAGCTTTAATTCTGATTCAAAAGGATCATGTGATAAAGAGAGTGCTAGAAAGTCTCAACTCAGAAAGTGTAACAAACAAACAAACAAAACCCCTAAATTGTTAATGGATCTATTCAGTTATATACAATACTTGAAAAGAGAGTGGATAGCTTTGAGTCAAGAAGCATCAAAACTTTGGAACAAAGAATTAGCTATCTCACCACCAGGACTGAAGTAATATTCAAGTGGTAATCTCATTGGCTTCTGAATGTGGAACATGGGTGTATTTTCCTTCAGGTAGTTAAATCTATTGGCCTGCCCTACATATCACATAAAGTGTCCATGGCTTTTGTGAGAGGATCCTCAAATTATAAGGTAACAATAACAACAAAAATTGTCAGGGGCTTCAAAGAATCATAAACCATAGAGTTGGAAGAGACCACAAGGGTCATCCAGGCCAACCCCCTGCCATGCAGGAATGCACAATCAAAGCACCCTCAATAGCTTGCCATCTAGCCTCAGTTTAAAAACCTCCAAAGAAGGAGACTCTGCCACTCTCCGAGGCAGCATGTTTACATACATACAAAATCAGTGCATATCCTCTGTATGTGTGTACATCTGTAAGAATCAGAACAACTGCTATGTGTTTATTGATTTAATGTGTCAGGGAATGTTTTAAAACAATGGCATAAATCCAATTGTTAGTCACAATTAGATTAAATCCACCAAATACTCAATTGTTAAATCAACACTTATGTAAACCTGAATGGTAAATCAATACTTGCAAATGAGTGGATCTATTACAATTAGAACTTGCAAGTGGATTTTCGGATTATTGTTGGTGTGTGTTAACGTTCTTTATTATTTTCTAATTTTTAATTACAGGTTTAGGATTTTTAAAAATGATTGTGATAATGACAACATTTTGAAACTTCCCTTCTTCCTTCCTGATGCCAAGGCAGTGTACAAACATGATTAAATTAAAACACGTTGCAATAAACACTAATTCTCCATTAACATAAGAACAGACAGGTGGGACATCAAGGGCAGCAAATACAACAGAACAGACAAAAATCAATCAGTTCGAACTGCCAGTTAAACAAATAAGACATTAGCACAAAAACTGCTATATTGGCATTACCCTGGCTATTACACAGTGGGAACACCATGATCAAAAACACACTCTCTCCCTTTTTGCCACACTATGTACCTAAGAGTTTCTCTTAATACAAACCATGTGCAGGCAGGTATAGACAGAACTATACATGTGGATATTGGGACATCTCAGGCCTTTAAAACTAAAACCTAGAACCTTGAATTGGGGTCAGAAGGCCAAATACAGAGCCAGTATGGTTCTTTCACATTCTATATAATTTAATAATAATAATTAATAATAATTTATTTTATTTATATACCGCTATTCCAGAGATCATAGCGGTGAACAGCAAGTAAGCTAATTAGCCCCAACAGTCTGGGTACTCATTTTAGCGACCTCGGAAGGATGCAAGCCTGAGTCGAGCTTGGGCCCTTTTGCTGGTCTTGAACTCGCAACCTTGTGGTCTTGAGTGAATGGCTGCAGTACAGGCATTTAACCACTGCACCACCAGGGCTCCAAGCTAATTTTGGTCACTACATTCTGCTTCTAAGTTGTCTTTAAGGACAGCTGTAATCTAATTGGGTGGTATCTGAACTGTGGATCACTGTGCCAAGACAACTCTCAGCAAAGAATGCTTGGAACTGCTGAACAAAGCAATGCTGGAAGAAACCACTCCTACCCACCAAGGCCCATCAAGCCTCAAGTGACAAAAGTGGATCATGAAATACCCCCCAAGGTACACAGATCCCCTTTCAGGGGTAATGCAACCCTCCATAGAACAACCTGCACAGTCAGTTTCTGGAACCACTTAAGCACAAGGTAAGTTGAAACTGGAGAGCTTTCACCTTGTGTTCTACTCTTTGAGAAAGGTGGAATATAAATTAAATATAATAAATAACTTTTTAAAATGCATTTGTTCATTATCTGTTTTAAGGCAATTCAGGAAACGCTTGACTGGGGATGAATTAAAACTGTAACATTAAATATGTTGTACCCTGAATTTCTCGGTTAAATGATTTGGCGATTGATTCTGAAAAGTCTTCCAGTCTGTCACAAAAAATTAATGAAGGCCCTTTTGCCAGCATAAAACTACAGTCTTTTTTTGTTGTGGAAAGAAAAGAAAATGAGAATAAGATGGCTGTGTGAATAAAGCAATATTTGGATCTGCAAAATCCTTGACCAGATCCCAAAAAACACTACCACAAAGAAGAAAAAAGACAGCTTACAAGGTGAGAGAATGCAAATAGGAAACTTGAGCATGATGGCTTGAGAAGACAAAATGTTCTGAACAATTATGTAGAGGACTTCATCCAACAGTGTATTGGCAGAGACTGTTCCTTTTAATCATGATGACAAATGTTTTGCTTTATTTGGTCAACCACCACCAAACAATCAGTTCTTGGGCATACTGGTCGCAATCAGCCAGTGACAAAAATCTAGTGGAAATCAATTACATCCTGTAATGTAGATCTTTGATTAATAAATTGTTTAAGGCACATAATATTAATTAGATTTTGCAGGCAGCGTGTACACACAGGCCATACACAGAAAAAGTAGTGTCTAACTGATATGCTCCCCCCCCCCCCACTTTGGATAAAGTAGATCTAGGGTGCATCTACACTGTATAAACAATACAGTTTGACCCCACTTTAACTGCCATAGCTCCATCCTACAACATCCTGGGATCTGTAGTTTTGTGCAGCACCAGCATTATTTGACAGAGAAGGCTAAATACCTTGCAGTAGTACAAATCCTGGGATTTCATAGGCTGGAGCTACAGTACTTAAAGTGGTGTCAAACTGCATTATTTCTAGTGCTGAAGCACCCTTACATGGCTACATCTCCAGCTTTTTGATCCTTAAGGTAATACCAAGCTATCCTTGGTCCATGCTAATAATGCAAATAGTAAAGGAGTATGTCAAGTTGTACCATTAGTAAGCAGTAGGGACAAAATATAAAAGGTACAATGGAATATTCTACAAAATAGAATATAAATAAAACGAGGTAGAATATAAAGAATTTGATGAAACAACCAATATTGAACCCATAGGACTTATATCCTAATCTTTATTAGTAATTTAAGGACTATACAGACCACCCCAAAGGGGCGGTCTGCAGCCACCCCTTTACTGGCCGGACTGGGGCCATGGCAACCTCACACTGCAGCCCCGATATGGCCTCTGGAGAGTGCAAAAAGGAGCCACAAAAAACTGCTCTTTTTGCGCCCTCCAAGGGGCACCATAGTCATGGTGGCATGGCTTTATGACTCCCCTTTGGTGCTGCATCATGTGGATGCAACAACAGAGGGTCATAATGATGCCGTATGCCGTGGACCAGCATGCGCCAAAATGGCACCCTGGCGGTGGGGTTAGGTGAGACTTATTTGTGTGAAGGCACAAAGCCCATGACAAAGAACTGACAACAACTCCTGTTCGGCCCCAGCCTCAGAGCTGCTTCTCATTATACAGTACCTAAAATATACAGATGCCCTCTTGGCAGACACACTCTTGTCTAAGAATCCATGAAAACAATCTCTGTATGGAAACTGTAATAGACGTATCCATGCCATGTAAAGACCTTATCCAGACTTCTACTCTATCTGTATCTTCTGCCTTAAAATACAAGAAAATACAAGTCATACAAGAAGAATGTGGCAAATTACTTAGTGTCAACACAGAGAAAAAATAATGGGTGGGAGAGATGCTGAGGCCTTCATAACCAGTTCTAGGAGGACAAACGAGAATACCTGAAGAGCTTTCGTCATCATTTGCATTTAAACGGCATAAAACAACCAGAGCATGAAAGTTTAGAAGCAACATTCACATTAAATTCCAAATAGTATAATCTCCATACATTCATATGTGCATATAGCACTTCAAAGATTTTAGGAGAACCTGTTAGCCACATCACATTGAGATGCACTATCATGTATAAGAAAAGGCTACTTTGAGACGCACTACCATGCACAAGTTCAAAATCAAGTATCTATTTATCCATTATATGAACTAATTTTTGAAACCATTTAAAAATTGTATGACTGTCAATAATAACTGAACACCCAATTCAAAGATGTCTGCCTTCATTTTAATTAAATTCTATGGCCACAATAAAATTAATTTGGGAGAAGCTTTTCCGTCTCTTTTGCCAAGACAGAATAGTTCAAATATTTTGGCACAGGTGCAACTGAAATCTACGAGAGAAATAAAAACACATAAGTCACTGCAATTTAAAACTGAATTTTACTGAGGCTTCTGTGCTGCAGAAGTGATTTGAGGTCACAGTCCTAAGAACATAATAAAAAATGAAAGTTCCTTACACCTACATGTAATGAGTACTTCAAGGAAGGTCATTCTATATTCACACACTCAGGACAGCATGACACATTTCTTATTCTCCAGAATAGTTAAGAACATGAAGGACTAGAATCTGAAGGGTACTTCAGGTACAAACATCTTATATCTGGGAAACACTTCAAAGCAAACATTGATAAAAGTAAGGACTGAGTGTTGGGAATCACCATGGATGCAGACCAGTTAGAAAATCTGTAAAATATGTGAAAATGAGAGAAGCAGAAGGAAAACGAGAGGAATCATCTTTCAACAAAATGTTTATATTTGAGTTCATAGAGCTAAAGAAAGAATTGTATGTAAAAGATATTTGGCGTATACAACAATAAATATTTTAGTAACTTGATAGAATCTAATTAAATCAAGCAGTGGACCAACCAAAGAAGATGATAAGATGTGATAATTCTTGAATTATGAAAGAGTACTAAATTCAATGTCCATGTCCTTTCACTTAATATACTACAAGATATACAGTTTACATAATTATAAACAAAATCTGTTGGGAGAGTTGCAACCATACTGACATTCATGTAAGCTGCAGTCGTCCCATGAGAGATGAGATGATGCTATTTAGTTAGTGGTTAGTCTGCACTGTGTGGCATGACTGGATGAATGCATGCCCAGTGAATGGAAAACAAGATTCTGAAATAAGTGATAGTGAGGAGTAATAAATGACACAATGAGAAGTGCTTTTATCACTCTACCCAGTCCACATAGCTGAACCACCATCACCAATTACAACATGGTCTCTCCTATTTTAGTTTCTCTGTTTTTCAGTTCCAACTCAAAAGGACGCATTGTGTTTATCAGACCAGCGTTTAATCTCTGAGATGGCTTATGGTCTTTATCCCACAGAGGCAAGTGCCTGTTCCCACTTCAACCACAGCTGCCATTGCTTAATTACTAAGATCTTGTAGAGTGTCCTAGTTGCTCTCATTGATCATAAAATAAAACATAAGGGGAGGCATAGGAGAGAGTCAGAGCCTCAATTTTAGTTTATACTTTCAAAAGTTGGCCCTACCCCAACCACTACACGTGCACACACACCAAAAGTTATTCAGCTACAGAAGAGAAAAGGGAGGAGGACTATGCCATAGCTAGGCCATCCACTGTCAGAACCCTGTACTGTAGTTCTTCTTAGCTTCATGATGAGTATACTCCAAGCACGCAAGAGCACTTGTAGACATGCTCAAAGAGCAATGAAACCAACCAACACAACCTGAAATGAAACAATAAGTAGAATGCAGAGCCAGTGCCTCCTTTATTGATTATGGTTTATACATCGTGAGGCACAGGAGGATCAAGGGAAGGAAGGAGGACTTGAGGAAAATGAGGTAGAGCTATATAGAGTGGCACCATTGTGAACATAATGACTGATACCACTATGCATATCAAAACAGAAGTCTGGAGAGATTATCACATGGGGGACGGGGCGTCATTGTCCCATCCCTGTCCTGTCCTTCCCACGCGATCATGGGAAGGACTTTCAGACAACGTTGCACTTATCCAGACTTTATCCCGTCTGGAAAGCACAAGTGACAGCGATCACATGAAAGACTTTCATATGATGTCACACTGATCCTGTCATTGTCCCATCATTAAAGTGGCATTGCCCAGCATTTTGCATTAACGGGAGTTCATGTTAATGCAATGCCGCTTCAATGATAGGATAATGACAGGATCAGCGCTACATTATGAAAGGCTTTCGCATGATTGTTATCATGGGTGCTTTCTGCACCGCCATTTGGGACGTCCGGAGGATGTCCCATTTTAAAAAAGGGGTGTCTCTTTTAGACGCCCCATGGCCTAGTACGGACTCCGTCCGTACAAGATGGCGCTGGCCCTTCTACATGGCCGGCGCCATCTTTGCGTATCGGACGCTTAGCGTCCGTACGCGTCGCGCCGCTGCTGACGTAGCGAGCGCGCCCCTGGCGCCTCGCTACGTCGCAAACGCGACGAAAAAAGAAGCTCCATTTTGGAGCTTCTTTTTTCGGTCCGCGCGGGAGTCGGGCCGTCTGAAGGCTCCGGCTCCCCCGTGGACCTACTGGCGGCGGCAGCAGACCGCCGCAAAGCGGCGGTCTGTACCCCGCCATGGACAGGATAAGTACAGGGGAGTGATTATGTCCCTATCCTATCTGCATATGATAATCTCCTCAGTCTCCCCCAGTTCTTGAACTGCCACCATTCTGCTATTTTTTCATGGAGTATTTTATACCTCAGACTCAAGAGATTTTCAACACCAGATTCAATCACAATGGGATAAATTATAACCCTTTTATAAGAAATGGAGGATTTGTGATTGAAAGAGTGTAAAACACCTATATTATACAGCTGCCACTACAGTTATATGACATATTTTTCTTCCTCCAAGTGAAAACCAGTTGTTTGGAAGCTTAAAAAATATTCCTTTGACTTGTGATACTCCAGAAGATCAATGTTATATTGGAAATATATTTAATAAAATGAGATATCAGGAGAGTTACTTTTTCTTATGAAAACACATTTGCATCAAGGGAGAGATTTAAGATTCTCAGCATATGTATTCAGGCATGCACACAGCCATCCAAACATACACACAAACGTACATATGAGTAACAGAATCTTTCAAGCAAGGTTCAGTGTTTCCTCTGTACTTACTTATTCTGCATCATATTCATTATAACCCAGTCAGAGGGATAGACATTCTTCCCAATGAGATTCTTGAACATGATAAATGTCTCCATCAGAAAGTCCTTAAACAAAAAAGAGAAGAGAAAGATCACTATTTTAGATTTAAAAATGGCCAGATTACATTAATGGCCAGATTAAAAGACACATCTAACTGGACAACTAAGGCAAGATGAACCAGCTTTGTCTCAATAACTATGCAGCAAATTATATCTTAGAGACCGAGTATGCCCAACAATACCATATTGTAATTCACAAATTACATATTGTTAATGTCAATAACAAAAACAAAAGCAAATGTATAGCAAAATAAATAAGAGCAGAATAAAAAGAGATAAAAACAGAAAATAGTTCCAGTGGAAATGTGGATGCATAACAAATGTATCAGACAGACATTACTGTATTCATATATAATATTTCCAAGAGATCGTTGGATAATATGAGATTGGTGGATAGTATGAGAGCTGAACATTGAAAATGTTTTGTTACACTCAGGGGGGTAGTGGTGGAGAAGAAACAAAATGAGAACATATTTTCACCCCACATTGCTTTCTGAACCTATGGGAATTTGTCATACATGTAACTGTCTTAAAACCTGTTCTGTTTGCATTCTCTTGGTAATTTTGCCTGCCCCTTCTTTTTGGCTGCCTAAGGTTTATTTCTAAATGGTGAGCTACAGTTTTAAATTATTGCAGTGGCAGAAATTGGGGAGTGACCAAAAATATTTGTGGGGAGGGGGCAGAATTCTTATTTGAAGAGGCAATGTCCTTATTTTGTTCCCTGTTTGTAACTACACATCTTGTTACACTGTAATTTATCTGCTTTAATTTGGAAAAGCATTTAATGTTATGATGCAAAATATTACTTACTGAACTTACAGTATTTTGTTCTGCATGTAACAGGCTGAACAACTAACTAAAAACTTCAGCATTCACAAAAAGAAAAGACAAAAGAAAAGAAACACACACATTGATTTTCAGTCAAATCACTAAATTTAAATAGTGGCAACTATGCAGTCTCCACTGGAATGACTCCGCCTCAGACATCAGCAAGAAAACGTATTTTTATACAAGTAGAATGACCTTGCAGAGAATCTGTAAGTGACAGTGGTTAATGTGCATTGTGCACATTACATAAGAGATTTTAAATTCTGGGCACATACTCAACAAGCCCAGTAAATGTATACTTAAAGTGAGCAAACTGCATACTTTAGTACTATCCCCCCCCCTCCCAATCTCCTGGTAAGGTTGAACAATTTCTTCCCCCTGATCAACCTTAATGTTTTTCTGATATATCATAAAGCTTTTCTTTCATTTAGATGTCTGTTTTCTTCTTGTATAAAATGTTTGGTTTCCTTGCTACTTTGCTTCATAACTGAGACTTCAGTAGGATTTATGCTGATGTAACTGGAGGCAGAATGAGCTGTGTAGAGTTAACTCAGAATATTTTATGATTTCAGGTGCACATTACCTTAAAGAAGATCCCATTTCATACTTTATTAGTTGTTTTACATGCTTCAACTACTGGGTTTTCACATCCCCCCACCCAAAAAAATCTAGCAAATGAATAGCCATCGTTTTACAGACTGACTTGTATACTTTACTAATCACGAACACGGAGAAACAGATTATTTGCTGATGCAGCTCCGCATGTTTCATCTGTTTACATTCACACTTTAGTCTCATCTTATAATCAGAAGAAAAAATGAGCTCATTCATTGGGCTGTAGGCTGTAGCAGAGGAAGAGACCAGAAACAGAGTTATTCCAACCACTCTGCTGAGAAAACATGTACTGGCCTCCTCCTTTAAATGTCAATATAGCAGCTGCTATCCCATTATATTGAAACCTTCTCATGTCCCTGTCGTTGGGTACAAAAGGGAGAGATTCCTTGGCGATAGTCTCACATCTGGGAAACACCTAGGGTTTGTCAAGTCCTATATTACAGACATTCATACTTGCCTTAAAGGCATAATAGGATTTTACTGGGCTGCTGTTGGTTTTAGCAGTACCCATTGTTTTTTAGTGTCTGGACCTTGTATTTTTAATGTTGTTGCTATTACTGCTTAATGTTTTAAGATTATCATTATGTGAGTTTTACTTTGGATGCAGCCTAAAAAGTTTTTTTCTGGAAAGCAGCTTGCAATTTTTTAAAATATATTATTACATACAATGCATAATATACATAAAAATACATCACTGCAGCAGCACATAAAACAAAAATTTAAAGGTGTCCACTACAGTTCCCCAACCAGACAAGGTAACTGCTAGCTACTCTTGAAGATCCAAGATGACCTATCAATATTCCAGTGCATACTGATTTACACCAGAAGCCTTTCTGCAGTTTTGGAAGGTAATTACTAAAATAATCTTCCCCAAAGAGTATTACTGTTAACATCAGTTTCTTGCCCACTCCTATACAAGATTTTGCTTTCCCCTGGGTAGCTTTCCTCCCACATATTTCTTTGAGAAGGATATTAGAAAAACATCCTCAGACAACTAGCCCTCCCTCCAAATAGTAACTATCCTGTAAACAGGTACAACTAGCAGCAGTAGTTGTAATTGTACTGTTTCCTTTCTACTCAAAAGAAGGGAAATACGAGACTGAGCAAAACTTAACAGCTGATGGTGGTGGATCAACAGATTCCAGCAGAATAGCTGATCCACTCTTCCAACTGCAACCCTCCTCTCCAGTTGCATCCCCAAAACTTTTACCAGAAGGCCAAGAAACTGATGGAACCCGCTGTCAGTGCAGAAGACTGCAGAGGAGGAAAAGGAAGAGAAAGTTCTGTTGCACTGGTTCTAACCATCAACACAGTGTTCGGTCTTGGTCTGTGTATTTATTTTATTTAACAGATCTTTAAACCAACTTTCAGGATAAATTAACCTCTCAGGGCTATTTACAGTAGTCAACAGTAAGCATCACACACACAAAATGGCCTTAAAATATTAAAACAGCAGCAACACAAAAATCAGATAAAACTATCATATAAAAAAGCAGCAGCAAATCAGTGGATTAATATAGGGGCAGCCTAAAAGCTGAAAAGGAGCAGGCAAACACATGTCTCTGAGAAGGGTATTACAAAACTATGGGACCAGGAGAGAAAATGAACTGTCCATGGTACTCTCCAAGCTAACAGCTTTTGCAGAGGAGTCCAAGAACAGGACTGAGATTTCACTGGTAAGGCTTGGGAGGCACATATTAAGGCAGACAGTCTCATCAAGTCTTTAAAGCTTAATACTGGAACCTTAAATCAGGCTCGGAAATGAGCAGGCTGCTAGTGTAACTGGCACAGAATAGGTGCAATGTGATCAGAATGCTGAACTCAGCTTTTCTCAGACTGGAGCCTTTGAAGTAAGGGCAGCCCCCCCACCCCCCAGTACAAAAATGCAACCTCAGTGTCACCTGCCTGGATAGAATATGGCAATAATCCAATCTGGATATAACCAAGATATGCCATTGACTAAAAATCTCTATAAAGGCCATAGCTGCTGAACCAGCTGAATCAGGAAAAAAAAGCACTCCTGGCTGCAATACATCCCAAGGAATTGAGTAGGTACCCACTTCCTTTACTGAAGACTGCAAACAATTCACATATGCAGAAGTGAACATGTTTATACATCCATACTCTAAAACATTCATTCCCAGTCATTAAAAAAAAAATTGTCTAATCTTACTGAGAAAACTAAACAGGTCCCTCTCTCGTGGGGGGGGGGTGATATCTGAAGTTGCTTCCTTTACTGGTGTATGGTATAAGATTAATTCTGGCTTTGTCAAAAACAAGTTAAAGATGTTTTTTCCACTTTCAACTCTTATTGGTCATCCTTTTCATTGCTTGCTATTAATGGTCTTGAAAAGTGGTTGGTGGTAAGGCAAGGCATGAGTGTTTTAATTAATAATTTAATTAATTTTCATTTTGTGGACAGACTATTTTCATTGTTATCTTGAAAGATTAACAGAAGGCATCCAACATATTTTCATTTCTTATACCCTGGGGGAGATGAAGAAAAGTATGCCATAAATTAATATTTCAAACCTCATAACTTCCATTTGGGATGTGGCTGGACCCAGCAAGATTTCCCAGATTTTGTGGGGGCATATAGATAAATATTTACCCCTTTCCTCCACAGGCTAGGTTTGAGGAGCTTCTATCATGAAATTAAGAGTGCTATTCAATAAATTGTGCATTAGGGTATGTGGCTACAAAATAATATTAAAAGGATTTTCAGTGAAATTGAAAAATAATTCCAAACCCCTGTATTTAAAATTGCTAAACAATAATAACAAAGAAATCACTACAAAAATAACAGATAATCACATTTTATCAAAGGAGGGAGAAAGAAATCATTACTACTAAAAGGAGATAACTGTGTGATTATGTCAAGAACTTGTGCATTTATTTCTCTCTAGCTATACACTGGACCCTTCCTATTGGCAGGCCAGTAATCCAATGCTTTGATTGCCCATGGATCACCATGGCCTGTATTATTCAATGACAGCACATGTGTGTGGATGAGCTGATGCATAAACGTGCATGCCACCGCCACTAAATAATAGGTGGTGCGATCACTAGCATCTTTTTTGCCATCCTCAGGGGTGTGTGGATCTGAATGCCTGCATATGGGAACTGTACAGTTCAAAGAAATGGATTCAAAAGAGCAATTGAATCACACCTCCAAAAAACTGAGAAATCTTCTTTCTATTCTTCCCCTGTACAATTTAGCTCAAGATTCAACTTTTTAAAATGCTATTCCATGGAACCCAACTCCCCTAGGTAAAAGAAGCTGTAATCTAACACAGTTGATCAGACTTCAGGTCATCTGCTAATTAATGGATCTCAGCCAACAAGTTTGGTTGTTACTTTGCAGCATGCATTTGCCATATGGCAATGATAGTTCTAGGTCATTAGAGAGGTATCTACTTAGCTATAAATTCCCATCTATTATGCTCTAATTAAGTTGCACTATACACTTTGAAAGAAAGATTAGAAAGAACCTTGAGGAGTTTGATTCTTTATGGCTGTTAATAATCAAACATATCTTTAAACCTAATATATTGCTTAAAATGGCAGATATAGATATACAATTATAATTAACTGAGCACAGTAAATGGTTTGGAAAATCTGGTATATACAGTAGTTGAGAAACAACAAGACATAATAATGTAGATGGCAGAATGTTAGAGGAAGCCCCAAGCAAATACCTTGAATATAACTAACCAAACCATAAGTTGGTTTAGGTTTTAGGATTCAGATATAAAATCTTATTGCCCTAGACTCTAATATCCCAAGCCCTGTTTTCAAATTTTGAGTTTCCTGCTTCATCATTTAATGTAAAGACAATGAAATATTTTTTGCTTCTCACTCTGAAGGTAAAGAAAAATGCTGCATTGATTTTTATGTCAGATCATGTGGCTCCCATAATAATACTTTTCAGCCTGATAACTTTATTTTATCATGAAGGCATTTTTAAATAGAAATGCAGCAACAAGGTTTTAAAAAAGTGTTTCAGTTTCAACTTACAACAACATCAGATCTCATTTTTCCAAAAGTCTTGATTAAATGAGCATAATGGTAGTCCTCCATTTGTCTCAAAATAGCAGTCATGCTTGCAACAAAATTTCCCTGTGAAAAAAACACACACAAAATAATGGTTTCATTAATAAACTCATAGTGCAATACAGAGTTATACTGCAACTATTTGTTCTAGACATTTCAACAAAATGTTCAAAAACCAGAATGCTTTAAAACAAACACATTATTAGAAGACCAAATGTATTATCATTATGGTTATTCTTAGTAGTAGTACTAAATAATACCTTGAATGTTTTCCTTCTCTTCAAAACTGCACCCCACTAGAGCCAGCATGGTGTAGTGGTTTCAGTGTTAGACTTTGACTCCAGAGATCAGGGTTCGAATCCTAGCTATGCTATATAAACCTATTGGGTAACCTTGGGCAAATCATACCCTTTTGGGCTCAGAGGATGTCAGTGATAACCCTCCTCTGAAGAATTGTGCCAAGAAAACTCCATGATAGGTTTGGTTTCCTTTAGGGTCACCACAAGTTGGAAATAATTTGAAGAAACACAACAAATATAGTTTATGAGCCAGCATAGTATAGTGGTTTGAGTGTTGGACTATGGCTCTGGAGACCAGGATGTGAATCCCTATTTGACCATAGAAACCCACTGAGTGCCCCTGGACAGGCCACACTCTCTCCACCTCAGAGGAAGGTAAACGCAAACCCACGCTGAACAAATCTTGCCAAAAAACCTGTGAAAGCCCTTAGGATCAGTATGTCAGAAATGACTTGAAGGCACACAACGACACTATCATTTACAACAAGTCTGTGTCTTTTTAAAAATTGAAGTAATCAAATTTTAATTGTGGAGTCTGGTCTTCCCCGTAAAGAAAAAAATTGTATTGGTTGGATGAACCTATAGAACAGTATTTGATTCTCTCTCTCTCTCTCTCTCTCTCTCTCTCTCTGTGTGTGTGTGTGTGTGTGGGTGTGTAGGAAATGACTGTAATGTGAAACTTCAAACCTTGCACAAGTGACTTGTGTATACACCCTGTCCATAGGATGCTTAAATTTTTATTTTATCTGATCAAGTATATCCCAACCATGGTACATAGCATACAAAGTAGCATTAACAATAGTCCCAAACCTCACTAAACATATTGGAAATTTACTAAAACAAAAAGGTATGCCACTTATCTGACGTCAGGTAAGTGTGATGAAACTATTCTTACAATAAGAAACAGCCTCAGTTTCCTTTCTCAGACTTGTTTACACTCATGTTTGCAGAATTTATGTTTATAAATACACAGTTAACATCTTACACAACAATGATATGTTGATCCATGTGAAATTCAAGAGCACTAGTTTATTCTTATATGCATTGTCGCACTGCTATATAACAACAACAACAACAACAACAACAATAGGATTTATTTATATGCTGCCCAATCACTGGGAATCAGGGCGGCTTACAACAGAGGGAATAATAGACTGTTCCCTGCCCTCAGGCTTACAATCTAAAAAGACACGACACAAAAGGAGAAGGGAATGGTGAAGGGGGGGGGATCAGGTCCAGCATTCTTCTCTCCCTCTGAGGCCTGGACCAAGGCAGATGGACTGGAGGGAGGGCTCTTTTTCTTAATCAAGGCCGGGCCCGATAGCGTTGGGCCTGTCCTTTCACTCCTTCCCAGGCCAGAAGATGACAGTTGGAAGGAGGGAGGGGAGGGCTCTTCCTCTTCAGGCACGATGCCATCGGGCCTGTCCTTTCACTCCCTCTAAGGCCAGAAGATGACAGTTGGACGGAGGGAGGGGAGGGCTCTTCCTCTTCAGGCCCGATGGCATTGAGCCTGTCCTCTCTCTCCTTCCCAGGCCAGAAGATGACAGTTGGAAGGAGGGAGGGGAGGGCTCTTCCTCTTCAGGCACGATGCCATCGGGCCTGTCCTTTCACTCCCTCTAAGGCCAGAAGATGACAGTTGGAAGGAGGGAGGGGAGGGCTCTTCCTCTTCAGGCACGATGCCATCGGGCCTGTCCTTTCACTCCCTCTAAGGCCAGAAGATGACAGTTGGACGGAGGGAGGGGAGGGCTCTTCCTCTTCAGGCCCGATGGCATTGAGCCTGTCCTCTCACTCCTTCCCAGGCCAGAAGATGACAGTTGGAAGGAGGGAGGGGAGGGCTCTTCCTCTTCAGGCCCGATGCCATCGGGCCTGTCCTTTCACTCCCTCTAAGGCCAGAAGATGACAGTTGGAAGGAGGGAGGGGAGGGCTCTTCCTCTTCAGGCCCGATGCCATCGGGCCTGTCCTTTCACTCCCTCTAAGGCCAGAAGATGACAGTTGGAAGGAGGGAGGGGAGGG
>NC_056524.1:189922385-189937337 GCF_019175285.1 Sceloporus undulatus
TTTATATTATATAAAATATATTATATATCATTATAGCTATCATGATGTGGGGGATATATTTAAAACAAACAAACACACAAAACTGCTATGCCAGATATTCTAAGACATGGTATGGTTATTTCTTCTGTCTGATCAATGAATTTAAAAAATCATATACCACTGTGGCATGTTTTGAAACCCTGTACTCTTTTTTGGCCTTTGAATGTTTTCACTCTTTTCCCTAACATAATATAAGTATAGTTCTGTTTTTCAAAACCACAGCCTCAGTGACTAACATATTTCGATGTATTTCTGTTTCTGGTTAATAGCTTTGATGATATGCATACGCTAGCCCAATTCTGTTTGTTTAGCAATTTAAATTATGATGAAGAAGGACAACAACCAAGAGATTAATATGGGGCTTCAGGGAAAAGATTATGCTTACTTTATATATCAATGGAAGCTTAGACAGTATGGATTTAAACATGAGTTCTCAAGATGTATCAATACCAAAGAAAGATGCTTAAATGGACTTATCTCCCATGTACATTTCTGACTTCTTTCCTCTTTAAATGGCTAATTATTTAAGATTAATGTGTGTAAACACAACTCTCTCCTTCATATCCCAGTACCTTCCGCTTTTATCAAGAGATCCTAATCCTCTCTTTGTAATTGTACAGTATTTCTCTATGGGAATTACTACGATTATGCTGATAAGCAAATAAAGAAGATGAATCATTGCAGAGAGAGACAATTACATAAGAACTTCTTATTAATTAGTATAGTAAGAGTCAGGCACATGATGAAGTTAGTCCCTTTAGTGAACTCTTATATTTCCATTTAAAACAGAATAATGGGTTTTTTTTGGGGGGGGGGGAGCGATGGCTTAGATAAAATAGGCAAAAAAAGGATAAAATGAAAAATTATAGGTAATATGAATTCAACATATTCAAGAAATAGTTTCTTGCAACATAAGAAGAGGAAAAGAAGGGGGAGAAGGGAAAAGAAAATGTGATGGCATCTTTAAGACTAACTGGTTGTATTTTAGTTTTTAGATAATAAATGCTCAAGTATAAAGCATATTTACACAGTTGCGGATGTGGAATAGAAGATAATAAGATCCAGAAAAATGCAAGACGCAGTGATCAGTTAGTGATGATGTATGAAAGTAATAAATCTGCTTACTAAAAGGGTTCAAAACTCTCTGCAACAAAGTGACCAGACAGCCTCCTTTTCCAGGACATGTCCTACATTCCAAACTTTTGTCCAGGAGGAATTCCAAAATGCCCTCCATTTTTAGCATGCTTCACACCCAGTGTGGATCATTTTTTTAACATCTCCCATATGCTCCCCAACAAAAGAGACTACCCATCCTTTTGGAGTTCTTCTGGCATATCCTCTGGCTGTAAAACCAGTGCTTCAGCAAACAAGCAAGAGGTAGCTCAACGGATTTATTATTGTTGCCACCATTGCTGTGGTAAAGGGCTTGATTTTGCCAGGCAACCCCAAATCAGATTATTATAGTTTGTAGCTGGCATAGGAGCCACACTGGGGGGAAAATGCATGGGGTGAGTTCTAGGAAAAAGCAGCTTGTAATGAGAATAGGTTGCCTGAATGACAGGAGGAGAGGAACATGCACACAAAAGGTGAAGTGTCAGTATGGGAGACATCCAGTTGCAGTTTTCTTTATTTGATCAGCTCAAGAGAAGAGGAGGAGGAAGAGGAGGAGGAGGAGAGGAAGAAGGCGACTGGGAACATGGGAAGGTACAGGAGGAGCAAAAACCAGGTATGGGACGGATGATTTTAACTAAGGTAAGTTCACCAGAAAAATACAGTTGAGTACATAATAAAATATAGTATATGTAATGGTGTTGTTGTTGTTGTGTGCACTTACAATAAATATCCTAACCAAGGAAAACTGTCCCTTGTACTTTTTCCTCATACAAATCATTTTATTCATGGAGTTTAATAGGCATTGCATATTATTTTGCATTTTATCTAGCTTAGTGTGAAATTTACACATTAACTATATTATTTTAGGTATAATGAAGCTAAAAGAAATGACATTTTAGTATATGCCTTGGGAGAACCCCACAGTACAGTGCTCCTGATCCTAGTTTGTAGATCTATTTCACACAGATTACCAACTCATATAATTCCAATAACCCAAAGTGCCAGAAACATTTTTGATCTACAGTTCTGTTGAAGTACTTTATGCATGGAAATGTCTGATCGCACCTGAATAGTTGCCTGTAAACTATTTTTCCAAGTAGAAATGTTTGTGTTATTGCAAATTTAAACATACAAATGTTGCTTACATTCGAAGGTTTGCAAAAGAAAATTCAATCTTTATGGGAAAGCTATGCTTTACAAAGGATATCAGATTTAATTGCTCCTATTTTCAGTCCTTACAAAGGAAGCAATATGAAGGAATGTAGCCTTTGCAATTCATATGTTCGAATGACGTTGTATCCCCAAATTCATTTCAAATTAATTATATAATACAGGTTGTAATAGAATCGTTTACGGACAGAAGTCAACATTTTTTTTAAAGGGCTGAGATATTGATCCTTCTCCAAACACAGAGAACTTATTAAGACTGAATTACTCTCACTTCTTTTAAGATCTCGCTGAAGGCACAGTACATCATGGAATACAATTTAGGTAATCTTGAGATTTCAGCTATCTCAATTGAAAGAAGAGTTATTTACCTCCTGTATCACTCAATATGAGAGTTGTATTGTTAATTATAAGAGGAATTGCAAACCCAATGCATTAATAATGTCTTGTTACTATGCATCTATTACTTCATTCACTTGTGCCTCTTTATTTTTCCTAGATTTATATTAAATTTTGCAAGTATGGAAATGTGTTAATAGCTTAAATCTTTACATTGCCTCTTTAGACAAACTGTGAATCCACTATGGTGAATCCAGGAGAATCATATGTTGACCTTTGTTGTAGCAATATAAGTGCAGCTTCACAATTACTCCTAGTATAAAATTGAAATTGATTTTTTAGAAAATTAGATTTTTCTTTGTTCTGCCTGGAGTGATATGCTATATTAAGGATGGGGGAGGCAAAATAGTACCATGGATCCAATTAAGCAGTAACACTAACAAAACATTTTTAAAATAAATAAATAAATGTTACTTGCTATTGCTTAGGCGCCAATAGGCTAATTAAACACAATCCAAATGATTACAGTTCTAAATTTTATTACAGTTTTAAATTTGGTTGACAATGTTTTAAACAAGAACACCAATCGCTTCAGGTATTAATCTCATAAAAGGGCTGCAGTTTCCTCTCCCTAGATCTTTTGAAACCAGGAAACAGCTACAGGACATGTTAAAGAGAAATTGTGAAAGTGCCTCTGTGCACAGAGAAAGTTTCTTTCCTCATTTAAAATAAGTAGTACATCTTTTTACAAATCAACAGGTATGGCTTTCAGGATGAAATCCATCACTGGGAGTGCCAATTTACAGAGTGCAGCTGTGAGTGAAGAAAGGACAGGTTCCCCATGACATTCTTGCAAACAAGCTTGTAAAATGTGGGCTAGACAAGATAACTGTTACATGGATTTGTAATTGGTTGCTCAACAATGGCTCCTTTTCAACCTGGAGAGAAGTGACCAGTGGGGTGCCACAGGGTTCTTCCTGGGCCCAGTGCTATTCAACATCTTTATGAGTGACTTGGATGACAGTATTGGGGGTATACTTATCAAATTTGCAGATGACACCAAATTAGGAGGAGTAGCTACTGTAATACTCCAGAAGACAGGATCAAAATTCAAAATGACCTGAATAGACAAGAAAGCTGGGCCAAAGCCAACAAAATGAAATTCAGTATGGAGTAATGTAAGGTACTGCACACATGCAAGGCAAGGGGAAGAAGATTAACAAATCCCCCTCCTTCCGCAAACAGAAAACTTAACTCGTATAGCATGCAACGAATGAAGTTTCTGAAGTTCATGTAGTTTTTAATAGCTCTTGACAATGTCCATGCACAGGAAGTAGCCTGAGTGACAGTGGTCAATGACCAGTCCCAAAGCAGGATGGTTTTATGGTCAACAACTAGCTGATAAAATCTCTGAATATATCTTTGAAGGATTGTTTTATTTATACATACAATTACTGCATTTGAGGAAGTAGGCTCACATCTATAAAAGCTCATGCTACCAGCTTCTTTCTTTCAGTTAGGGGCTGCAGGTGCCTCCGTTTCTCCCGCAAAAAGCGGGGGCTGCAACACCAATCCAGTCTTTCCAGGGCACGAAAAGGAGCCACAAAAAGTAGCTCCTTTTTGCGTCCTGAAAAGGGCGTGATAGCTGCAGCGGTGCAGCTTGGTGGTGCTCCTTCAGTGCCGTGTCTTCTGTACGCAGTGCTGGAGGAGTGCCGTGATGCTGCACGCTGTATGGTGCGGTGCACGGCATCACATCACCCTGTAGTGGAGCTGGGGCAAGCGTCATGGAGATGCTACACTCCAAACCCGCCCCCAAATCTGCACTGCCCCTTAGTTTCAAAAATACTACAAGATTCCTTTGCATACTGATTTTCCAGATTAATATGGCTATGACTTTGAATTAGTGTACCTAGTTTTGTATATGTCTAAGATTGCAAGAAAACTTCAGCCTTTTCTGTGTCTTAAAAACACAGGCTTAGATCAGGTCTCTTAGGTAGCTCAGTCAGTCCCTGGCCTAAGATTCAGAATACAACCCCCCCCCCACTAATTTTAAATAAAATGGCTTTGATATTTAAAAAAACCCACTTATTTTCAAGGTACCACCCATTGTGCTCACAACCATGGTAGATTCCCTTGGATTCAGAATACAAATTGCTGGTTCAACTGTGCAAACTATTCAAGAAATTGTATGAAACAGAAATACTGTGAGGCTGTCAAGAATGAACCACAAGGTCTGAAACATGTCTTCCAAATACCCTTAAAAAGGGATAAACCTTGCAACTCCTAATCCACATATGGTAACTGGAGAGTGGTGCCCCCAACAACTTTTGTAGTATTGCAATGAATTCCAGGCTACACTGCGAGGTGTCATGTCTCGGTAGCTTTGGATGTGGATGAGAAAAGGTGGGACAAAGAAACAGAACAGAAAGTCATTCAGTTCTGGCTAAAAATCTAAAACATAAAAAAAAATGTGTAGTAGCTTCTCTTTGGGTGTTTCTCTACTATGGGTCTCATTTATATATACTATGCATGATGGGTTTTTTTTAAATAATCATCAAATACATTTAGAGCTGTCAACAAAAAAAAAAAAGATTTTATTCAACCTTCTTGTTATATTTTGTTACCAGTTAATAATTGCAGCTTGAGATAACAGCGCTGGGTACTCTGAAGCACACCCTTCCACTGCTTTTACTTTGTTGATTTCATTCTCACAAAACTATGTATCTTTTACTGTCACAGATGTCAGAACTTTAAAAAGTGACATTTCAAACAACTTCAGAGATCTCTAGGGAATTACAAAGTTAGCTTTGTGAAAGATAAGGACATAACATTTACCTTTTAAGTCTAGTATATGGCACATTTTGATACCAGAGAGTGTTGAGGGGAAAGAAATTGTTGTCATTCTGAATCCTGAATTTAAAATGGTGAATTGGCTACCCAGCCATGTGAGCTGTCCTCCTCAGATTGTCTCAGGTTTTACATTTAACTCAGACCAGATAGCATGACTAAATTACATGGAGACTATCTCTAGAACTATCACACAATTAGAAATATTTGTTCAAAATACATAAAATAGATAATTGACAAGAAAGGTATCTCAAAGGTCAGTTTTGTTACAGCCAGAAAGCCTCCAGGATGACTTAGAGATTCATAAAACAAACAAGAAAAATAAGTTAGTTTTTGCTCCAGGCTCTTAGTGTTCAAAATCACAAGACAGCAAGAAAAAATGGTGGGGTAGATATAGGGGGAAAAATATGTCAGGCATCCATACTTAGTGTTATATAGTTCTTATAACCATCTGTGAAAGAAGCATGCTGCACATGTTTCATACAGTTTGGGAATTCTACCAGCCTTGTAAGGGTGTGATGTAGTCAAAATTTCTGGTGTTGTGGGATGGGGTCTTGGCCTTCTGATGCCCTGTTGGAATTTTCTTATCACTCTTCCACTTAGATAAGATAAAATACACCCTTCTAGAGTATATGGTCCCACTTCACAAAGCAACTGGTTCCAGTTATCTCTGTTAGGAGAAGGAGAGGTCCAATGTAGCTCATAAAGGCAGGAAGTGGAAATGCCAATTCCTTGTTTTCTGTTGTGCCTTTTCTATATTGTAAAATGGAAAACGTGATAAAAGCCAGTGGGTATTCCAGTTCAGTGATAGTATTTCAGCACTGAATAGGGATGTGAACTGAAAAAGGATAAGCTGGAGTACACTACAAACACCTGAGCATTAACCTCTTTGGATTCCAGCTCAGTTCTCTAGCTGAGACAAGCAACCTGTAAAGAGCTCTGGTGGGATTTAAACACAACAAGGTATTACTTGCATTACCATCTACTCTGTGCTACATTTTCTTTGCTTTGGTATCACCAAGCAAGCGAACTTGGTATATGGCACTGTCAGGCTACACCTCTGCTTTCTTCATGGCAAGGTGCTGAAAGTTGATTATTCAAGAATTCTGCATTCCATTTTCACGCACTGTGTTTTGAATTTGTCACCTTTCCCCTTTGCTCCCCTGTGGGTACATCGATAAGAAAGGCTCTTTACAGGGCATGAAGATCTGTTGATTCATTCACCATCTTCCCTGGGCCCATTATATTCTAAAAAGAAACTATGACATCACTCATTATCTCTGAAGGACAAACTTTAAAAGCCACATAATACCTTTTCTCAGTTTGTCATCTGAAAAAAATGTAGTCTGCTCCTTTTATCCCTTTGCTTTTAAAGGAGATGTTTTAAATGGTTTGAATTCTATACACAGTTTAGTGCCATTTTAAACATACCTTTTTGTAAACTTTTATCTACATGTATTTTCACTTATATTTCCTTTTATCTTGCAAGCCATCTTGAGTGTCAGCTTTAGTGGAAAGGCAGAATATAAATCCAGGTAACACAACACAATACAGTATGATACAATACAATTTGTATCTTTGGAGCAGGAAGCTTGGATTCTTTGTTATCACATTAAACTCCCATGCTGGCTGAAAGATACTAGGAGTTGTAGTCCAAAAAGTAACATTTAAACACGCTACTCTAGACATCTTAATCCCTTTGGCTGCAGATAAATGTATCTGATGGCAAAAACCTATAGATCCATGAGTATAAAAATATATAAGTAATGACATGACAAAAAGAAAACTACTGCATCTGTCACTGTATTTTTTGAAGTAGCAACTTAGAGACATAAAACCGAACTGCTTATACATAAAACACTATTACAGATTTGCAAAGGTATTTTTATTTTATAAGCAGAAAACTCCTGACAGTGAAACCATCTTATTGTTTTGATTGATAGTTGCTTTATATATGCATACAAAAAAAGCAATGCCACCAACATTTCAATATTCCTAGTAGTGTTAGTTTGGCATCACATTTACAGCTCAATTCTTTTAGAACTGTATGTCTTTTTAATCACTTGTATTTCATTTTTATCTTTCCAACTAGTTGCAAAGATGTATGGTTTACAATAAATTACACATTTAATTTGTAATTACTAGGTCCTGTTTTACTACTGTATCTAAAATGGCTTGTATAAGAAACTCAGCATCTGTAACCTTACAGCACTGCACCAGGTAATTTGTGAACATAGAATTGTGTAGCCAAATAAATATAAGTAAAAAGTACATAGCAGAAGAAAGCAATAACAATGTTGATGTGAAAATACATTTCATGGATGGGATCCATTAATTTAACGCTGTCAGTCTCCTCAAGAAAATAAGCAAAACAGCACATTTGTTGATAAGGTTAGGAATAGCTAAATGATGCACAGATTGTTCTAAATCATACTCCCTCTCCCCAAACCTAACACTGTAAGAATAAAGAAGAACCCCAAAATCTCGATCTGAGTAAACAACATTAGAACTCCTACATTCCAAGCCATTTTTCATATCGCCTTAAGCAAATTCTTCTGTTCCCTACCTCCAGCTTCCTTCTAGAAATCATTAATACCACTACTTCAACATATAATGTTATGAAAAAAAATTACTAAACCTATCAGATGTGCTTTGAAAGCAAAAGGCACCATATAAATCAGTGCTGATATTCAATCCTAAAGGAATCCTACAAAAAACATTTCAGAAGGAGATGATTCAGAGTGTCAGTACAGCAAAGAGTTTGCAATATACAACATTTACAAAGATATTCTGAAATCACCCAAATGGGACAAAGTACGTAAGTGACTTCAGCACAAGTATATGCCAAAACAATAAAAATGTTCCTGTCTGCATTACTATGCATCAATTCTTGTACTGGATTTCAAAATGCTTGCTAAAGCACCACAGTCATGTGGATGACACATCATCTGGGACTATAACAACTAGACAAGGTTTTGCAAACCAAAGAGCTATACAGAGTGTTCTCAAATTCCTCCACGCAGGCTTCCACAGAGACATCTGTGAGCTTCTACACTGTATGCAAACAGCATGTAAAAATATGACTATAATTTGTCTGGCTGCTTTATTTGTTTGCCTTCGTACCCAAACTGATTGCATGTATTGCTGAGATACGAGGGAGAGGCGGGGGAGAAGAGAATATATTGTAATCTAGGGGTATAGTAAACTGGGCTTAAATTTGATAGTGGAAACTATGAGACTTGAGGTAAATTTCTACGCCAGTATCTTGAAGTCCCACCAGGAGTGAAAAAAACTCATAACCACCTGTATAGGCATGCTTTACATATACTGCCCCCCATATCCACAGTCAGTCCTCCATATCTATGGATTCTTTATCCATGGATTCATGCATCCACAGCTTGAAAATATTCAAAAAATATACACATTCTAAAAAGCAAACCTTGATTTTGTCATTTCATTTTACTATGCCAGTGTATTTAATGGGACTTGAGCACGCATGTATTTTGGTATCCACAGGGAGTCCTGGAACCAAACTCCAGCGGATACCAAGGGCCCACTGTATAGCCTTTCCCCAATATGGTTGTCTTTTTTTCGTTGATATAAAACCTGAACATTGAAAAAACAGTAATTCCTGTATCTCCTATATTACCACAACTCCTCCTCCTGTGGCAGATGGTTGTTTCTTTCAGAGGTGGTGATGTGAGCATCATGGTCTCCTGATTCCCCCCCCCCCACAAGGAGTGCAGAGCCTTTCTGGGAAATACTCTCTCCTGCATAGTGCCAAGTGATTCCCCACTTCCCCCAAAGGGACACTTCTTCCTGAACATGGTTTCCTTTGGGTGACAGAACACCAGAGCATAATATAATTAATAATAATAATTAATAATAATTTGTTTTATTTTTATACCGCTATTCCAAAGATCATAGCGATGAACAGCAAGTAAGCTAATTAGCAAGTAAGCTAATTTGCCCCCAACAGTCTGGGTACTCATTTTAGCGACCTCGGAAGGATGCAAGCCTGAGTCGAGCTTGGGCCCTTTTGCTGGTCTTGAACTCGCAACCTTGTGGTTTTGAGTGAATGGCTCAAAAAAAAATTTAATATAAATTTAAATATAAAGAATATAGTAGATCCATGACCCAAACCAGATTCTTAGAAAAGGTCTTTCATTGCAGAGTGCCTCTAAGCCAACTTATAGCAATACCATTCCTAGTTCCCTCACACTACATTTTCCCAACTGTTCTTCACACTCACTAATCCCTTCCACAACATCAGGTGCAGCATATTGGTAGTTATTTCCTTTATTACTATTGTATTTTTGTGGCTAGGGATGGGGGCACATCCCTGTGGAATTTTCTCTCTTATGTTCTAAAATAACTGGTTGGCTTTGGGATAAAGCCTGAAATATTGATGACAGAATTTTGATTATGCACCATTTCCTTTTATGACAGAACATTTTTTTGAAAAAGTTATTTATCTGTTTATTTTCCCACCTATATGACCATGCCTGCATCAAAAACCAATAGGAATTTCAAGATATTAGTGCTCAAAATACAGGGCAACTTGGTGCTCTGTCACCTTCAAACAAATTCACAAAGGCTGCCTTTTGTGACTCAGCATGACTTTGATGTGTGTCTATGTGTATGTGTCCTCAAGTCATCTGTCAACTTGGATTTCATAGGGTTTCCTTAGGCAAGAAATTATCAGAGGTGGTTTTGACAATTCCTTCCTTTGAAAGAGGCCTGATTTACACGGGCCTTTGCGTCGCCCCCGTCACCTGCTAGGGGTTGGCCAAGGACGCACCGTCCATATTGGCCTCACCCCTAGCACATGACAGGGGCGTCAAAATGGCGGCACCCTGTACACACGGGCGCCACCATTTTGACGCGATGGACACTTAACGTCCACACGTCCCGGTGCTTTTGTGACACCACAAGTGCGCCATTGGCGCCTTGCGGCGTCACAAAGGTGCCACAAGAACCCGCTTTTTGCAGATTCTTTTTGTTCCGTGACGGAGCCGCGCAGTTTGTCCGCTGTGCCTCCCTCGCAGAGCAAACCAGGGCGGCAGGAGACCACCCTTTTTGGGCAGTCTGTATCCCGCCATTGGCTACAACACCTGGTATTTGTTGATGGTGTCCCATCCAAGTACTAACCAGGGCTGAACATGCTTAACTTCCAAGATCAGACTGGATTTGGTGTCTTTAGAATATTAAGGCCTAATAAACATTCATATAGCATGAAATGCAAGTATTTAAAAACATCCAAATTTTATTTTTCCTAGTAAAGCCAGGCAGAATTAACATACCCTGTGCATGATTTTCCCTTCTCTCTAGTGAAGTCATTGGCACTACTACGTCATTTCATCATTGCTCCATTTCACAGGTTTTTAAAACAGAGTGGCATACAGACAGAAACTGGTCTTCCAAAAATTGATTTGGTTTTACTCCTAGAAATATCTCCAATATTATTCTGCAAAACTGTAACTCAAAAAAGGTATTACTTTATTTGGTCCTGATCCCAAAACCACAATAGAAATGTTGGAATTAAAACTCAGGGCCAGAATCTTGATGAAGCAACATCCAGCCTGTCTATGTTCAGGAAAGAAAGAGATGTGACACTAAAACACACTCCACTGCCTAGGCTAAGACACGGTGATGCTTTAATTTTAAAATACATCACTTTGTACAGTTAAGAGTCAAACCAAAAAAAGCAACCTAAACAAATAAAAATATTTTAAACCCCTAAATCCTCTGTAAGGTTTCTATAAGTTTCTAAAAGTAAATCTCTTTGGCACTCTTACTTTTCAACAAAAGCATTTTTAAATGGGAGTCTTCAGATAAATAACTACAAAGGATTATGTGAACAATCCTCCAATATGTTTTAAATGTTTTCATCTGCTTCACATATTATTACATTAATGCCTTTGAAGACTGACTTTTCTCTTACTTGACTGTTTCTCTATAGGAAGATAAGGAAATGTGTCAAAGGGATTAAATGTTAAAGTAGAAATGGAAAATTATGCCTATAATTTCGCTTGTCTAAAAGTATAAAGCCATTTTTAAAGAATGCAGCATTCATAGCATCCAAACCCTTCTCCAGTAGCTTCTAGAGTACATTGTTATCACATTCCAGTAATTAACTACAGAGCTTCACAATCAGAATAAACTCAGGGATGGTTTTAATCAACTTTCATTACTTACTTTAATGTAATCAACAGCTTATTAGACAACATATGAAAAATGCTGCTTCTTTTTTTCATCTATCATTTTCAAATACTGCTTTGTAGAGGAGTTGAAATTAATAGAGCTCCAGTTCATTTTGAACTTTTTAAAAAATCCCCTTGTTGGATACAGCTGCTTTTCAAATGGGTTTCCCTCCTCAACTTTTTTGGCACATAAAAAAAGAAAGATGGGTTATTTCCCCTCATAATATCCAGTTCGAAACTAAACTGTACCATGGAGACTTGTACAAACTGAAATTGACGAAAAGAGCCAACACATTCAATAAAAATTCACAGAACATTGCAGAAAAAATTGTTAATTCCCTTTAGCTGTACATTTTCTTTTAATTTTTCAGTGTTACATTCATGCTAGATAAATACATAAAGGAATCATTAGTATTATTTATTTTTAGAAAGTCACAGGTGAGAATGGTTCTTAAGAGACAAATGAATTCACAAAACCATTTCCCAAGAAAAATATGCTTCTAAGCTAGACTTTGCATAACAGGAAAGAAAAAATAAAATAAAATGAACATCATAAGGCCAGTAAAACACTGTGGAAGCACATCAGACAAGAGATTCTAGAATGTCATGAAAGGGAAGCAAACAGTTATCTCCATTCTTATTGTGCCAAAATTACTTATGCACCAAAATAACTTGGGTGGCTTTGGGGCTATGCACCCTTTCTCGGGTGGTGTATGGAACACCATTTGCTGCTGTGTCTCAGACAGCAACATTTCTTAGTCCAGCCCTGAAATATGACAAATTGAAGTATTTGAACAATGATGCTCTAAACCTCAAGAACATTTGCACTAATTTCTGATCAAGAAATTAGATGATATGATTCTGTATCTGAAGGGAGTTGTTATTTTTACATGGTGCATGAAGAACTACAAATGTATCCCCTTCCCCTGAGAGTGTCACTCTCCCTTATCCTTTAACTTAAAAAAAACATTATAACTGCACATTTTATTGTCCAAGCATCTTCTACAAGCATTCCTGGGACTTTTGGATAACACAAACTGATTGCATCAGCTAGGAATAATTTCTGTGTATTCACTTCTACACAGAGGGGTGTGGTGGCTAGGTGGTTAAGACACCAAATTGTAAGGTGAGAAGTTTGGCAGTTCAAGGCCCAAGCACCACATGATGAGGTGAGATCTCATCACTAGCCCCAGCTTCTGTCAACTTAGCAGTTCAAAAGCATGCAAATGCAAGTAGATAAAGAGGTACCACTTTGGTGGGATGGTAACAGTGTTCTGTGCAGTCATGCTGGCCACATGACCACTGGAGTTGTCTTTGGACAATGCTGGCTCTCCGGATTAGTAACAAAGATGAGCACCATTCCCTATAGTTGGTTACGGATAGACATTCATGTCAAGGGGAAATCTTTACCTTTATTTACTTCTATATGCCCAATATTTCAAAGGTAAAAATAAAGGAGAAAAAGTAAGATTTTGGGAGGGAGAAATACAACATACTTAACATCCAGTCCACTGAGAGACCTATGATATTTGATTTGGAAAGAACAATTAAGGCAGCTTTCTTTTCTCATGAGGAAGTAATTTTCCTAAAGGATTCAACTAGTTATAAAATTTAAAATGTTACTTTGCCTTGTAGTTTATGTGAAGGCTTGCTTGTTTCAACCATATGGGAATAAAGTTACAAAGCCTACTCATTGCCCTTAGGTTAGCTATATCTTCACCTCCCACTCATCTTTCTCCATTGTAGAAAAAACATCTGCAAGAGGGAGGTAGTGTGTAAGGTAAAATGGGTGCTGACATTGCAGCTGAACACTACAACAGTCTGAGGAAGAAGACTAATTTGTCAAACCAGCAATGAAATAATAGGTCCAAATCCACAATGGTGCCATATTATTCACCAATATTTTAATATCATAATAAAAAGAGCCCTGTGGGGAGGGACAGTTCTTTGCCTACCATGAAGAAGTCATGCTGAAGATGGGTACAAACCTATTTGGAATGTGTTACAGTATATGTTTCTCCGACAATTCCCTAAGGGAAGATTATATACTTATGAACAGAGAGGAAGGAGAGAATGAAAGAATATATGACAGAGAAAATGAAAGACCGAGAGGCGGTTTACAGACTGCCGAAAAGTGGCAGCCTGCACCCGCCCCTTTCCCCGCCGGATCGGGGCCTCAGTGGCCAGAGCGGCAGCTGCTGAGGTCCCGATCCGCCGCTTTCCAGGCTGCGGAGAAGCAGCAAAAGGCCCCTTCCCCACTGGAAAGGGGTGTCCTTGGGGCTTCAAGCCCCAAGGACACCCCGCGGCGGCGGGGAGGAGGAGAAAGGGCTGCTTGGCCCCTTTCTCCTCTGCGTCGCTGGGCGCAGCCGTCTGAAGGCTGCGCCCAGCGACGCAAATGGCAAAAGGAGCTCCGTTTCGGAGCTCCTTTTGCAGCCGGGGAAGGGGTGCACTATGCACCCTGGCGCAGCGTGATGTCACATCCGCGCCGCTCCGTATAGAGGCAGCGTGGTCGTGACATCGTAATGGCGGCGGCCTTGTGGAACGGCCTCCACCATTTTGTGCGCACTCATTGCATGCTAGGGTTGGGGGCGTCCAGAAAGGATGCCCCTTTCTAACCCTAGTATGCATGGAGCATGCACTTTTAGGCCAGTTTGTAACGGGCCAGAGAGAGGGAGCAAAAAAGCAAGATAAATAAGTTGTAAGTAAAGCACTGTGGGATAGTTCACACTGGCGAAATAAAGCGGCTTATTACCACTTTGAAGCCTGGATGTTTAGCCAACGCACAAGATGAAGCTAGGTAGAAAGTGAAACAAACCCTTGCTCCAGGTCTAAAAGCCAGAGCAAAAAGAAGCTGGGGGTACTCTAACCCAAGGTGGAAAATGTGCATCATCACACTGGCATATAAACAGTCATGCACCATAAGGGATTGCAGCAAAGCAAAAAAGAGATCACCAATAATGCAACGGATGTAATTACAACATACACAAACCAGACAGTCCAACAGCAAGATATGGGGGAAGGGGCATATAAGGGGTCTTCCATGATTCTGCTTTGCCAATGTATCACTGGGTACACCAATAAACTGTTCAGGCAGTGCATAACACGTGCAGCTGTGTGGCCACTCATACCAGAGGCTATCCAATGGAGTGGCATCTGGGCGAGAAGAAGGATGTAACTGGAGGTTGCAGGCAGTGTGTTTGTGCAATAGTGTTCATATTTTGGATCAGGGGTAGGCAACCTTTTT